>NC_091310.1:36654727-36674727 GCF_038502225.1 Cherax quadricarinatus | reverse complement strand
TTTCTCCCTCCATCACCATCCCTTCCCTCCATCGCCATCCCTTCCCTCCATCACCCTCCCCTTCTCTCCTATCACCATCCTTTCCCTCCCTCCAACACCATCCCTTCTTCCTCCATCGCCATTTCTTCGTCCCTCCATCATCATTCCTTCCCTCTTTTCATCATCATCCCTTCCTCCACCTCTCTTTCATCTCCATGCCTCCATTATTTCCACTCCATAACGAAATGGTAATCTCTCGAGTATTGGTAACTCCAGCCCTGCGGGAATGAAACCTTTAAAGCTGCCGTAACTACATAACCCTTACTGCTTTAGCGTTTCCCAAATGAAAATAATAAGAATTATTTTATTATTATTTACCCCATAGTGGAATGCTTGATGATATCCTCATCGTCTTAATAAAGATCTAAGGCTAGGTTGACAGATCTCATTATCCAATATACGACACCCGTCCTGTGATGGAATATAACGGGGAAACATAACTAGCTTGTGTTCTCACTCTGCAAGTGTATCCAATTTTGCTGAATACAAAAATCCCAAATCTGTCCTGTCGTCATGTATATTCTTCCCTCCCTCCCTTCCTCCCTCCCTCGCTCCTCTGTATCCCTTTCTTCCCATTGACATCCCCCCCATATGTCTCTGATTTTTTTTCTCCCTTCACCCTGGTGAGCATCTCAGGAAGGGAAGGTGAAGAGAAGAAAGGGAAAGTCAGAGAGCCAAGGCTTCAGAATTACGAATCTTCAGTATGTATAATTGTTGATAAACTGTACTGCTGACCCCAGCTGTTGATCAACATCCAGGCGACTTCCAGATGGTGACCAACAACCAGGTAGTTGACCCCTAGCTGCTGACTAAGAGCCAGGTGACTGACACCAGCTGCTGGACAGCCAGGTGAATGACCTAGCTTGACCGGAGGGTAGCGAGATTGAAACCAGTTTATCGGGGGGGGGGGGAACTGATGTATTGTTTGCTGGCTCCGTCTGATTACCACGTGAAGTTTGTCTGTTGTTGGTGTGATGGATTGTTCTTGTTGACATCTCATTCTCATATTGTTCATCATCGTTTTGTGCGGGTGACGCCTCGTCTTTTGCTACTGCTTCTGTTGTTGCTGCTGCCTGTGATTTCTTCTTCGTTTGCTACTGATGCTGCTACGTTGTCTGCTGCTGCTCCTTTGCTTCTTGTTCGTCTTCTGCTATTGCTGTTCCTTCGTCTTTCGCTTTTGCTTCTTCCATCTTCCTGAAAAATAAATAAGAGGCGTTTTTGACGTTTTTATGTCAGGGCCAGAGACGTGAAACGTATAGGGGAGGCATGGCAGTGAGGAGGGCTGCAGGCGTGTTCGTGCATGCACACAGATGTGCGGGCAGGCCCAGGTGTGTGAAGGTGGGTGGCGCAGCAGGTGTGATGAAGGTGAGGCAGGTTTGGAGACGGTATCTAAAATTCATGGGAGCCCAGGCGAAAGTTCTCACTCTCTCCTCCCTCTGTTCTGTGTCTTGGAACTAACCTGGTTGTGCTTACCTAGTTGTTCTCACCCATTTTCATCCCCCTAATTGTACTCACCTAATTGTTCTTCTCTAGTTGTACTCACCTAATTGTTGTCCCAGTTATATCCACCCAGTTGTATCCACCTAATTGTACTTACCTAATTGTTCTCTTCTAGTTGTACTCGCCTAATTGTTCTCCCAGTTATATCCACCCAGTTGTATCCACCTAATTGTACTCAATTGTACTCACCCTATCGTACTCACTAAGTTGTAGTCTCCTGGTTGTGGTTGCAAGGCTCGACTCTCGGCTCTTAGCCCCACCTCTTAACTATATTCACGTAATTGTCTTGGGAGTTGTTGTGCTGCAGCTCTTGGGCTATGCTTTTGTTCTTTCATTACCTGGTGTGGCTTATATCCCTGACGTTGTGCGCTCTGATCATATTGACTTATGAAGTCTTGTATGAGATTGACCTCCATTACCCTCACACTAAAGGAATTCTATCCTAACACAGTTTTGAGTCATTTGAACCAAGTTTCCATATTTCACTATCAACACAAATTGGAGAAGAAACTTAAGACGACATTTTGGTCTGTCCTGGACCATTTGATGTTGGTCCGGTATGGAGCAGAATGTTGTCTCAAGTTTACTTCCCTAGTTGTGGGTAGTGAATTGTTGCAGCCATGATATTGTTGCTTTTATTCTTTTAGGCTCCTCGTTGTCTTGATTCCCATATTAATCTCTCCCTAATAGCTTCGTGAATGTCTTCATTGCAAGTTATGATTATGTTTCCTCTGGTTCTTTGGTCTTCTGACGACATGAGTTCTAGCTCACTTACTTGCGTATCCCAGATGTCGTGTTATCAGCCTTCGAGCAAGCTTGTGAATTCTTTAATTTCTTTTTTATATCTATGAGAAAAGGGTTCAACGCTTGCACTATCTTTTATGGTACTGAGCTTACGTTTCTTGCACAGTGTTCTGAAAGCCGCCTTCACAAGAATCATGAAGGCTGCTCTTAGATTTAACTGCTCTAAGTACGCCCCAGAAAAAAGTTTGGCATAATGACCCCTGTCCTTTTCTCTTTCTGATTCTATGTTTTTTTCCTTTCAAGTAGTACGTTTTCTTTGGCTTCCTACCTCCTGTTGCTAACCTCATTACCTTGCAATTACTGGGACTGAATTACAGTAGACACTTGCTAAACGATGATTCCATAGTATCTCTGCCGTCTCTTTCATTTATCTGGTTGCGTAGTCTTTGATGCGTCTAGTTCCATCATGAGAGAGAGAGAGAGAGAGAGAGAGAGAGGGAGAGATGTTGGCACCTGGAGAAGAAGTTGATATCCTTGGGGTGAAATTTGACTCCAAACTAACCATGAAGAACCATGTTGTAAATCTTGCAAACAAGGCAGCCAGGAAGCTTACAGCACTTCGCTGTATCTCCCATCTGCTTGACAGTAGGGGTTGCAAGATCCTGTACGAGGCACAAGTACGCTCGCACCTTGAGTATGCTCCACTTTCTTGGTTTGCCTGCCCCCCCCCCCTCTCATGTGCGACTGCTTGACAGAGTAGAGAACAGAGCAAGACGTCTCATCTCTCGCCTGGACCCATCCTGGATAGATCTGTCATTTCAGCAGAGCCTTCAACATAGGAGGGATGTGGGTGGCCTTACTGTTATGTACAAGGCCAATATTGTCAAAATACCACACTTGGATCCACTTCGAGGACAGCGTGAAACAAGCTTTTATGCCACAAGACGGGCAGAAAGCAGCAACTTCACTCTGGCTGTACCCTTCTCCAGAACATCACTCCATCTGAGATCATACATACCCAGGATGACTAGAGTATGGAACACATTCGTACAGCATAATGATGTCAACGAGATAAAGTCAGTTGATCAAATGAAAATGCTGGCCCACAGATGGCTCCAACTTCATCCTGTTTCCTACTTGTATGTCTCATAACAATAAAAATGCTTTCAAATGAGCTGATGTAGGTAACAGCTCTTAGCTTGCCAATAAATTTAGGAATCCTTAACCTGTAAATAGCTGTCAATAAAGCTAGGGATCCTTAACCTTGTCAAACCCTGTGTAAAAAAAAAAAAAAAAAAAGAGAGTGAGAGTGAGTGTGGGAGTTTGTGTGTGTATTGCGAATACAGGTGAAGAATGACCTGTGAGACCTGGTCGTAATGGGAATTGGAGCAAACAAAGCTCAGCAGTAGACTATAATGTATATTTTGCCTTCACCCACTATATACAGATATATTCAATATGTACAGATAGAATAATAAGCGTACACTACGGTGACAGACGGAAAGCAGAAGCCAGAGAGAATGTACCATACTTAACTAGTAAGTAGACAAGTCTGCCAGTGCTTACCGCAAATGAACCACGTTCTTTCAGCTTTGGCGGGCTTGCCTGTGATTGGTCAATGAACCAAGGTACTGATTTAATGACGAGTACCCTATTGATCGTTAAACCCTTAGCACCCGGATTGCCGGTTGGGAGGCAGCCTATATGGGAGGTTACTTGGAGGTTATTCCGGGGATCAACGCCCCCGCGGCCCGGTCCATGACCAGGCCTCCCGATGGATCAGGGCCTGATCAACTAGGCTGTTACTGCTGGCCGCACGCAGTCCGACGTACGAGCCACAGCCCGGCTGATCCGGCACTGACTTTAGGTATCTGTCCAGCTCTCTCTTGAAGGCAGCCAGGGGTTTATTGGCAATTCCCCTAATGCTTGATGGGAGGCTGTTGAACAGTTTTGGGCCCCGGACACTTATGGTGTTTTCTCTTAGTGTACCAATGGCGCCCCTACTTTTTCTTGGCGGCATTTTGCATCGCCTGCCCAGTCTTTTACTTTCGTAGGGAGTGATTTCTGTGTGCAGATTTGGGACCATTCCTTCCAAGATTTTCCAAGTGTAGATTATGATATATCTCTCCCTCCTGCGTTCCAACGAATACAAGTCAAGTGCTTCCAAGCGTTCCCAGTAGTTAAGGTGCTTGACAGAACTTATACGTGCAGTAAAGGATCTCTGTACACTCTCTAGATCTGCGATTTCACCTGCTTTGTATGGAGATGTTAATGTACAGCAGTATTCCAGCCTAGAGAGAACAAGTGATTTGAAAAGGATCATCATGGGCTTGGCATCTCTCGTTTTGAAAGTTCTCATTATCCATCCTATCATTTTCTTTGCACGTGCGATCGTGGCACTGTTGTGATCCTTGAAAGTGAGATCCTCAGACATTACTACTCCCAGGTCCCTTACATTATTTTTCCGCTCTATTGTATGGCCGGAGTCAGTAGTATACTCTGTTCTAGTTATTATCTCCTCCAGTTTTCCATAACGGAGTAGTTGGAATTTGTCCTCATTGAACATCATATTGTTTACCGTTGCCCACTGGAAAACTTCGTTTATATCTTCTTGGAGGTTAACCGCGTCCTGTGTGACATACGCCGAATAAATTGTAACATACTCTCTGTATGTCACAGTGTGTGTGTGTGTGTGTGTGTGTGTGTGTGTGTGTGTGTGTGTGTGTGTGTGTGTGTGTGTGTGTGTGTGTGCGTACGTGTGTGTGCCTGTGTGTGAGTGTGCGTGCGTGCGTGTGCGCGTGGGTATATTTTGTAATGCTCACAATTTCTAACTTCGTATTTTCACCAATGAGATTCCTTTACATAACGTAATGTATAGTTTCTTGTACTATCTCCGTTTTTTTAGTGATTGGATAGCCAGTCGCATAGTGTTCAAAAAGGTGACCATAAAGCTGATTATATACTTTATATTTAGTCTGATCATTGTCTGTGTATTTGTTAATCTGTCAAGAGTACTTGTGATCATGCCTAAACTTGACTGCTGCAACATACCTCATGTCTGTTGACATTCTTGCCGCTCCTTTGTTATACTGTATACGTGGAGCGTTTAGCGGGGATCCTAACTAGGAAGACCAGCAAGTCATGGCACTCCTTCCCAGCAAATACTGCTCACCACCTACTATCCTCTACTTGCTCTCCACTCATCCCTTCCCACTTCCTATCCCCTTATTCTGTCCATCTCTCTTTCCATTTCCTCCCGCCTCCATTTCTTGCCCTCATGCTGTTTATTTCCTGTCCTCCTTTCTTCCCTCCACCTTTTAGCTTCCCTCTCTCGCATCTTTACCATTCGTTTGTCGATGGGAGAGCAGATAGGAGCTTGTCTGGTTGTCTTTGCTCCTTCTTGGGTTTGCCTTCATAATATATGGAATAAGTGAACTAAAACTGAATAGTATATTAAAGCTGAGGTCTGACGAGTGCGTCTGGTCTGTTGTCCTTGAATATATCCGGCTGTGACAGCTAGCATTCTCTGAGCACTAACAGCCTGATCGGTTAAGCAAGCAACCAGGAGGCCTGCTCTGGGACCAAGCCCCGTTGAACAACACACTTTAGTGTGTTGTTCAATGGCACTGGGACCTTTGATGTGCGGTGTCAAAATGTAATCTTCAGGACTACATTTATTGCTATTGGATCAAACCTGATTACCACCCATTCTCCAGGCGCTGTACGTTAAGAGTGTAGCCTCTACAGGCTTGTATATTACCGCAGGTTGATGAATAAGCTTCATGTGCAACACTTGGGTATCTTAATTAAAAACACATGTGCAACACTTGTGTGCCTTAAAGACACATGTGCAACACTTGTGTGCCTTAAAGACACATGTGCAACACTTGTGTGCCTTAAAGACACATGTACAATACTTGTGTGCATTAAAGACATTTGCAACACTTGGGCATCTTAAGGATACCTAATTGTGGTTTAAAAAGAAACGTGAGCAAACACTAGGACGTATTTACTAGAAAACGTTTCGATCCTGGGACTTTGATCGAAGCCTCAAGGACCGAAACGTTTTCTAATAAATGTGTTTGCTCACGTCTCATTTTAAACCAGTTTGTCGGTATGAGTTACCAAGGTTTATACCATACCAGAGTGTGGTACATGTATTGTACTCGTCATTGGTATATACCAGGGATCACCACCCCCGCGGCCCGCTCCACTACAAAGCCTTACGAAATTTTAAATGCCCGCTGCACTTGGTGTTCCCAGGCGGTGGTCAGTCAATCAGACGGTAACCAGACCCAGCATTGGATCTTAATGTCGTGTTGCTGAAAATAATGGAGAATCAACGAACGTTACAGAATCATTGGATGAATAAGTTACATTTGCAACACTTGGCTGTCCTTCTTGCTGAAACATTTCGCCTGAAGTAGCTGTTGTGCAGGCGAAACACGTTTCAACGATAGATAACCGTGTGGCGAAATGTCTTATTCATCAGAACTGTAGAGCTTTGTTATGTCATTGAAATTCGGTTAATATTTATGATGTTTTTTTTCTTATTTAGTAAAATTAGATTCATCATTAGTGTGTTAATACACTATTCTGTGTGATAGATACACAGCTGGAAGAAAAGCTGTGTTTCTCTGTCATATTCCATTATACAGGACGGGTCACACACAGTGATGAACTGTGACGGTAAAAGTTCGTAGTTTTGGTGAGGAGTGTGGTAGTAGTAGCAGAAGTTGTGTTGATGTAATAGTAGTGGTAGTAATAGTGGTGGAGTGGTTTGATAACTGTGTATAGATGGTGGTAGTTCTGAGGGAGGTGGTGGTGGTGGTGACGCTAGTGGTGGAGGGGATACTGGTGAAGGTGAGGGTTGTGATGACTGTGAAGTGGTGATGTTGATGGTTAGGATGGAGGGAGTGATGACGATGGTGGTGGTGATGATGGTAATGGTGGTGGTGGTGATGGTAATTGTGGTGGTGGTGGTGGTGGTGATGGTGGTGGTACTAAGGTGATGATGGTTGTGGTGGTGATGGTGGTGGTGATGATTATGGTAGTGATGGTGGTGATGACTCAGGAAGGGTGGGAGGAAAGGACCATAAGGCAGGGGGGTTCGTGGAAAAGAGAGAAACCAGAAGAGATTCGAGAAAGGAATCGGGAGAGAGCAGGGGAGAAGAGGAAGAAGGAGGAGAGAGGGGGAGTAGGTGGATGCAGGGGTAAGTGGGGAGGAGACTAGGTGGATGCAAGGGTAGGTGTGGAGGGGACAAGGTGGACGCAAGGGTAGGTGGGGAGGAGACTAAGTGGACGCAAGGGTAGGTGGGGAGGGGACTAGGTGGACGCAAGGGTAGGTGGGGAGGGGAATAGGTGGACGCAAGGGTAGGTGGGGAGTAGACTAGGTGGACGCAAGGGTAGGTGGGAAGGAGAGTCAATAGCTAGTGGGTAATGAAGTACCTCTCGGGAGAGATTTCTTCATATTGGGAAGAGGTTTTTGATCCAAGGAATTAGATCTGTTCTCCACTTCCTTGGGTAGAACTTGATTACATCCCATTCTCCCCAGGAGCTGTATAACCCCCTACGGGTTTAGAGTTTTCCCATTAATAATAATAGTAATTATTATAAAAAATGATCATAATAATAGTAATAGTAAGGAAGAGGAGGGAGTGATGATTGGTGGTGGATGAGATAATGGTGGTAGTGAAGGAGGAGGTGGGAGGAAAGGTGATAGTGTGTGGTGGTAATGGCACTATCATTGACGGTATCAATCTCAAACTTCCTCGCTATAACAGTGATATGCGGCTCCGCTTCCACATTGCTAAGAGAGAGAGAGAGAGAGAGAGAGAGAGAGAGAGAGAGAGAGAGAGAGAGAGAGAGAGAGAGAGAGAGAAAGAGAGAGAGAAAGAGAGCGTGTGAACTCTTTCTTTTGTACATCTAGTCATTGTTTATCTGAGGAAGACTTATATGTGTCAGGATAATACCATACAGATCTGTTAGATGTTTGTCTCGATCCTGCCTTCTACTGGCACCATCAGTATATGTGTCAGGATAATACTGTACAGATAGATGTCTGTCTCGATCCTGCCTTCTACTGGCACCATCAGTATATGTATTAGGATAATACTGTACAGATAGATGTCTGTCTCGATCCTGCCTTCTACTGGCACCATCAGTATATGTGTCAGGATAATACTGTACAGATAGATGTTTGTCTCGATCCTGCCTTCTACTGGCACCATCAGTATATGTGTCAGGATAATACTGTACAGATAGATGTCTGTCTCGATCCTGCCTTCTACTGGTATATGTGTCAGGATACTCCTGTACAGATAGATGTTTGTCTCGATCCTGCCTTCTACTGGCACCATCAGTATATGTGTCAGGATAATACTGTACAGATAGATGTCTGTCTCGATCCTGCCTTCTACTGCCACCATCAGTATATGTATCAGGATAATACTGTACAGATAGATGTCTGTCTCGATCCTGCCTTCTACTGGCACCATCAGTATATGTGTCAGGATAATACTGTACAGATAGATGTCTGTCTCGATCCTGCCTTCTACTGGCACCATCAGTATATGTGTCAGGATAATACTGTACAGATAGATGTCTGTCTCGATCCTGCCTTCTACTGGCACCATCAGTATATGTGTCAGGATAATACTGTACAGATAGATGTCTGTCTCGATCCTGCCTTCTACTGGCACCATCAGTATATGTATCAGGATAATACTGTACAGATAGATGTCTGTCTCGACCATGCCTTCTACTGGCACCATCAGTATATATGTATGTGTCAGGATAATACTGTACAGATAGATGTCTGTCTCGACCCTGCCTTCTACTAGCACCATTAGTATATGTGTGTCAGGATAATACTGTACAGATAGAAGTCTCTCTCGACCCTGCCTTCTACTGGCACCATCGGTATATGTGTCAGGATAATACTGTACAGATAGTTGTCTGTCTCAATCCTGCCTTCTACTGGCACCATCAGTATATGTGTCAGGATAATACTGAACAGATAGATGTTTGTCTCGACCCTGCCTTCTACTGGCACCATCAGTATACATGTATGTGTCAGGATAATACTGTACAGATAGATGTCTGTCTCGACCCTGCCTTCTACTAGTACCATTAGTATGTGTCAGGATAATACTGTACAGATAGATGTCTCTCTCGACCCTGCCTTCTACTGGCACCATCGGTTATTGGCATTCTGCCAGTGGCATCCTCACCCACCTGATTCGTGTACCCTCTTCTCCGTGTTTATGGATGACTCCCTAATGTTGCTGAGAAAGAGATTGGAGAGTAGGGAGATTAGAGAGAGGGTTAGAGGGAGAGAAAGAAAATGTGAAGTGATGTGAGATAAAGGTCGCTTTACACTTGGTGTTTTGAGTCTCTCCACAGTGTGGCACCAGTCACTGAATGAACCAAAGCTCAGCTGTTGTTGTTGTTGCACAGGGCATTAGTAGTGCATGAGACCAGATGTGATACACCACGTTCTCCTGGCAACGCTACGAGCACTGGGAATGTCTGGCTCCATTGCACACCTCACGGATGGTAGTCTGAAAACTAGCCACTCCATACCACTGACTTGATGAACTCTACACAAAGCGAAACGTTGTGTTTTCTGCAGGCTGATGCTGTCACTATCACTGTAGGCTGATGCTGTACTGAATTAGGTACTAAAGAAGAGGTGGTGGGGAGGTGGAGGAGGTGTTAGTGGTAGAGGGTGACGGGGTGAGTCAGCTGATGTGGGGGATAGATACCTGTGTAAGTGTTGTCACGCTTAGAATGTCACCTACCTCAAACATTCCACCACTTTGTGCTCCTCTTACTAGTAGTGGAGGCTGTGCCCACAACCACTACACACGCACTTGTCCTTTTATCTCTCTCTCGCTCTTTCTCACTCTCACTCTCCCTGCCTCTTTCTCTCCCAGGCTTTATATGCCCCCTAGGGGTCTAGTGTTTGTATACAAATATAATAATCAAGTCTAGAGATTTGAAAAGTGTTCTTATTCACCCTCTATATTTCCAACAAGCGATGGCTTCACGGCCTCCGTGTCATATAGGTTGTGTATAATTGTGATGGTAATTCTGTGTTCTTTGAACATAAGAGGTCTCTTATTTTTACTTCCGTTCTTTCGAGTGCTTTACTTGTTTTTATTTAACTTTTTATGGTTGACATCGTTGAACATATTATTTGGTTGAATTTTATATATTTTTCAACTTTTATTTCCTTGGTATTTTCATAGCAAAATAGCTGAAATTTGTGACGATTAAACATCATATTGTTTTGTGGGTTCCAATAGAAGACCTGGTTTACATCAGCATGTAAACCGACGTGCGAACCACAGCCCGGCTGATCAGGTTCTGACTTTAGATGCCTGTCCAGCGTCTTCTTGAAGACAGCCAGGGCCATAAACAGGTGCTACTATTGTACAATCCATGGCGTAATAGCTGAAATTTGTCCTCTGTACTCATCATATTTGTTGTCACGGGAAGACTTGGTTTACTTCAGCATTCTAATTTCGTCTGCCAAGGATGATACAATACTATGATTGATATCTCTATCTTTCATTCATGACAAGGAAATTAAAAATCTATCTGCTCATCTTCCCATTTATTGCTTGAGCACGCATTTCGTTTGCAATTGCCCCATGGTCGCACTTGTCAAAGACTTCTGCCAAAATCAGTGTGTACTGCATCGGAATTTTGTCTGTCTTCAAGTGCTAAAGCGCACGCACACACACACACACACACACACACACACACACACACACACACACACACACACACACACACACACACACACACACACACACACACACACACACACCCTGACGACACTGGAGGACAGGAGAGAAAAGGGGGACATGATAACGACATACAAAATACTGAGAGGAATTGACAAGGTGAACAAAGACAGGATGTTCCAGAGATGGGACACAGTAACAAGGTGACACAGTTGGAAGTTGAAGACACAGATGAATCACAGGGATGTTAGGAAGTATTTCTTCAGCCACAGAGTAGTCAGGAAGTGGAAGAATTTGGGAAGCGATGTAGTGGAGGCAGGATCCATACATAGCTTTAAGCAGAGGTATGATAAAGCTCACGGTTCAGGGGGAGTGACCTAATAGCGACCAGTGAAGAGGCGGGGCCAGGAGCTTGGAATCGACCCCTGCAACCTCAACTAGGTGAGTACACACACACAAACACACACACACACACACACACACACACACACACACACACACACACACACACACACACACACACACTCACGAAGCACTAAATTGAAGACACAGAAAAATCACAGGGATGTTAGGAAGTATTTCTTCAGTCACAGAGTAGTCAGGAAGTGGAATAGTTTGGGAAGCGATGTAGTGGAGGCAGGATCCATACATAGCTTTAAGAAGAGATATGATAAAGCTCATGGTTCAGGGAGAATGACCCAGCAGCGACCAGTGAAGAGGTGGGGCCAGGAGCTATGCCTCGACCCCTGCAACCGCAACTAGGTGAGTACACACACACGTCATGCATCAACATGTTAGGGACACTACCAGAGAGAGAGCGAGGAGGATGAACCAGCAAGACTAGACCTTGTGTTCACCCTGAGTAACTCAGACATCGAGGACATCACATATGAAAGGCCCCTTGGAGCTAGTGACCACGTGGTTCTGAGCTTTGAATACATCGTAGAGCTGCAAGTGGAGAGGGTAACAGAAGTAGAAAGGGGAAAAGCCAAACTATAAAAGGGGGGACTACACAGGTTTGAGGACCTTCCTGCGGGAGGTTCAGTGGGAAAGAGAGTTGGTAGGAAAGTCAGTAAACAAATTGATGGACTACGAAACAACAGAATGCAAGGAGGCAGAGGAAGGGTTTGTTCCCAAGGGTAACAGAAATAAAGGGAAGACCAGAATGAGCCCTTGGTTTACCCAAAGGTGTAGGGAGGCAAAAACTAAGTGCGCTAGAGAATGGAAAAAGTACAGAAGGCAAAGGACCCAGGAAAATAAAGAGATTAGTCTACGAACCAGAAACGAGTATGCACAGATAAGGAGGGAGGCCCAGCGGCAGTACGAAAACGACATAGCATCGAAAGTCAAGTCTGACCCGAAATTGCTTTACAGCCACATCAGGAGAAAGACAACAGTTAAGGACCAGGTAATCAGGCTGAGGAAAGAACGTGGGGAGCTCACAAGAAACGACCAAGAAGTATGTGAGGAGCTCAACACGAGATTTCAGGAAGTATTTACAGTGGAGGCAGAAAGGACACTGGGAAGACAAAACAGAGGGGTACACCAACAAGAGATATACTAACAAGTGTTGGATGAAATATACACAGCCGAGGAGGTGAAGAAGCTCCTAAGTGACCTTGATAACTCAAAGGCGGTGGGACTGGACATCTCTCTGCGGGTTCTTAGAGAGGGAGCAGAGACACTGTGTGTGCCACTAACCACATCCCTAGAAACTGGGCAACTACCTGAGGTATGGAAGGCGGCAAATGTAATCCCCATCTTTAAGAAAGGAGACAGAAACGAAGCACTAAACTATAGACCAGTGTCACTGACGTGTATGGCATGCAAAGTCATGGAGAAGATTATCAGGAACAGGGTTATAAACGACAGCCAGCATGGATTCATGGAAGGTAAATCCTGCATCACAAACCTGCTGGAGTTTTATGACAAGGTAACTTAAGTAAGACGTGAGAGGAAGGGGTGGGTTGATTGTATTTTCTTGGACTACAAGAAGGCCTTCGACACAGTTCATCACAAGAGATTTGTGCAGAAGCTAGAGGATCAGGGATGTATACCAGGAAGGGCACAGCAATGGATCAAAGAATACCTGACAGGGAGGCAACAGCGAGTCATGGTATGTGATGAGGTATCATAGTGGGCGCCTGTGACGAGCGGGGTCCCACAGGGGGTCAATCCTGGGTCCAGTGCTATCCTTGGTATATGTGAATGACATGACGGAAGGGATAGACTCAGAAGTGTCCCTATTTGCAGATGATGTGAAGTTAATGAGGAGAATTAAATCAGATGCGGATCAGACAGGTCTACAAAGAGACCTGGATAGGCTGGACACCTGGTCCAGCAACTGGCTTCTCGAATTTAACCCCGCCAAATGCAAAGTCATGAAGATCGGGGAAGGGCAAAGAAGACTGCAGACAGAGTATAGATTAGGCGGCCAAAGACTGCAAACCTCACTCTAGGAGAAAGATCTAGGGGTAAGTATAATACCAAGCACGTCGCCGGAAGCACACATTAACCAGATAACTGCTGCGGCATATGTGCGCCTGGCAAACCTGAGAATAGCGTTCCGATACCTTAGTAAGGAATTGTTCAAGACTCGATACACTGTGTACGTCAGACCCATACTGGAGTACGCAGCACCAGTTTGGAACTCACACCTGGTCAAGCACGTGATCTTATTATATATATATATATATATATATATATATATATATATATATATATATATATATATATATATATATATATATATATATATATTTGCGAACCATGATACTTTGTATTGTAGCTAGAGGGCCACACCGAAATGGTGCGCTATTGGATGAGGTTGCTGTATTGTGCTGTTGGTAGTATTGTGTCTCGGTGAGGTTTATCTGGAGAGAGTTCCGGGGGTCAACGCCCCCGCGGCCCGGTCTGTGACCAGGCCTCCTTAGGTCAGTGTCCCAGGATGCGACCCACACCAGTCGACTAACACCCAGGTACCCAACACGTCCAATGTTTCTACTCTGGCTGGGAATCGAACCCAGGCCCTCACCGTGTGAAGCGAGAGCGTTAACCACCAGGCCACCAGAGCCTGGTGGGGTAAAGTTGAAGGGGGACAGAGAGGCAGTGAAGAGAAGAGGGATAATGTATGGTGGTGGAGAAAAAGGAAGGGACTTCGATTAGATTTAGATTCTTTATGTCCAGTCACTGCATGTACAGAATATAAAATAATCAGAAAGCCCATAAGATGTTCAGCGTTTTGGGAAAAGTCTAAATGAAGCCACAGAAGATTTCTTAGATGAAACTTGAAGGAGAGAATAACTGGAAAAAAGAATAGAGGGAATGTCGTTAATGATGGAAAGGAGGCTTGGAAAAATGTCTTCGGTAATCAGTAAGGGAAAGGAGGCTTGGAAAAATGTCTTCGGTAATCAGTAAGGGAGGGACTGGAGAAGAGAGGAATGTCGTGATGGGGGGAGGAAGGGAAAGAGGGGGAGGGGAGGGAAAGAGGGAGGGAGGATAGCTGTGATCAGCACCGCCACCATGAAGTCTGGACAAACTAGACCTTGAACCTGCAGGGGCTGCAACCCGACCTCGAGGCAAGAGAGTGCCAGACCCAGTCCGTGCCATTAAGTGGATATCTCCGTGGTGGTGGTAGGGTAGAGTGGACCTCACTAACAGAGGGCGTGTACGTCGGTGTGGGTCGCCTGCTTGTACGCTTGTTTACCAGCACACCAAGACCCGTAGTGCAGGTCTCCCTACCTCGCCCGCCTCCAGCCGCTGCCTGCCTCTTGCATTGCTTACGTCTCTTTCGTTCCTCTTGTCTGCCTCTCTGCCGCCCGCATTGCCTGACTCTCTTTATGGCTGTTTGATTGCTGACCCCGTTGTCTGCCATCCTGCCAGGTACGTTAACATCATGTTCTGCTGGTCCGATTGTCTGCCTGCCCGCTGGCCGTTTGACTGTCAGCGGCTTTACCAACATTTCCAGCTGGTCGGGTTGTCTTCACGCCCTCCCGCTGACCTAGTTGTCTGCCTGTCTGATGATACAGTTGTCTGCCTGCCTTCCTATTGTTGTGGTCTGCTTGCCTGCCTGTTTCGGTTGACTGCTTGCCATATGGTCAAATTGTGCGCTTGCTGGTCACTACTTGCTCACTTAACTCTCACTGTTAGCCTCCTTCACTACCGTGTGTGTTTTGAGGAAACATGGCACTTTTCTCTCATAATGTTTTGAGTGGTAATAACATACAGTACGAATGCTTAGTGAATCATTAGAATGAAACAGAAGAGAGAGGGAGACTTAAGATCTCGTGTGATCAGGGTCATAATCGAAGAGAGCTTTTAGGGTTAAAGAGGACATGCAGGGGTTCTTCGGGGTAACAGGGAACCAGTGACGGTTTCAAGGAGGGGAAGGCAAGGAGGCTGTAGCCCCTCTATAACTAAAGGATTATTATTTTTAAAAACGTCGACCTTGAGTACCTCGCATTAGTATTACAATTAAATAAAATTGTAATACAGTTAACCACTACTATCTTGTCTAGTTTTAAGTAGTTACTATGTATTAGGATTAGTCTTCTTGAAATGCCTCGGCCTGATAATGGCTTTCTTTGTACTTAGCAAACCAAAATTGTAATTACCCATTGTAACCTTTACATAGAAATATATCTTTATCTTTATCTTATAAATATCCAGCCCCTCTTAAAGCCCTTCCAAACAACGAAACAACTACTACTATACTACACTATTATTATTATTATTACTATTGCTACTACTACTACTAATACTACTCAGTATCAAAACAAGTTCCCTAACCTCCCTTTCTAACCAATTTGCCATCCCAAAGCCCCCTCATATATAGAAATTCTGGAGCATTTTAAGTTTAAACCAAACCAGCACCTTCATTTAGAACACATTACATTTTAACTTAACGGAATGAAAGTATTGTAAGGAGGTAGAGGAGCGTGTAGCTGAAGAGTTGCTTCTGTTTCAGGTTGAAAACTGGAGGTGTGGATTAAGCCGTGCTTATGTTTAGGTGATAATTGGACGTGTTGAGAAAGACGTGCTTACGTTTCAGTTGATAACTGGGCGTGTAGAGCAGGGAGTCTTAATTAACTTCTGCCATTTACTCCCTAGGCTTTACATAAGAACCTAAGAAAGAAGCAATACTGCAGCAGGCCTACTCGCCCATGCGCAGCAAGTCCAAGTCGTCTACCGGCTTATGCCATTGACCCAACCTAGTCAGGTCCATATCACATCCACTTAAGGAAGGAGCACGGCATCAGACCTATTAGCACAAGCTAGTCATGTCCAACTCACATCCACCCACACCCACTCATGTATTTATCTAACCTATTTTTAAAACCACACAACGGTTTAGCTTCTATGACGGTACTCGGGAATTTGTTCCACTCATCCACAACTCTATTACCAAACCAGTGCTTTCTTATATCCTTCCTGAATCTGAATTTTTCCAACTTGAAATCATTGCTGCGACTCCTGTCTTGGCTAGATATTTTTAGCACCCTATTTACATCCCCTTTATTTATTCCTGTTTTCCATTTATACGCCTCAGTGATATCCACAATAATTCTACGCCTTTCTAGAGAGTGCAGATTTAGGGCTCTCGGTCTATCCTCATAGGGAAAATTTCTGATACATGGGATTAACTTTGTCATCCGTCTCTGTACGTTTTCCAGTACATTTATATCCATTCTGTAATACGGTGACCAGAACTGTGCAGCATAATCTAAATGAGGCCTAACCAAGGATATATAGAGTTGAAAAACAACCTGACGACTTCTATTATTTAAACTTCTTGATATGAAGCCAAAGCTTCTGTTCACTTTATTGCGAACACTTTTGCACTGTTGTCTTGGTTTCAGATTACTGCTAAAGAGAACGCCTAAATCCTTTTCGCAATCAGTAATATTAAGATCTACATTATTAAGTTTATATGTGGCATGGTTATTTTCTTGTCCATTTAGAACTTTGCATTTCTTAATATTGAACTGCATCTGCTACTTCTTCGACCTCCGCATGAGTCTATTCAAATCATCCTGGAATGCTCTAATGTCCTCATTAGAATGAATTGGACGGCCTGTTTTGGTGTCACCAGCCATTTACCCTGATCCATCATAATGATTTTTTTTTTCAGATTATGTCGCCGAAGCGGCAGAACACATCTCCAGGGTGAGGGACTGATAACCTCAGATTACTACTTTAAGATTAATGAACTGCTTCTGTTGTCACCATAATTGACATCTCTGTACTCGACTAAGAGAGCCTACTGTGTAGGCGAAACGTTTTGGAATAAAGATACCAAGCTGATATAGCTATGTCTACAGCTTTCAGTGGATGCCAATTATGTCTACCACGCTCTCTGGGTGCCAGTTATGTCTGCCACGCTCACTGGGTGCCAGTAATATCTACCACGCACACTGGGTGCCACTAATGTCTACCACGCTCACTGGGTGCCAGTAATGTCTACTACGCTCACTGGGTACCAGTAATGTCTACCACGCTCACTGGGTACCAGTAATATCTACCACGCACACTGGGTGCCACTAATGTCTACCACGCTCACTGGGTGCCAGTAATGTCTATCACGTTCACTGGGTGCCAGTAATATCTACCACGCACAATGGGCGCCAGTAATATCTACCACGTTCACTGGGTGCCAGTAATCTTTACCTTGCACAATGGGTGCCATATATGTCTATCATGTTCACTGGGTGCCATTAATGTCTACCTTGCACACTGGGTGCCAATAATGTCTATCACGATTACTAGGTGCCAGTAATGTCTACCACGCTCACTGGGAGCCAGTAATGTCTACCACGCTCACTGGGTACCAGTAATATCTACCACGCACACTGGGTGCCACTAATGTCTACCACGCTCACTGGGTGCCAGTAATGTCTATCACGTTCATTGGGTGCCAGTAATGCCTATCACGCTCGCTGGGTGCCAGTAATGTCTATCACGCTCACTAGGTGCCAGGTTTCTGTTCACCTGGAGAACTTCTATCGCCTTTATCTTATATTTATATATTTTTCGTTGCAATATGTTATAATTGGTAATTTTTCTATGGTTGGATGACAACCTAACCTTACCCAGAAATTTGTTACGAACAGTAAGTTGGAAATCGAGATTATGGGAGTTCAGAAGATGGTTTGTATCTGGGCCGTGGGATTAAAGAGGCACAAGGAAGAGTGTTAGATTAGTATTGAGGATTAAAAACAATTGGAGGCTTCTTAACATGGAGTGAACAATGTTGTTTGGTGCAGTGTTTTCCTATATTGAGTCATCTTCAAGGTAGTGAGTCACTTCTCTAGGGCATTTGTGACACCTTTCTGTGTGGAACTTTATTTAACATTTAATCCATGTGATGTGTCGAGTATCATATTAATCAGAATAGAATTCGAGACGTAAGCAAATATCCTAAATTTACGTAATCTGTATATATATATATATATATATATATATATATATATATATATATATATATATATATATATATATATATATATATATATATATATATATATTTACGAAATAATATAGGGAAGTACCACCTCTATAGCTGGACTGGGGACCCTCATCCTTAGAGAAGACAATAAACGTACCTCAGGGAAAACTCACGGTACCACCTCTAGAACTGTCCTAGGGACCCTCATCCTCAGAGAAAAGAATAAACTTGCTTCAGGGAAAACTCAAGGTTCTCCCTGAAGCTGTTTGAGAATTTTCTCCTACCACCCACTATATTTAATATATATTTTATTTAAAGACAAAATACAATGATAAAACATTCACAAAAATACAATAGAAAGTAAAACAACATAGGTAACTCAGAGCTACATCTCGAATACTTCGTCCAGCTCCCCGGCGGTGGGCCGCGTGCCCAGAATGCTGCAGGCATTTCCTCTCTGGATCGCAACACTGAGTCTCTGAAAGAGGAAGCTGGTCGCCCTGTGGTCCTTGGTTTCTATGATGAGCTTTTCACCCAGCTCTTTGAGGAGCTTTAGAGCACACTTGCCCCATGCTCCAAGGGTCTCCGACCCTATTGGGATGAAGTTATAGCAAGGGGGAAGGTCTTCATATTTGCAGATCTTCTGGGTCTCGCTGTGGCTGGCAGCTCCACCCCCTTCTACTACGGAGTATGGCAAGTAGGTGTCTGCCAATGTGGCGGCACAGGTGTAGTCCCAGGCAATCTGCTCTCCATCCTTCCAAGGTAGCATAGTGGCTCCATCAGGAAGCTTTTGACTTCCGTCAGACCTCAGCACTTGGGGTTCCCGTTGAGCTGGGCCTTGCGCGCGCGCACACACACACACACACACACACACACACACACACACAGACACACACACACACACAGACACACACACACACACACGCACACAAACACACAAACACACACAAACACAAACACACACACACATATATATATAATATATATATATATATATATATATATATATATATATATATATATATATATATATATATATATATATATATATATACATATATATATACATATATACATATATATATATATACAGCAAGATTGGACCTTGTGTTCACCCTGGGCAGCTCAGACATTGAGGACATCAAGTATGAGAGTCCCCTAGGAGCTAGCGACCACGTGGTTCTGTGCTTTGAATACATAGTAGAGCTGCAAGTGGAGAGAATAACAGGAGTAGAATGGGAAAAGCCTGACTATAAAAGAGGGGACTACATAGGGTTGAAGAACTTCATGCGGGAGGTCCAGTGGGACAGAGAACTGGCAGGAAAGCCAGTAAATGAAATGATGGAATATGTAGCAACAAAATGCAAGGAGGCAGTGGAAAGGTTCATTCCCAAGGGCAACAGTAACAACGGGAAGACCAGAACAAGCCCCTGGTTTACCCGACGGTGTAAGGAGGCAAAAACAAAGTGCAATAGAGAATGGAAAAAGTACAGAAGGCAGAGAACACACGAAAATAGGGA
>NC_091310.1:36544727-36649727 GCF_038502225.1 Cherax quadricarinatus | reverse complement strand
TGCGTGAATCACTGTATTCATATTGCTGCTGACCATAGCAGGATTTCAAACACCCCCTCACCCTGTAGACACTTGTGAGTCAGTCAAGATAGAGAGCAGAGAGAGGCAGGTCGGCTGTTGGCGCTTTCCATACTTCCCGTTATATATTATACATATTACCAGCCTACGTGAGTATTCTTACCCTTTCCACGTATCCAAAACCCACATGACAAATGGTGGCACCGGTTTGAGCGTGGATTTAAGGGTATTTCAAGACGTTAGAAGACTGTTTGTGGGGAGCCGGCAGGTCAAAGGTGAACCATCCGCCACCTGCAGCTAGCAGCTTACCCTCAGCACACCACCTTGTGTACTCCAGCCTGCAAGCCTGTTGCGGCCGTTTTTCAAGTTTCCTGGCTTAGTTCGTGTGCTAATTGCTCAATCTCCGAGGGGTTGACCCTGGTCATTATAAACCTCGTAGTATTCATAGTACATTCAGTAACTATAGTCAGCGGACTTGTTACAACTGTGGTTTCCGTGGCCATATTGCAATTGTCCTGATAGTTACCCTAAGAGGCGTCGTACTGATGATGAGTACCAGTCAGATCTTCCCTACTGTACTTATCATAGAATACATGGACATGACACATCTGAGTGCAATGCTCTCTACAACCTTCAGTACTCTAGGTCTTTCCATGGCCGTTCCAACCGCAGAACCCGTAGAGGAAATAGACATCGTGGTTCTCAAAATAACCAGAACCAGGCTTATTCTTCCAATTCGGGGGAATTCGAGCGCCCCAGTCAAACCGTCCCATGGTGACAGTAGGTGATAATGAGTACACCATCCCCGTTCACAATTCCTTTGAAGCCTTAAGCAGTCTCGAGAATGACAATCCTGCTGATGATGTTGCTTCACACGTCTCTGACGTAGATGATTTTGGGGATGAAGTGGAACAAATCTTTGCTGATGAGAATCCACCTTTTTGTTTGCACATAACTTCCAATGCAACCATAGGCCCTATAGTGCAAGCATCTGTCATAATGCGCCCGTTCATTTGTTCATGGACTCTGGTGCGCAAGTCAATATTATCAGGTCTAGTTTGTTTAGGGATAAGCAGTTACGACATGTCCTTCTCGTAGAACCGACTCATGTGTCCTCCCTTAGTGGAGTAGCTGGTTCTTACCTGCGTGTCCGAGGTCGGACTTCCCTCACTTTTTCTATCCAAGGTAGAGACTTCACTGCTTCCTTCCTTGTTGTCGACCAGATTACTTTCCCTGGTGACCTTCTATTGGGATTTGCTTCCATGCGAGACTTACGCATTGTGCTCGACCCTTATCGATGGCATGCCCAAATTGATGACTTGATCGAACCATTTTGGGGTTACCAGCTTGGATCCGAGATCTGCCATACTGCCGCAGAGTATGACATTCGAATTAAGTCCTTACAGGCCAGTGCATTTTCCAGTAGCGTACCCAAGCGGTCAGGCACTGATGATCCTGTCACTCCTGTCTGTGTTCCTGCAACTTCAGACTTGCAAGATAGTGTCCAGTTACCTCAAGTGTCCGAGGACGCTCTGACTACCTTGAGTGCTGAGCCTATCCCTGCAATGTCTGCTAGTTCAAGTAGTAGTTTCTCCACAGGGGACGCCTTGTCGGAAAACAATTACTTGCAACTAGTAATGCCATCTCTTGTTGATGTCACATGCCGTCTGCAGAAAGACGTTTCTGTCGCAGCTAGTGCCCTCACTAGAGTGTCTGTTGTTGTTCCTAGTGTTCCAGATGGTGATAACGTCCTAGTTGACAGTGATTCTTGCAAAGTAAAAGGTCTATTTGTTGAACCATCCTTACATGTTGTAAGAGATAGTAAGATCCATTTCTTCCTAGCTAACACTTCTGGTCACAGTGTTCGTCTCAGAGCAAATACCAATCTTGTTGACCTTGTTCACTGTCCTTACCCTGTTCAGGTAGAGGATGAGTTGTCACCTGACCAGTGGGTCGGTGCTATTTCTACCGGGGAGACCTCATCCACTTCACTGGATCACTCTGTTCCACCAGTTGAGGAGAAAGACTTAGCTCCCACTGACTTCCCAGATGAAGTCAAGCGTTTGTTGACTCTGTTGAACAAACGTCGTAAAGCCATTGCCTTACCAGGTGAGAAGATGGGTATAACGAACTTATTGTCCCATCGTATTCCACTTGAACCTGGTACTAGACCTACTGCATATGTCAATCTCACCCTAGCAGAGTTGGGGTTAAATGTAAATAACCTGTATAGATGAATAATTACAGTATCAACTTATCAGTATTCAAGAATTTTTTTTTGTGTTCATGTTCTCTCCGAATTCTGAGAGTTAACAGTCTAGATTTGAGTGCACCGAATCTGCCTTTCTGTTAAACACTTCTTTCTTTGTATATATTCCTTCCTCAGAATCCGTAGATCACATGAATACAGATCGATCGATCAAATTTTTTTTTTATCACTTCTAATGTGTAATCTCAACGTTGAGTTTCATTTGATGAGTTGTGCTATATTATACCTTGTATTGCATTACAGTTTCAGTTACGTAAGCTTCCATTCCAATATTCTACTTATGTATGTTATAATGTTCAATTGTTGTGTACTTTGACATTGTATAGAATCAGCCCAAGCCGTACACCTGCCGTCTCTAGTTTGTATTAGTTGTATGTCGGGACGACATACGTTAGCGTCGCCGAGCTCTCAGTAGTAGTACCAGTTCCTAGTAACCAGTTACCAGTAACCAGTGTACCAGTAGATGACTCACTACCAACCGTCTCTGCGTGAATCACTGACTGTATTCATATTGCTGCTGACCATAGCAGGATTTCAAACACCCCCTCACCCTGTAGACACTTGTGAGTCAGTCAAGATAGAGAGCAGAGAGAGGCAGGTCGGCTGTTGGCGCTTTCCATACTTCCCGTTATATATTATACGTACTACCAGCCTACGTGAGTATTCTTACCCTTTCCACGTATCGAAAACCCACATGACAGAGCCGGGGTTTGAACTCACTCAGGTCAGCGTCGGTGACCTATTCACTAACTCAAGCTAACAGTCACATTCCTAAGCCGTGACACTAGTA
Source organism: Cherax quadricarinatus (assembly GCF_038502225.1). Taxonomy (NCBI): domain Eukaryota; kingdom Metazoa; phylum Arthropoda; class Malacostraca; order Decapoda; family Parastacidae; genus Cherax; species Cherax quadricarinatus. The sequence continues at coordinate 36,646,650 of NC_091310.1, read as the reverse complement.
ATGGTCTCCTCCTTCTTATAAACTAACATACCATTAATTAACAGAGTATGGTAGAAAAATGATGAAGTATGACAGGAAAAACCATCCGTTTTGAAGGAGCATGAGAGGAAAGCTATTTTGTGTAATGGACTAGTCACTAGAGGTAAGTCATCCTCTACAATGAGTTATAACAAGAACCTTGCCCTGTATGATGGAGCATGACAGGAAAAAACCATCCTGTGTGAGGGAATATGACGAGGAATCTTGTTTGATAGGAAACGCATCCCGTGTATAAGAAACTCTTCCCTTATATAACAGGAAACCCATCTCGTGTAAAAGAGAAAACAAATTCCATGTGTTAGATTAGACCCTTCTGTTCTCATCATTATGGATTAATAGCTTTCCAAAACAAAAGATAAATAATAGCCATAATAACGTCACTGAAACAATTCTTAAAATAATAACTTTCCAAGTTTGCTTCGCTAGGTGACAAAGTTAAGCCAGTGACCTAGCTTGATCTACATCCACAGGTCACCTTGACTACACATATTGCTGCAACAAACTTGTGATAGTCTACAAGGATGTGAGGTCAAAAAACATTTTTAACTATCACTGACTCATAATATACCTAATTCAAAACATAATACAAATAAGTACCGAGGTAGTGGCTACATGATTACTTTACTCTTCTTCTTTCCTATTCTCTTATGTATCTTTCCCTTTCCACCCCTTCCATTTTTTCCTCTTTTCCTTCCCCCTTTCCTCTCCCCTTCCCCACAACGCTGTGGGTAGTAGGGGTGGAGGAATTTGAGTGGTTTGTGCCTATGGGTAGGAACGTCTTCTCTGGCATGGGCGCCACTCTCCCCTCAGGGTGCTTGGCTGAGAGCCCACCATTTCTTTCGGCATAAATGCTGGGGATATTTTCCCATTCGTCTTAATTTGCTGGCACAGCTGACCTCACTGAACGAATTACGGGTAAGACTGTGGAATATGAAAACTGCTTTTCATAGCTCGACTTTGTATTGATGATTTATGTTCTATGAAAAGGAATTGGTGAGACTACTAGTAAGGTCTTCGTAAATATAATAAGACGACAACAATCTGTCTAGTTTTGTTCTCATCCTCTCCCTTCTCTTTGTCGTTAGCTTATTTTTAACTTCCTTTCCCCATTCTCTTTTATCTCCTTTTCCCCCACCTCTTTTACCCTTACCTTCCCCTCCATTCTCTTTTACCATCCCCTCACCCTCTCTTATCTTTCTGCCACTCTTCTCTTATGTACCTCCCTGCCTCTCTTACCAACCTCCTCCCTCCATCTTCATTCCTCTTATACCCTCGTTATTTGTTTCCCCACGCCCAATACTCCCCTCTCTCTCATACCTTCCCGCACTTCTCCATTTCTCTTTTTTCCCTCCTGCAGGCAAGCCTGCTCCTTCCCACTGCACTACCACACCTAAGCCACGTGTGCTGGGAATACCCCCCACCGTGTGTCAGTGTGACCTTTGACCTTTGTGGGTGTGTTGTTGGTGTTTGTGGTTTGAGGGTGGCTGCAGCCAGCACCACCATGCTCACCCAACCTGCTTCCTCAACTCTCCTTGTTCACTCCTCTCTTCCTGCTCACTCCTCTCTTCCTGCTCACTCCTCCCTCTCGACTGACCTGCTTGCACTTCCACCAACCTGCTCCGTCTCCCACATCGGGACCGGTTGTAACCAGGCACTATTTATAGAAACACACACACACACACACACACACACACACACACACACACACACACACACACACACACACACACACACGCACACGCACACGCACACGCGCACACCACACACACGCACACCACACACACGACACTGTACATCGTGTACGTCAGGCCCATACTCGAGTATGCAGCACCTGTTTGGAACCTACACTTGATCAAGCACGTCAAGATATTAGAGAAAGTGCAAAGGTTTGGGACAAGGTTAGTTCCAGAGCTAAGGGAAATGTCCTACGAAAAAAATTAAGGGAAATCGGCCTGACGACACTGGAGGACAGGAGGGTTAGGGGAGACATGATAATGACATACAAAATACTGCGTGGAATAGACGAGGTGGACAGAGACGGGATGTTCCAGAGATGGGACACACAAACAAAGGGTCACAATTGGAAGCTGAAGACCCAGATGAGTCAAAGGGATGTTAGGAAGTATTTCTTCAGTCACAGAGTAGTCAGGAAGTGGAATAGCCTAGCAAGTGAGGTAGTGGAGGCCGGAACCATACATAGCTTTACGACGAGGTATGATAAAGCTCGTGGAGCAGGGAGAAAGAGGACCTAGTAGCACTCAGTGAAGAGGCTGGGCCAGGCGCTGAGTATCGACCCCTGCAAACGCAATTAGGTGAGTACACACACACACACACACACACACACACACACACACACACACACACACACACACACACACACACACACACACACACACACACACACACTGACGAACCGACCGTCCTGTTCAGAAGTGTGTGCTCTAAAGAACGTGAGATCTTTTCTGTTTTAAAGAAAGTGAATGTGTGTGTATGTATATGTACTTTTCTATGTGTTTACAGGGATTGATTCACAGCTCCTGGTCTCGTCTCTTCGCTCGTCGCTACTACGTTCACTCTCCCTGCTCCATGAGCTTTATCATACTTCTTCTTAAAACTATGTATTGATCTTGCCTCTACCACTTTACTCCAGTTTGTTCCACTTCATGACTACTCTTAAGCTGAAGAAATACTTCCTAACATTCGTATGAATCATCTGAGTTTTCAGTTTGAAACTGTACCTTCGTATTCATGTTTCCATCTGCAAACAATCTGTCATCAGGTTGAGTTCTCTTTACCTCTCCTCGGAGGACGTAGCATTTAGCTCCGGGACTAGTTTCGTTGCAGACCCTTGCACTTTCTCCATTTTTTTTGACGTGCCTGACCAGGTGTGAGTTCAATACTGGTGTTGCATGCTCCAGTGTGGGTCTGATGTGCATGGTACCTTTGATATACTTTTGAAGAGTTTCGAGAGTTAATCTGCTTTCTGAGCTAGGCCATGGGCCAGGCTCGTAATGTACAGTGATGTGAATGACTTTACGTGGAAGTCGAAAAACTGTTTTTAAAATTGCCAGACGGGCATTTAGTTGACATGCACTCCAGGTGATACGTTCGGTATAATACTCACCTTAAAGGTCCTCCTTCAGTGAGGTTTGCAGCCTTTGTCTCCGAACCTGTGTGTTCTTACATATTTGTGGTTGCATGGGTAAATTCATAGCTCCTGGCCCCGCCTCTTCGCTGATCACTACTAATTCCACTCTCTACTCCATGAGCTTTGTTGTACCTCTTCTTAAAACTATGTATGGATCCTGCCTCAACTACATCACCCTCCAGACTGTTCCCTTCCTGACAATTCTGTGACTGAAGTACTTCCTAACATCTCTGTGACTCATCTGAGTTTTCACCTCCTATCCGTGACCCCTTGTTTCTGTGTCCCAACTCTGCAACATTCTGTCCTTATCCACCTTGTCAATGCCTCTCAGTATTTTATATGTCGTTATCATTATCGTGTACCCCCTATTCCTCCAGTCCTCCAGTGTTGTCAGGTTGGGTTTCCTTAACCTTTCTTCGTAGGACATACCCCTCAGTTCCAAGACTAGTCTTGTTGCAAACCTTTGCACCGTCTTAAATTTCTTGACGTGTTTGACCAGGTGTGGATTTCATACTGGTGCTTCATACTCCAATATGGGCCTGGTGTACATGGTGTACAGTGTCGTGAATGACTCTTTACTTAGATGTCGAAACGCTATTCTTAGGTCTGCCAATTGCCTATATGGTGCAGCAGTTATTTGGTTGATATACGCATCAAATGTGGCCGTTATGATACTCATCTCATGATCCTTTTCCCTGAATGAGTTTTGCACCCTTTGACCTCTTAGATTGTACTCCGTCTGGTCTTCTTTGTCCTTCCACAAACTTCATAACTTTGCACTTGCTGGGGTTAAAATCCAGGAGCCATATGTCGGACCAGGCTTGCAGCCTATCTAGATCCCTTGTAGGCGTAACTGATCCTCGTCCGCTTGTTTTCTCATAAGCTTTACATTGTCTGCGAACAGGGACACCTCTGAATCTATCGAAACACCTGACTTGTAGTCACTGAAGCGCAGGCGAGAGAGATATATCATAATCTACACCTGGAAGATTCTGGAGGGACTGGTTCCTAATATGCACACAGAAATCACTCCCTACGAAAGCAAAAGACTTGGCAGGCGATGCAACATACCCCCAGTGAAAAGTAGGGGCGTCACTGGTACACTAAGAGAAAACGCAATAAGCGAAAACTGTTCAACAGCCTCCCAACAGCCATAAGGGGCATTACCAGTAGACCCCTGGCTGTCTTCAAGAGGGAGCTGGCTGTGGTTCGTACGTTGGACTGCGTGCGGCCAGCAGTAACAGTCTCGTTGATCAGGCCCTGATCCACCGAGAGGCCTGGTCGTGGACCGGGCCGCGGGGGCGTTGATCCCCGGAATATCCTTCAGATAGACTCCAGGCAGGTATCCCTTCCGTCATGTCATTCTCTTATACTAGAAGCAGCATCGGACCTAAGACTGACCCTTGTGGAACAACAATCGACACACGCACCCACTCTGACACTTCTTCACATACCAATACATGTTTCCTTCTTGTCAGGTATTCCCTGATCCATTGCAGTACTTTCCCTCCCCGTGTGCGTGTGTGTGTGTGTGTGTGTGTGTGTGTGTGTGTGTGTGTGTGTGTGTGTGTGTGTGTGTGTGTGTGTGTGTGTGTGTGTGTACTCACCTGATTCTCCTAATTGTGGTTGCAGGGGTCGAGACTCAGCTCCTGGCCCCGCCTCTTCACCGACCGCTACTAGGTCCTCTCTCCCCCTGCTTCATGAGCTTTATCATACCTCGTCTTAAAACTATGTATAGTTTCTGCCTCCACTACATCGCTTGCCAGACTATTCCACTTCCTAACTACTCTATGACTAAAGAAATACTTCCTAACATCCCTTTGACTCATCTGAGTCTTCAGCTTCCAATTGTGACCCCTTGTTTCTGTGTCCCGTCTCTGGAACATCCTGTCTCTGTCCACCTTGTCTATTCCACGCAGTATTTTGTATGTCGTTATCATGTCTTCCCTGACCCTCCTGTCCTCCAGTGTTGTCAGACCGATTTCCCTTAACCTTTCTTCATAGGACATTCCCCTTAGCTCTGGAACTAACCTTGCTGCAAACCTTTCCATTTTTTCTAATTTCTTGACGTGTTTGACCAGGTGTGGGTTCCAAACTGGTGCTGCGTACTCCAGTATGGGCCTGACGTACACAGTGTATAAAGTCTTGAACAATTCCTTACTGAGGTACCGGAACGCTATTCTCAGGTTTGCCAGGCGCCCATATGCCGCAGCAGTTATCTGGTTAATGTGTGCTTCTGGCGATGTATTCGGCATTATACTCACTTCTAGGTCTTTCTCCTTGAGTGAGGTTTGCAGTCTTTGGCCACCTGGCCTATACTCTGTCTGTGGTCTTCTTTGCCCTCCTCCGATCTTCATGACTTTGCATTTGGCGGGGTTAAATTCTAGGAGCCAGTTTCTGGACCACACATCCAGCCTGTCCAGGTCTCTTTGTAGACCTGTCTGGTCCGCGTCTGATTTAATTCTGTGTGTGTGTGTGTGTGTGTGTGTGTGTGTGTGTGTGTGTGTGTGTGTGTGTGTGTGTGTGTGTGTGTGTGTGTGTGTGTGTGTGTGTGTGTGTGTGTGTGTGTGTGTGTGTGTGTGTGTGTGTGTGTGTGTGTGTGTGTGTGTGTGTGTGTGTGTGTGTGTCTGTATTTTTGTTTCCTTCAGCTTTCTTTTCATTTGTAAATTGTTTATATTTTTGCATTTGATACGCCATTTTACCTTTATTATTGTTTTTCTTTTTCTTCCTCTTGCTCTTTATTGCCTTTTTCATCCATTTTTTCGTGGTCTTATTTCCAAAATTTCATGAAAATCACTTTTGTGTTTCTCTTTTATCTCCTCTCTCCTCCTTCTCCCTTCACATCATTCCTTCCTACCGTCCTTTCTCCTCCCTCTCTTCATATCTCTCCTCTACTTTCCTTTCTTCTTCCCTTTACATCTCCCATTGTCTACCTTCCTTTCTTCTTTACAGCTCTTCCTCCCAGCTGTCCTCTCTCTTCTCACTTACATATTTGCCTCTTTCCCCGTCTCCTCTCCCTCCTTTCGTCCCTGGGAGAGTATAAATGGATCACATTTCTTCCAAATTGGATACAAATCACCAGAGGCGTAACACTTAAGTTGCAGCGTGCAGCAGCATTTTTATCACCTGCTGTAGTTTACCATCCTTGTGATCATGTTATCGTCTGACAGTAATATTTAATGTAGTTTACCTTCCTTGTGATTATATTACCGTCTGACAGTAATATTTAATGTAGTTTACCTTCCTTGTGATTATATTACCGTCTGGCAGTAATATTTAATGTAGTTTACCATCCTTGTGATTATATTACCGTCTGACAGTAATATTTAATGTAGTTTACCTTCCTTGTGATTATATTACCGTCTGACAGTAATATTTAATGTAGTTTACCTTCCTTGTGATTATATTACCGTCTGACAGTAATATTTAATGTAGTTTACCTTCCTTGTGATTAAGTTATCGTGTGACAGTAATATTTAATATAGTTTACCTTCCTTGTGATTAAGTTACCGTCTGACAGTAATATTTTATATAGTTTACCTTCTTTGTGATTATGTTATCGTCTGACAGTAATATTTAATGTAGTTTACCTTCCTTGTGATTAAGTTACTGTCTGACAGTAATATTTTATATAGTTTACCTTCCTTGTGATCATGTTATCGTCTGACAGTAATATTTAATGTAGTTTACCATCCTTGTCATCATGTTATCGTCTTATGTTATCTCCTGCGGGTAATATTTATTGTGATTTTCCCTTGCTTGTGATCTTGTTATCTCCTGATGGTAATATTTACTGTAGTTTACCTTCCTTGTGATCTTCTTATCTCTTGAGGGTAATACGGTTGAATGTAAAGAATTAATCAGTTACAAAGTGTGTGTGTATATATATATATATATATATATATATATATATATATATATATATATATATATATATATATATATATATATATATATATCACTGCGCTAGCCAAGGATTCGAACCCATGTCGTACTGGCCTGCCTTATGGTAAGCGAGAACCACATGACGCTTTAAACCACAGGACCACCCAACCCTATATATATATTTATATAAATATATATATATAAATATATATATATATATATATATATATATATATATATATATATATATATATATATATATATATATATATATATATATATATATATATATATATATATATATATATATATATAAAGCACAATACCGTGACTGGAACAATACACAAATAACCCGTACGTAGGAGAGTGAAACTCATGACAAGGCTAATAAATAAATAATGGCTGGTAACCAGAAGTGTGTTTATTATGATCAGGTCTGGTCGTAGCGGCTCGTGTTATTCCCAAGAAGTTAACACTTCTAAGAATGTTATTTTAAACGTCTGCTGGTTCACCTAATTAGCCCTACCCTGTAGAGGTGAGCTGCGGGGTGTGTGTACTCACCTATTTGTGATTGCAGGGTTCGATTCACAGCTCATGACCCCGCTTCGCGGGTCGCTGTGTGAGAGAGAGAGAGAGAGGTTGTGAACTTTGATCTTACAAAGCTGTGATCTCGAGTATTTGTGTATTGGATTAGGTTGCAGATATCCCCAAACTTTTACTGTTGATAGAGCGATGTTTAGCCACTTTTTTTTGTCTTAGTCTAAACTCTTTGTTGGTTTAACCTCGTTTGTGACGTGATTTGTGGGACAGTCATGTGTAGAGTGTCTCAAGTTTTCTTCTTGTTTGTTTGTTTGTTTGTGTGTGTGTGTGTGTGTACTCACCTAGTTGAGGTTGCGGGGGTCGAGTCCGAGCTCCTGGCCCCGCCTCTTCACTGATCGCTACTAGGTCACTCTCCCTGAGCCGTGAGCTTTATCATACCTCTGCTTAAAGCTATGTATGGATCCTGCCTCCACTACATCGCTTCCCAAACTATTCCACTTACTGACTACTCTGTGGCTGAAGAAATACTTCCTAACATCCCTGTGATTCATCTGTGTCTTCAGCTTCCAACTGTGTCCCCTTGTTACTGTGTCCAACCTCTGGAACATCCTGTCTTTGTCCACCTTGTCAATTCCTCTCAGTATTTTGTATGTCGTTATCATGTCCCCCCTATCTCTCCTGTCCTCCAGTGTCGTCAGGTTGATTTCCCTTAACCTCTCCTCGTAGGACATACCTCTTAGCACTTTCTCTAGTTTCTTCACGTGCTTGGCTAGGTGTGGGTTCCAAACTGGTGCCGCATACTCCAATATGGGCCTAACGTACACGGTGTACAGGGTCCTGAATGATTCCTTATTAAGATGTCGGAATGCTGTTCTGAGGTTTGCTAGGCGCCCATATGCTGCAGCAGTTATTTGGTTGATGTGCGCTTCAGGAGATGTGCCTGGTGTGTGTGTGTGTGTGTGTGTGTGTGTGTGTGTGTACTACGATTTTCCTCACCTACTTGTGTTTGCAGGAGTCGGTGCTTAGCTCCTGGCTCCGCTTTTTGGACAAGCTTGATGGGCATTATTGGCCTCTTATGCCTTTTCATATCTACTCTTGAAGCTGTGTATTAAGTTTGCTTCCGCCACTGCATCATCCAAGTCATTCTACTTATCGGCTATCCTGAGACTGAAGAAATACTTCTTGACATCTTTATGATGCATCTGCGTCTCAGTTTCCATCTGCGTCCCTCTGATCCTAGCTCTCTTAAATCAAACAGTTTGTCCCTATCTGTCCTATCATTTTCTCTTAAGATTTTGTACGTAGTAATCATGTCATCCCCCCCTTTTCCTTCTCTTTTCTAAAGTCGTCAAATTCAGGGTTTTCAACCTCTTATAGTAAAGCATTTCTCCCAGTTTTGAAACTAACCTTTTTGCAAACCTTTGGGCCTTTTCCAGTTTCTTTCAAATTTTTGACCAGGTGTGGGCTCCACGCTGGGGCCGCATACTCAACGATTGGCTTAACATATGTCGTGTATAAGGTTCTGAAGGATTCTTTATTCGTGTTCCTGAATGCTGCTCTGAGGTTTACCAGTCTTTCCTATGCCGCTGCCTCATGTTCGTTACCGGTTGTCAAAGGTACTTGTCGATGTGTGTGTGTGTGTGTGTGTGTGTGTGTGTGTGTTCATATAATTGTGGTTACAGGGATCAAGTCTCCTTCTGGCCCCCACCTCTTCTGTCCGCTATTGGGTTCACTTTCAGTTGGCTGCCGTAACTATTCTTGAAGCTATGTGCATATCCTGCCTCAACCACTCCTGTTTCTAAGTCGTTCCACTTCTTGACCTCTCTAAGACTAAAGAAATGTTTCCTAACATCCCTGTGATTCATCTGTATTTTTCATTTCTACTTGTGACCTCGTGTACCTGAGACCCTCCTCTTAAACAGACTCTCCCTGTTCACCCTGTCAATTCCTCTCAGTATTTTGTACGTTGTAATAATGTCTCCCGTAATCCTGTCCTGTAGTGTCGTCAGCTTTAACGTGTCTAGTGTTTCTTCAGTTTCTTCATAGCTCATACCCCTCAAGTCTGGAACTGGTTTATTTGTAAACTTTTGCACTTTTTCTCAGCTTTACACGCTTTAACAGATGCGGCTGTTAGTGTTTCATACCCTAAGATTGGCTTGACACGTGTCTTGAATAAGGTCGTGAATGCCTCCTAGTTGATGTTCCTGCAAGCTACCCTTAAATTTACCAGTGTCTTGTTTGTTGCAGCCGTTACCCAGTTGATGTGTGTCTCAGGAAAAATGCTCGGGACTATGCTCACCCCGAGATCCTCTTTGTGGAAGGTTTGCAGCCGTAGTCATCCGAACCCGTACTCTGTTTCCAGTCTTCTTTGCCCTTTCCTGAGTTTCTTAACTTTTCCTTTGCTGGGGTTAAATTCTAATAGCCACTTATCAGATCAAGTGTCAACAAGTTGATGCACAAGACACTTGTGCAACACCTAGGTATCTTATTCTGAAGATGTTTCACCAACGGTGGTTTTATCAGTTCACTACAGAGGTTATGGAGGTAATGAAAGTGGAGACAGTAGAAGATAAGGTAATCTTCCTTTCCTTCAGCCTTGATGAAGGTGTCCACCAACTGTAGCCTAAAGGAAGTTTTGAGAGTAGCTGACCTCGCATATGATGCAGATGTTAATCGATTTATGTGCGTCTCTGTGCATACTCGTTCATCTTATATTGAAAGCTACTCAAGGTGTCGCCTCCAATGCCGCTACCTGGAAGTTAGTTCCACTCATCTACAACTCTATTTCCAAACTAGTAGACCTACTTCCCTATATCCTTTCTAAATCTAAATGTGGCTTGGTAATAGAGTTGTGGATGAGTGGAACAAGCTCCCGAGTACAGTTATTGAGGCTAGAACGTTGTGTAGTTTTAAAAATAGGTTAGATAAATACATGAGTGGGTGTGAGTTGGACCTGACTAGCTTGTGCTGCTGGGTCTGGTACAGTGCTCCATCCTTGAGTGGGGATGACCAGACTGGGTGGGTCATTGGGATAATCCGGGGGGGGGACATGGACCTGCTCTGCATGGGTCAGTAGGCCTGTTGCAGTGTTCCTTCTTTATTATGTTCTTATAAAGCCATCGAACTTGACCCCCGTTCGACTGCGGCGGCGGGCGCTAATGCCTTTATCAATCAGGCCAGGAACCAGGAAACCTGGTCTGGGGCCGGGCTGCGGGAGAGGTGGCTTCCGGAAACGACTCCTTGTAAATTCCAGGTAATTGCTGTGAGTCCTGTCTTGGTTTAAAACAACATTTTGAAAGCCCTTGGAAATAAACCATGGTGTCACTGGTTGAAGGGACAGGAAGAGGAGTGGTTTAAAGTGACAGTGGTCATAATAGCTCACGAGTCATTATGAAGTGACTCATGAATCTCACTGTGATGAAAAATATTAATGGTGTCTACGTCAGTGATTTTACTGCAGTGATATGTTGCAGTGTGTGTGATGTGATTGTTAATGTTTATAAAGCAGGATCAACTGGCTCTGTAGGTTAGCATGGTTGCAGCACCTCTATATTTGTTATGTAAACATGCTAATGCAACGTGTCACTCATTTCGAAGCACCGAATAAGATTGTAGTTTGTTAGAGGATGGTGCTTGTCATACTCCGTAGTTAATATTGTTTGATGTTGCTGCAGGACTCTTCATACACGACTCTGCAGTTACTTTTCCCTTCCTTAGATAAAACACCCGATTAACTCTGCATGACCCCTGCGGATTTAGTGCTTCCTCACCATTATCATCACCGTCGTCATAGGGGACAGGTATTATGTTTTCCTATGTGTAAATATGTTCGATGGAGGCATTTTTTCCAGTGATAATGTGTTATGCTGCATTGTTGTTGCAGGTGTGGGAAGAGGCGAGAGAGATCTGCATCCTCAGCAGCCAGAGCAGCAGCGAGAGGAGCAGCAGAAGAAGCAAGAGCAGCAGCAGCAGCAGCAGCCGCAGCAGGTTTGGGGCAGTGCGCTGGAGTCCTGATGGTTGTCCAGCGTGCCTTATGTTGAGCCTGCGTCTTGTGTCAACCAGGTCGCTCAAACAGCCGTAGACAGGGACCATCATGTGCCGTGACAGAGATATGAACCCCTGACCTCTCTTCTACCCGCCCGCCGCCCAGTTATCACCGTCGTCGCCGCTGCCGCAAACCACACGTGACTGCCACCACTGTACTGCCACCACCGGCACCACTATAGTTCCGCCGCCGCCGTCTCCACCACGACGCCATCACCAGCAGGATTATTATCACGCCTTCGCCGCCGCTAGCACCACGTCTCACTTCTGGATTTGGAGGAGCCCACAACCAGCTAGCTAGCGCCAGCTCCGCTTCAGCGGAGCCCCTAGGGCAAGGCCAAGTTTGGTTCTGGCCTACAAGCGAAGGCACGGCGCATACCACTAACCACCAGAATATCACAGGCATTCTCAGGATTTTCCAGGACCTCCCACTCGTAGCCTAGGGACGAGTTGCACAGCTGGGAACGAGTCAATGCCGACTAGTGCTCCCTACAGACTCCATCCTAAAGAAAGCTAATCTACTTTACAACAAGTGATATATCCAGTATACACACACCGAGTGGTCGAGTGCTTGCTTCACCTTGAGCAGCGGCTTACTGAGAAATTCAACGCTTATCCTTTCCCTTCTACCTCCTCCCCACCACCAGCTTTATATATCCCCCAACACCCACACCAACCCCACCACCCTCTTCCTTCTTTTTGACTCCACCAGGCCGGGGTAGTCTCTCTGTCTCTCTCCTCTCTTCTTCCTACCTCCCACACTTCCTACCCACCAACTACCGCTCACCCCCAACAGGCGAGAATAATCTCTCGCTTCCTCTTCTTTTATAGCCAGTTCTTCATCCTCCTTCAGACACATCCACTTCAAACTCTACCTCCATTCCCTCTCCCCTCCATCCCCTTCCATCCTTCCTTCCTTCCTTTCCCCCCTTCCCCTTTACCACAACCATCAACTCGGGGAACCACAGTGAAACACAACTCTATATACACTGTTATCCATGGCTGCGGGCTAAACTCTGTAAAAAATGTATATATGTATTATATATATAAACTAATTCTGATGGCTATGCTTTAATGAGTGTATGTGATAATATACATATATAAATACCTATATATATATATACATATATATATATATATATATGTTATATATATAAATATACTTTATTTGAGAAACTATACAGAGAGAGGTCTATATAATTTTTGCAGAAAAAAAACAAAGTTTTGAAAGAAAAAAAAAAAGTGCGATAGGACTGTTTGTTGTAATCTTTGGGTCTGTGTTTGAGTTTTCTCTGCATAGCTTTGGTTAGGCGTCTCATCAAAAACTCTGCTTGAAGGAGTGCTTCACGGGGACACAAGTCAAGACAAATCGATAATATATAGAGATAACTGCAGCTTTAGCAAGATAGCAAGCTGACCACCAAGCGTTGAAGATAACGCGTGAAGAACAAGAAAGAGAAAGTAATATTATTGGCTAGAAGAACAAAAATTCATTTAGCATCTGCAGCTACATCAGAATAGCAAGTGAGCAAGAGAGAGAGAATTAGAAAGCAACACGTCTATTAGAGGAGAAAGAACACATTTTGAAGAACCACCACCACGAAGTTTCAAGAAGCCAACACGTCTATCCTTTGCTCAGGTGAGCTCACTAACCTTTTTTTATTTTGTTCAACTTGACGTAGTGTGTTCAGGTAAGTTTTCAATATTTATCTTTTCAATCACACTGTCTCGTGGACTCTGGTTCAATGTTGGGCGAGTTAGAGCTCTGAACACACGTTTCCCTTGTTCACCCAGCAATACATAGGCACCTGAGTTTTAGCCAACTGTTGTGGGTTGCATCCTGGAGTTAGTCCGGGAAAGGGAAAAGTGTCATATGCTTAAGGTATGTCTCGACTTTGAAATAAGCTGAGATAGGATAATAGCTCTTGGTCTGTTAATTCATTGGTGGAAAAACCAGTATACCTACCATTCCACTACCAAGAGGTGAATATACTTACTATATCTCACTGTATATACAATAAAAAATTACTTTCATCCCTACTTTAGGGATTAAGGTATTCATGACTGGTGATGAAAAGGTTGCATGAAGCCTTAATGACCCTAGTGTAATAGATTGGCTTCAAGTACAATTCACCAAGCAACCAAGGTTGTTACAGTCACGATACTAGGACACTTCAATGTGCGGCTCAGCAGCTAAGTTGACAACACTTCTTAGGCACTTAACTGTTTGTTGTTTTGTTAGTAAATTTATGCAGCTTTTTTGTTTTCTTTGGGAATGACTGGACAAGTTGCTTTCCTGTTTTTACCTTGTCTCGGTGTACATGTACGGTCTAGCTGTACATGTACACAAATACGTCGCCAGACCATTTCTCTCTCTCTCTCTCTCTCTCTCTCTTTTGCTTAATACAGTAAGAGTGTTGTTACCTGTGACCTGTTTCCAGGGTTCTACTCTTGCAGCCTGCCCAAGGGCACACTTCCTTTGTTGGCTGTCTGGTCAACCAGACATAACATTCACATAACATTCACACCCTGGCTGATTTGGCATTTCTTTTTTTGTACATAGTCTACCTCACTTGTAAGTTATCTACATTAATGAATTGATAGCTGTAGTGTTTATTTGTAAATTGTCGGTTTGATTTGTAGTGGTAAGTTATTATTCTCTCTGTCTCTGTTTCTTTCTGTACCTCTGTCTCTCTCTGTATGTCTGACTCTCTCCCTCTCTCAACAATTATTGAGTTTAAATAGAGATTATTAGGAGTGTTATTGATGCTTGTTCACAGCAAACCAGTTATCTCTGTCTCTGATTCATAGATGCTTATTTTTGTGTATCTTAGCATTTGTATTTATCATGTTGTCTTGAAGTTACATGACGTGTTGACATGATGGTGGGTTTGCATGATTTGTTGACATGTTGTGCGTACTTGGTGAAGTGTTTACACGTTGTTGTGTGTACACGGCGGTGTGTTTACATGTTGCTGTAATGGAGGCACAATCGTCCGTCCTCCTTGCACGAGAGAGACACTAACAGCACTGTACTCGCCTCGCCTAGTGTCAGAAAGTTAGAGGTTGGGGCTCAGCACCCGCTAATTCGGCTTGGTAAATACACTCCCCTCCCCCAGAGGCGAATATAAAAGGCGCAGTTGCAGCACTATGAATCTTTATTGACGAGGCGTTCCACCTGCACTGCAGCCTACATCAGTCGAATACAGTGATTAATCTGAATTTTGGAGACATGAGCGCTGACGGAAGTCGAAATGGAAAGATAGTTTGATGAAATCAGTCCTTCACCGTACGAACAGGATGACAAGTCTCTTAGTCTGTAGTAGAATACACTGATAACCCGCATATAGGAGAGTGAAGCTTATGACGACGTTTCTGTCTGACTCGGACCATTCACAAGTTAGTGTTACTACTAATGAGTATGAAATCATTAGAAATGTTAAAACATAAACGTTTATCAATGAGATCAACATTATTATTAACATGAGAAGAAGAAATGGTACCTACAATTGGGGGTTAATATTTTAACTAACCATGTAGATAATCTGTAGGATGCAGAACCTTCAGAACTTATGATTGGTCTTATAGGACTGCCGACTCTGTGTGTTAAATGGTCGAAGTTGGACCGAAACGTCATCAGTTTTTCTTTATTTGCTGGTTATTTGTGTATTGTTGCACTTACGGTTTTGTGCTTTTTTGTTCTCTATAGTAGGAGCATATAGGCAGAGGCTTATATAGAGGAAGGTGAGGGGTAGCAGCTTGGAGATGAGTTCAGAGGTGAGAAGTAGGTCATGTTAAACAGATGTTAACAGAAGAGTTACTGAAGACTTCGTATTGTGTTGCAGTGTCAGACAAGTATCAGATAATAAATAGTATACAATACCGACAAGTTGTTATAAATGTTTCTTACTTCTTAACTTGTCAGTATTGTATACCATTTATTACAAAATTTAAAAGGATCACGTCCACGGTGTTTGGAGGAAATGACGTGATGGCGGCAATTATCAAAAAAACAACAGCCTGGTTGATAGGAAGACAGTAAGGAAGACTGGCCTCTGGCCGGCCTGCGAAGGATGAAAACCACTGGACACAGGTCACAGGAACAATTTTTATTAGGATTACGTTTCACTCTGTATAGAGCTTTATTTGGCCATGATTGGGTAAACTATAATAATATAAAGCGAAACCATGTCCCTTGCGTCTTTGTCTTGTTTTCCGGGGTGCTTGCACAACTTGCAGTCGTAAGAACCATCCAAACACCAATGACTGGACATGGTGTACAACACCTACCGGTATAAACATCACCGGAATGGTGCCTGCATCTACTGTCACATACACAAGCTCGAGTCAGTTTTCATGATGGGTGATAACTTATGTACAGTCTAATGATAACTCTCAATACTGCGGAGCCAGCCAACCACACCGTGTATGCCAGGGAAGTGCTGTGCACGTGTATGGGAGAAGCTGTTTTCTAGTCTCAGTATGGAACTGATAAACCAATATGTCATATATATATATATATATATATAGTATATATATATATATATATATATATATATATATATATATATATATATATATATATATATATATATATATTAAAGGTTCCACCTTTAGAACCGGACTGGGGACCCTCATCCTCAGAAGACAATAAACGTACCGCAACATTGCACTAGCCAACGAGTCGAATGCATGCTCTTTTGGCCCACCTCATGGTGAGAGAAAACGCATAACGCTTTAGACCACTAGTCCACGCAATCCTGGTCTAGTGGTCTAAAGCGTCATGCGTTTTCTCTCACCATGAGGCGGGCCAAAACAGCATGGGTTCGACTCCTTGGCTAGTGCAGTGTTGTTATTGATCAATACCACTTGTTCCGTGGGTACAATAATATATATATATATATATATATATATATATATATATATATATATCTATATATTCGTCCAGCTAGGTATATTATACCTAGTTGGACGAATCTTATTGTGGCTAGCTGGTCCAGTGGCTAACGCGACCGTCTGGAGTTTTGAGACTCTCTGATCGCGGGTTCTACCCCGCCCGTGGTATGGTTTGTTTGCAATCATGTCATTACGATTTCGTGAGTCATGGTGTAATGTTATATATGCCACAGTTAGGTATACCCGGTGGTAGATTGACTGACCACATCATCTTTACCTCTCCACTGCTTCCCATGTTTTCATATTTAGTCACATTTTAATGTTCTCATATCTTGGGATAGACCTTGAAAAAGATGGAATAAATCTAGGAATAACTTTAATTAAGCTGGCTTTAATCCTGCTTCATGGCTTTTGTCAGAAGCCGAAATTAATGCATGAACTTGCAAATTGTTTTTACATTCAAATGTTTTAAATATACTCCGTTGGCTACCAACGACCTGACTGGTCAAAAAGCGGGTCACGATTACTGGACGAAGGACAGAGCTTCCACCACTCTGTGTTGAATGAACCACACGGATTCAGATAAATAATAATTTAGGCTTACTTTATTAATTCACTTCTATTTTTTAACACTCCGGCCATCTCCCACCGAGGTAGGCGACCCGACAGAGAAGATAATACTTCCACTGTCATTCAGTCACTCTTGCCAGAAGAGCGCTCAATATCTTCTTTATCCTCTCCATCCAACCTTTCCGAAGACGACCCCTATCCTTCCTTCCCTCCACACAAGATTTATATGCCCTCCAAGTCGCTCTGTTTTTCTCAATCCTCTCTAAATGTGCAGATCCTCCCAAAAATCCCTCAGCCCTCTGGATAATACTTCTGGTGACGGCACACCTGTTTAATGCGATTATTTGGGTGATGCAGTGGCGTGGAGTTAATGATACGTCTTCGGAGGCTTCTTACTTTATTAGTAAAGTCGTCGTGGGTACACAGGCTTGTGTGTTGTGCCCATGGCCCAGGAGGGCCATCCCACGAGAAGAACTAGTAGGCCTTGTGTCTTCCTGCTAGGCCGCTGTGTGAGTGAGTGAGTGAGTGTGGGCCCAGCATCCCACAGACCTGGAGCAGGCCCAGAGGGCAGCACTTTAGTGGCGCGAAATATGAACTAAGCTGGCAGACAGCATAGGCTGTCTGTGCAGACAGTACAGGCTGTCTACACACACCTCTTACTCTCCAAAGTCCGAATTCTCTGCATAATATTCACACCACACATTGCCCTGCAACACGACATTACTGCCTCAGCCTCTTCCTCGCTACAACAATCAAAAGTCATGCAAAAGCGTTGGTTCCACTATACTCTCCTACATTCCCATTTTTGCCTCCATAGATAAAGTTCTTTGTCAACACAGATGCCTTAATGTACCACTCACCCTTCGTCAGTTTTCGTTCACCTCATCTCTCATCTGTTGGTAATCTGTGTAATTCAAATGGACCTCTGTTCTTAAAGTATATTCTTGTCTTAATATGATGGAATTGTGTGTTTGATCCTTTGAGAGTTTTTTTTTTATGGATTATATGCCTTCATTTGTATCGGTTCGTGGTACATCCACGTGTGTCAGTGGTACGTGTCACGGTGTAGTGCAAGGCACGGCCAGATGTGTCACAGGGTACGTGTCATGTGCGTAGGACGGCCACAGCCGCGTGTCTCTCAGCGTATGTGGAAGATTTGCCATTACAATCTCACGAGTGTTCGCTATTACGACGGTGGTATTAAAGCTGCAGACGTCAGCACACTCGCCTGGGTATATTGACTACTGCTGAATCTCCTCTCTTAGGAGGGTGGGATTCCCGGGGCAGGAGGGGTGCTGGGTGCCACTAATGGAGGGGTTAGTGAGCCCCCTCCCCTCTGCTGTAGGGGGCAGGGGGGGCTGAGTGCCACTATTAAAGGGCCTGCTGGATGGCACTGTGGACACAGGAGAGTTGGGTGGCATTTACGGAGGGCTTCTGGCACTCGGGGAGTGAGGGGGGGGGAGGCAAACTTACTTGAGCGACGTTAAGTGGCATTCTTTATATATATATATATATATATATATATATATATATATATATATATATATATATATATATATATATATATATATATATATATATATATATATATATATATTATATATATAATTATTATATTATTTTTATATATACATTATTATTTTTTTTATTATCACACTGGCCGATTCCCACCAAGGCAGGGTGGTCCGAAAAAGAAAAACTTTCACCATCATTCACTCCATCACTGTCTTGCCAGAAGGGTGCTTTACACTACAGTTTTTAAACTGCAACATTAACACCCCTCCTTCAGAGTGCAGGCACTGTACTTCCCATCTCCAGGACTCAAGTCCGGCCTGCCGGTTTCCCTGAATCCCTTCATAAATGTTACTTTGCTCACACTCCAACAGCACGTCAAGTATTAAAAACCATTTGTCTCCATTCACTCCTATCAAACACGCTCATGCATGCCTGCTGGAAGTCCAAGCCCCTCGCACACAAAACCTCCTTTACCCCCTCCCTCCAACCTTTCCTAGGCCGACCCCTACCCCGCCTTCCTTCCACTACAGACTGATACACTCTTGAAGTCATTCTGTTTCGCTCCATTCTCTCTACATGTCCGAACCACCTCAACAACCCTTCCTCAGCCCTCTGGACAACAGTTTTGGTAATCCCGCACCTCCTCCTAACTTCCAAACTACGAATTCTCTGCATTATATTCACACCACACATTGCCCTCAGACATGACATCTCCACTGCCTCCAGCCTTCTCCTCGCTGCAACATTCATCACCCACGCTTCACACCCATATAAGAGCGTTGGTAAAACTATACTCTCATACATTCCCCTCTTTGCCTCCAAGGACAAAGTTCTTTGTCTCCACAGACTCCTAAGTGCACCACTCACTCTTTTTCCCTCATCAATTCTATGATTCACCTCATCTTTCATAGACCCATCCGCTGACACGTCCACTCCCAAATATCTGAATACGTTCACCTCCTCCATACTCTCTCCCTCCAATCTGATATCCAATCTTTCATCGCCTAATCTTTTTGTTATCCTCATAAGCTTACTCTTTCCTGTATTCACCTTTAATTTTCTTCTTTTGCACACCCTACCAAATTCATCCACCAATCTCTGCAACTTCTCTTCAGAATCTCCCAAGAGCACAGTGTCATCAGCAAAGAGCAACTGTGACAACTCCCACTTTGTGTGTGATTCTTTATCTTTTAACTCCACGCCTCTTGCCAAGACCCTCGCATTTACTTCTCTTACAACCCCATCTATAAATATATTAAACAACCACGGTGACATCACACATCCTTGTCTAAGGCCTACTTTTACTGGGAAAAAATTTCCCTCTTTCCTACATACTCTAACTTGAGCCTCACTATCCTCGTAAAAACTCTTCACTGCTTTCAGTAACCTACCTCCTACACCATACACTTGCAACATCTGCCACATTGCCCCCCTATCCACCCTGTCATACGCCTTTTCCAAATCCATAAATGCCACAAAGACCTCTTTAGCCTTATCTAAATACTGTTCACTTATATGTTTCACTGTAAACACCTGGTCCACACACCCCCTACCTTTCCTGAAGCCTCCTTGTTCATCTGCTATCCTATTCTCCGTCTTACTCTTAATTCTTTCAATTATAACTCTACCATGCACTTTACCAGGTATACTCAACAGACTTATCCCCCTATAATTTTTGCACTCTCTTTTATCCCCTTTGCCTTTATACAAAGGAACTATGCATGCTCTCTGCCAATCCCTAGGTACCTTACCCTCTTCCATACATTTATTAAATAATTGCACCAACCACTCCAAAACTATATCCCCACCTGCTTTTAACATTTCTATCTTTATCCCATCAATCCCGGCTGCCTTACCCCCTTTCATTTTACCTACTGCCTCACAAACTTCCCCCACACTCACAACTGGCTCTTCCTCACTCCTACAAGATGTTATTCCTCCTTGCCTTATACACGAAATCACAGCTTCCCTATCTTCATCAACATTTAACAATTCCTCAAAATATTCCCTCCATCTTCCCAATACCTCTAACTCTCCATTTAATAACTCTCCTCTCCTATTTTTAACTGACAAATCCATTTGTTCTCTAGGCTTTCTTAACTTGTTAATCTCACTCCAAAACTTTTTCTTATTTTCAACAAAATTTGTTGATAACATCTCACCCACTCTCTCATTTGCTCTCTTTTTACATTGCTTCACCACTCTCTTAACCTCTCTCTTTTTCTCCATATACTCTTCCCTCCTTGCATCACTTCTACTTTGTAAAAACTTCTCATATGCTAACTTTTTCTCCCTTACTACTCTCTTTACATCATCATTCCACCAATCGCTCCTCTTCCCTCCTGCACCCACTTTCCTGTAACCACAAACTTCTGCTGAACACTCTAACACTACATTTTTAAACCTACCCCATACCTCTTCGACCCCATTGCCTATGCTCTCATTAGCCCATCTATCCTCCAATAGCTGTTTATATCTTACCCTAACTGCCTCCTCTTTTAGTTTATAAACCTTCACCTCTCTCTTCCCTGATGCTTCTATTCTCCTTGTATCCCATCTACCTTTTACTCTCAGTGTAGCTACAACTAGAAAGTGATCTGATATATCTGTGGCCCCTCTATAAACATGTACATCCTGAAGTCTACTCAACAGTCTTTTATCTACCAATACATAATCCAACAAACTACTGTCATTTCGCCCTACATCATATCTTGTATACTTATTTATCCTCTTTTTCTTAAAATATGTATTACCTATAACTAAACCCCTTTCTATACAAAGTTCAATCAAAGGGCTCCCATTATCATTTACACCTGGCACCCCAAACTTACCCACCACACCCTCTCTAAAAGTTTCTCCTACTTTAGCATTCAGGTCCCCTACCACAATTACTCTCTCACTTGGTTCAAAGGCTCCTATACATTCACTTAACATCTCCCAAAATCTCTCTCTCTCCTCTGCATTCCTCTCTTCTCCAGGTGCATACACGCTTATTATGACCCACTTCTCGCATCCAACCTTTACTTTAATCCACATAATTCTTGAATTTACACATTCATATTCTCTTTTCTCCTTCCATAACTGATCATTTAACATTACTGCTACCCCTTCCTTTGCTCTAACTCTCTCAGATACTCCAGATTTAATCCCATTTATATATATATATATATATATATTATATATATATATATATATATATATATATATATATATATATATATATATATGTATATATGTGTATATATATATATATATATATATATATATATATATATATATATATATATATATATATATATATATATATATATATATATATAAGGTCAGATAGAGCTACAGTGTGCTACTACCCAATGCGAATTACATTCATAAATAGAAGCTAGTTACATTTCCCTGGTGTATTGGTGGGAGTGCCTCTTAGTGGCACTGTAGTGGGTGAGATATTGTGAGAGTGCCTCTTAGTGGGTGGTGGGTGAGAGATTGTGGGAGTGCCTCTTAGTGGTTGGTGAGAGATTGTGGGAGTTCCTCTTGGTGGCACTGTGGTGGGTGAGAGATTGTGGGAGTGCCTCTTAGTAGCACTGTGGTGGGTAAGAGATTGTGGGAGTGCCTCTTAGTTCAGTGGCACTGTTGTGGGTAAGAGATTTTGGGAATGCCTCTTAATGGCACTGTGTGAGAGATTATTGGAGTTCCTCTTAGTGGCACTGCGGTGGGTGAGAGATTGTGCGAGTGCCTCTTAGTGGCACTGTGGCAGGTGAGAGATTGTGGGAGTGCCTCTTAGTTTAGTGGCACTAATGTGGGTGAGTGATTTTGGGAGCGCCTCTTAGTGGCACTGTGTGAGAGATTGTGGGAGTTCCTCTTAGTGGCACTGTGTGATTGAAAGATTGTGGGAGTTCTTCTTAGTGGCACTGTGTGAGTGAGAGATTGTGGGAGTTCCTCTTAGTGGTACTGTGTGAGTGAGAGATTGTGGGAGTTCCTCTTAGTGGCACTGTGGTGGGTGAGAGATTGTGGGAATGCCTCTTAGTTTAGTGGCACTGTTGTGGATGAGAGATTGTGGGAGTGCCTCTTAGTTTAGTGGCACTGTTGTGGGTAAGAGATTTTGGGAATGCCTCTTAGTGGCACTGTGTGAGAGATTGTGGGAGTTCCTCTTAGTGGCACTGTGGCGAGTGAGAGAGTGTGGGAGTGCCTCTTAGTTTAGTGGCACTGTTGTGGATGAGAGATTGTGGGAGTGCCTCTTAGTGGCACGGTGTGGATGAAAGATTGTGGGAATGCCTCTTAGTGGCATTGTGGCGGGTGAGAGATTGTGGGAGTGCCTCTTAATTTAGTGGCACTGTTGTGGGTGAGAGATTGTGGGAGTACTTTTAGTGGCACTGTTGTGGGTGAGAGATTGTGGGAGTGCCTTTTAGTGGCACTTTTTTGTGAGAGATTGTGGGAGTGCCTTTTAGTGGCACTTTTTTGTGAGAGATTGTGGGAGTGCATTTTAGTGGCGCTGTTGTGTGTGAGAGATTGTGGGAGTGCATTTTAGTGGCACTGTTTTGGGTGAGAGATTGTGGGAGTGCCTATTAGTGGCACTGTGGCGTGTGAGAGATTGTGTATAGTATGGTTTAGAGTGGTAGTTTATTACTGTTGCAGGTACTGGAATTTCTCATACTGGTTACGAGTGTTTTCTTACATAGGATACCACCCAAAACAGTCAGCTAGCACACAGCAACATATTCTTACTATTAGTTGATCAGTGGTGGAAGAAACAGCTAGCACACAGCTACCTATTCTTACTACTAGCTGATCACTGGTGGAAGAAACAGTCAGCTAGCACACAGCAACATATTCTTACTACTAGTTGATCACTGGTGGAAGAAACAGTCAGCTAGCACACAGCAACATATTCTTACTACTAGTTGATCACTGGTGGAAGAAACAGTCAGCTAGCACACACCAACCTATTCTTACTACTAGTTGATCAGTTGTGGAAGAAACAGTCAGCTAGCACTCAGCAACATATTCTTACTACTAGTTGATCAGTGTTGGAAGAAACATCTAGCACACAGCAACATATTCTTACTACTAGCTGATCAGTGGGGGAAGAAACAGCTAGCACACAGCTACCTATTCTTACTACTAGCTGATCAATGGGGGAAGAAACGGTCAGCTAGCACACAGCAACATATTCTTACTACTAGCTGATCAGTGGTGGAAGAAACAGCCAGCTAGCACAAAGCTACCTATTCTTACTACTAGCTGGTCAGTAGTGGAAGAAAGTCAGCTAGCACACAGCTACTTATTCCTACTACTACCTGATCAGTGGTGGAAGAAACAGTCAGCTAGCACACACCAACATATTCTTACTACTAGTTGATCACTGGTGGAAGAAACAGTCAGCTAGCACACAGCAACATATTCTTACTACTAGCTGATCAGTGGTGGAAGAAACAGTCAGCTAGCACACTGCTACCTATTCTTACTACTAGCTGATCAGTGGTGGAAGAAACAGTCAGGTAGCACACTGCTACATATTCTTACTAGTAGCTGATCAGTGTTGGAAGAAACAGTCAGCTAGCACATAGCAACATATTCTTACTACTAGCTGATCAGTGGTGGAAGAAACAGTCAGCTAGCACACAGCAACATATTAACACTACTATCTGATCTGTGGTGGAAGAAACAGTCAGCTAGTACACAACAACCTATTCTTACTACTAGTTGATCAGTGGTGGAAGAAACAGTCAGCTAGCACACAGCAACATATTCTTACTACTAGCTGATCAGTGGTGGAAGAAACAGTCAGCACACAGCTACCTATTCTTTCTACTAGCTGATCAGTGTTGGAAGAAACAGGTAGCACACAGCTGCCTATTCTTACTACTAGCCGATCATTGTGGAAGAAACAGTCAGCTAGCACAAAACTACCTATTTTTACTGTTAGCTGGTCATTGGTGGTAGAAACAGTCAGCTAGCACTCAGCTACCTATTCTTACTACTAGCTGATCAATGGGGGAAGAAACAGTCAGCTAGCACACAGCAACATATTCTTACTACTAGCTGATCAGTGGTGGAGGAAACAGCCAGCTAGCACACAGCTACCTATTCTTACTACTAGCTGGTCAGTAGTGGAAGAAAGTCAGCTAGCACACAGCTACTTATTCCTACTACTACCTGATCAGTGGTGGAAGAAACAGTCAGCTAGCACACACCAACATATTCTTACTACTAGTTGATCACTGGTGGAAGAAACAGTCAGCTAGCACACAGCAACATATTCTTACTACTAGCTGATCAGTGGTGGAAGAAACAGTCAGCTAGCACACAGCTACCTATTCTTACTACTAGCTGATCAGTGGTGGAAGAAACAGTCAGCTAGCACACTGCTACATATTCTTACTACTAGCTGATCAGTGTTGGAAGAAACAGTCAGCTAGCACATAGCAACATATTCTTACTACTAGCTGATCAGTGGTGGAAGAAACAGTCAGCTAGCACACTGCTACATATTCTTACTACTAGCTGATCAGTGTTGGAAGAAACAGTCAGCTAGCACACAGCAGCATATTAACACTACTAGCTGATCAGTGGTGGAAGAAACAGTCAGCTAGTACACAACAACCTATTCTTACTACTAGTTGATCAGTGGTGGAAGAAACAGTCAGCTAGCACACAGCAACATATTCTTACTACTAGCTGATCAGTGGTGGAAGAAACAGTCAGCTAGCACACAACATATTCCCACTACTAGCTGATCTGTGGTGGAAGAAACAGTCAGCTAGCACACAGCTACCTATTCTTTCTACTAGCTGATCAGTGTTGGAAGAAACAGGTAGCACACAGCTGCCTATTCTTACTACTAGCCGATCATTGTGAAAGAAACAGTCAGCTAGCACAAACCTACCTATTTTTACTGTTAGCTGGTCAGTGGTGGTAGAAACAGTCAGCTAGCACTCAGCTACCTATTCTTACTACTAGCTGATCAGTGGTGGAAGGAAATTTGTCCAAGTATTTCTCCGTGACATGAAGTCGAACCCGGGATTTTGCTGTTGTAAGTAGAATGCGCTATAACACTCCCCCCTCCCCTATGTGTGTGTGTGTGTGTGTGTGTGTGTGTGTGTGTGTGTGTGTGTGTGTGTGTGTGTGTGAGAATGAAAGGGAGAAGAGGGGAAGCAATGAGAAACAATGAGAGTGACGAGGAGTGAATAATAAAGAGAAAAGACGAGGGAGAAGAAGAAAGATGAGGATGGAGAATGAAGGTGGAAAAAGAAGAGAATGGAGGTGGGGAAGAGAGAAGAATGGAGGTGGGGAGCTAAAACAATGGAGGAGGGGAGGGAGAACAATGGAGGTGGGGAGGGAAAACAATGGAGGTGGGGAGGGAGAACAATGGAGGTGGGGAGGGAGAACAATTGAGGTGGGGAGGGAGAACAATGGAGGTGGGGAGGGAGAACAATGGAGGTGGGGAAGAGAGAAGAATGGAGGTGGGGAGGGAAAACAATGGAGGAGGGGAGGGAGAAGAATGGAGGTGGGGAGGGAAAACAATGGAGGGGAGGGAAAACAATGGAGGTGGGGAGGGAGAACAATGGAGGTGGGGAGGGAGAACAATGGAGGTGGGGAGGGAGAACAATGGAGGTTGGGATGGAGAAGAATGGAGGTGGGGAGGGAAAACAATGGAGGGGAGGGAAAACAATGGAGGTGGGGAGGGAGAACAATGGAGGTGGGGAGGGAGAACAATGGAGGTAGGGAAGGAGAAGAATGGAGGTGGGGAGGGAAAACAATGGAGGTGGGGAGGGAGAAGAATGGAGGTGGGGAGGGACAACAATGGAGGTGGGGAAGGAGAAGAATGGAGGTGGGGAGGGAAAACAATGGAGGTGGGGAGGGAGAAGAATGGAGGTGGGGAGGGAAAACAATGGAGGGGAGGTAAAACAATGGAGGTGGGGAGGGAGAACAATGGAGGTGGGGAGGGAGAACAATGGAGGTAGGGAAGGAGAAGAATGGAGGTGGGGAGGGAAAACAATGGAGGTGGGGAGGGAGAAGAATGGAGGTGGGGAGGGAGAAGAATGGAGGAGGGGAGGGAGAAGAATGGAGGTGGGGAGGGAGAACAATTGAGGTGGGGAGGGAGAAGAATGGAGGTGGGGAGGGAGAAGAATGGAGGAGGGGAGGGAGAAGAATGGAGAAGGGGAGGGAGAAGAATGGAAGAGGGGAGGGAGAAGAATGGAGAAGGGGAGGGAGTAGAATGGAAGAGGGGAGGGAGAAGAATGGAGAAGGGGAGGGAGAAGAATGGAGGAGGGGAGGGAGAAGAATGGAGGAGGGGAGGGAGAGGAATGGAGGAGGGGAGGGAGAAGAATGGAGGAGGGGAGGGAGAAGAATGGAGGAGGTGAGGAGGCAGAAGAATGGAAGAGGGAAGGTAGGAGATTAAGGGAAGTGGGAGAAAGGGAGGGGTGGGGTTATGTTGTGGTAGGGAGTGGCAGGGTTTGGGTGGTAGCTAAGGGTTGGATTAGGGGGTGGTAGGGAAGGGTTGGATTAGGGGGTGGTAGGGAAGGGTTGGATTAGGGGGTGGTAGGGAGGGCTTTGGTTATAGGGTTGTAGGGCGGGGTTGGGTGGGTGGGTGGTAGGGAGGGGTTGGGTTATGGTGGTTGTAGGAAGGGATTGGGTTCAGGGGGTTTAGGGAGGGGTTGGGTTTTGGAGGTGTTAGGGAGGGGTTGGCTTTGGGTCGGTGGGGAGAGGTTGGGTTGGGGGGGGGGTGGTAAGGAGGAGTTGGGTTAGGGGGTTGTGGTGAGGCAGCAAGATCTTAAAGGTACTTGCTCAGAGCGGGGAGTGGTGCGAGGTCAGGTCTACATGTTGCGTGTCTTACTTCCCTTCATGTCTACCTTCCCTTCATGTCTGTCTTCCCTTATGTCTACCTCACTTCATGTCTATCTCCCCTCATGTCTACTTCCTTTTATGTCTACCTTCCTCATGTCTACCTCACTTCATGTCTACCTTCCTCATGTCTACCTCACTTCATGTCTACCTTCCCTCATGTCTATCTCCATTTCTGCCTCCCTTCATGTCTACCTCCCCTCATGTCTACCTACCTTATGTCTACCTCCTCTTTTGTTAACCGTCCCTCATGTCTATCTGACTTCATGTCTACCTTCCCTCATGTCATAATGAGAACTTTCAAAACGAGAGATGCCAAGCCCATGATGATCCTTTTCAAATCACTTGTTCTCTCTAGGCTGGAATACTGCTGTACATCTCCACTCAAAGCAGGTGAAATCGCAGATCTAGAGAGTGTACAGAGATCCTTTACTGCACGTATAAGTTCTGTCAAGCACCTTAATTACTGGGAACGCTTGGAAGCACTTGACTTGTACTCGTTGGAACGCAGGAGGGAGAGATATATCATAATCTACACTTGGAAAATCTTGGAAGGAATGGTCCCAAATCTGCACACAGAAATCACTCCCTACGAAAGTAAAAGACTGGGCAGGCGATGCAAAATGCCCCCAATAAAAAGTAGGGGCGCCATTGGTACACTAAGAGAAAACACCATAAGTGTCCGGGGCCCAAAACTGTTCAACAGCCTCCCATCAAGCATTAGGGGAATTGCCAATAAACCCCTGGCTGCCTTCAAGAGAGAGCTGGACAGATACCTAAAGTCAGTGCCGGATCAGCCGGGCTGTGGCTCGTACGTTGGACTGCGTGCGGCCAACAGTAACAGCCTAGTTGATCAGGCCCTGATCCATCGGGAGGCCTGGTCATGGACCGGGCCGCGGGGGCGTTGATCCCCGGAATAACCTCCAGGTAACCTCCAGGTATGTCTATCTGACTTCATGTCTACCTTCCCTCATGTCTATCTCCATTTCTACCTTCCTTCATGTCTACCTCCCCTCATGTCTACCTCCCTTATGTTTACCTCCCCTTATGTTTACCTCCCCTTATGTCTACCTTCCCTCATGTCTACCTCACTTCATGTCTACCTTTCCTCATGTCTACCTCGCTTCATGTCTAACTTTCCTCATGTCTATCTCCATGTCTACCTCCCTTCATGTCTACCTTCCCTCATGTCTACCTCCATTCATGTTTACCTTTCTTTATGTCTACCTCTCATGTGTACCTCTCGTATACTTTCTGTGTGCACCTTTCATGTGTACTTGGTGTGTACCTCTCACAGGTATCACTTGTGTGTAACTCCTCTCATGTGTACTTCTCATGTGTACGTATGTGTATCTTCTTTCATGTGTGTATCTCTTGTGTGTACCTCCTCTCATGTATTCCTCTTGTGTGTAGTTCCTGTCATGAGTACTTGTGTGTACCTTCTTTCATGTATACCTCTTGTGTGTACTTCCTTTCATGTATACCTCTTGTGTGTACCTCCTCTCATGTATTTCTCTTGTGTGTACTTCCTCTCATGTGTACATCTTGTGTGTACTTCGCTCTCATGTGTACATCTTGTGTGTACTTCCTTCTCATGTGTACATCTTGTGTGTACTTCCTCATGTGTACATCTTATGTGTACTTCCTCTCGTGTATTCCTCTTGTGTGTACTTCCTCTCATGTGTACATCTTGTGTGTACCTTATCTCATGTGTACATTTTGTGTATACCTCCTCTCGAGTGTACCTATTGTGTGTACCTCCTCTCTTGTGTGTACCTCCTCTCATGTGTACCTCTTGTGTGTACTTCCTCTTGTGTGTACTTCCTTTCTTGTGTGTACCTCCTCTTGTGTGTACTTCCTTTCTTGTGTGTATCTCTTGTGTGTACCTCCTTTCTTGTGTGTACCTCCTCTCTTGTGTGTACCTCCTCTCTTGTGTGTACCTCCTCTCATGTGTACCTCCTCTCTTGTGTGTACCGTCTCTCGTGTGTACCTCTTGTGTGTACCGTCTCTCACGTGTACCTCTTGTGTGTACCGTCTCTCATGTGTACCTCTTGTGTGTACCGTCTCTCATGTGTACCTCTTGTGTGTACCGTCTCTCATGTGTACCTCTTGTGTGTACCGTCTCTTATGTGTACCTCTTGTGTGTACCGTCTCTCATGTGTACCTCTTGTATGTACCGTCTCATGTGCACCTCGTGTGTACCTTCTCTCATGTGTACCTCTTGTGTGCACCTTCTCATGTGTACCTCTTGTGTGTACCTTCTCTCATGTGTACTTCTTGTGTGTACCTTCTCTCGTGTGTACCTCTTGAGTGTACCTTCTCTCATGTGTACCTCTTGTGTGTACCTTCTCTCATGTGTACCTCTTGTGTGTACCTTCTCTCATGTGTACCTCTTGTGTGTACCTTCTCTCATGTGTACCTCTTGTGTGTACCTTCTCTCATGTGTACCTCTTGTGTGTACATTCCCTCATGTGTACCTCTTGTATGTACATTCCCTCATGTGTACCTCTTGTGTGTACCTTCTCTCATGTGTACCTCTTGTGTGTACCTTCTCTCATGTGTACCTTCTCTCACGTGTACCTTCTCTCATGTGTACCTCTTGTGTGTACCTTCTCTCATGTGTACCTCTTGTGTGTACATTCCCTCATGTGTACCTCTTGCATGTACATTCCCTCATGTGTACCTCTTGTATGTACCTTCTCTCATGTGTACCTCTTGTGTGTACCTTCTCTCATGTGTACCTCTTGTATGTATCTTCTCTCATGTGTACCTCTTGTGTGTACCTTCTCTCATGTGTACCTCTTGTATGTACATTCTCTCATGTGTACCCTTCTTTCCATTTAATAAAGTTAACAATGTAGTATTTCAATAACAGTGGTCACTCCCATGAGAAAGTGTTTTGAGAATGATCTTCTCTCACTGTGATCCTTCACTGTAGCTTCTCTGAAGCTTCTCTCACTGTGATCCTTCACTGTAGCTTCCCTGAAGCTTCTCTCACTGTGATCCTTCACTGTAGCTTCCCTGAAGCTTCTCTCACTGTGATCCTTCACTGCAGCTTCCCTGAAGCTTCTCTCACTGTGATCCTTCACTGTAGCTTCCCTGAAGCTTCTCTCACTGTGATCCTTCACTGTAGCTTCCCTGAAGCTTCTCTCACTGTGATCCTTCACTGTAGCTTCCCTG
Source organism: Cherax quadricarinatus (assembly GCF_038502225.1). Classification (NCBI taxonomy): domain Eukaryota; kingdom Metazoa; phylum Arthropoda; class Malacostraca; order Decapoda; family Parastacidae; genus Cherax; species Cherax quadricarinatus. The sequence goes on along the minus strand of NC_091310.1, from coordinate 36,615,995 downwards.
AAGCTTCTCTCACTGTGATCCTTCACTGTAGCTTCCGCTTCTCTAGGCTCTGTCTCTTTTCATTCTTTTCTCTTCTCTCCCCTCCACTGTTTATCTCTGTCTCCACTATCTCCTTTCCCTTCTGATCGGTCAGTTAATTCTCGTAAATTCTAAAGCAGAAGCCCGGACCAGAGAGCACGCTCCGGTGACCAGAGACACTTGATTTGATAAGAAACATGTGCAATAGTTAGGTATCTTTATTCCAAAACGTTTCGCCTACACAATAGACTTCTTCAGTCGTATACAGAGGAGCCAGCATAAGCAGTAGAGATGTAAAGACGATGTAATCCAGGGGTTCCTAACCTGGGAAGCACGCACCCCCAGGAGGTGCGAGATGGCATTTCAGGGGGTGCGACAAAGAGTCTTAATGAAAAGCACAATTCCGTTTATTTTACCAAAAGCTTTCTAATTGCTCAACACTAATCAAACATTTCCTGAGGGATGCGGGGGATGGAAAAGGTTGGGAACCCCTGATTATAATCAGTCGACGATGTAGGTTTGAAGTGGTCAGTCCCTCAACCTGAAGAAGAGTTCTGATCCATCGTCTGGAGCAGTGTGAAGCTGAAGCAACAGAATGGAGTCGGGGCCCACTAGTAAAAGTAAGGATCTACTCGTTGAGGTTTGCTACACTGCCTCTCAGTGATTACATTCTTACTTTTACTAGTGGGCTCCGCCTCCATTCTGTTGCTTCAACTTCACATTGTTCCAGAACTCTTCTTCAGGCTAAGGGACTGGGCGCCTCAAAATTACGTAGTCTTTACATCTCTACTGCTTCTTTTGCCTCTGTATTCGACTGAAGAAGCCTACTGTGTAGGCGAAACGTTTTGTAATGAAGATACTCCGAAGCCGGTCTGTTCATTATAGCTGGTGCCAGGTTTAACAGCCTCCGCCCCATGTGCTGCTTCGTGGAGTTTAATTTATCCCATATCAGTAGGTAAAATTGTTGGGAATAATGTTTGACTGGGGTCTGATGGGGGCCCCTCTTATAAAGCAGCTTAGAGTGGATGGTCTGCAAGAGTTAGACATTATTAGGTGCTCTCCCACCATTTGTAGAGTGGATTGGTGGTCCATCCTTCTATCGCAGGGGTTCTTAAATGGAGATATCGAGGATTGAAGGTAGACACACTTCTTGGATGGTAACGATATATATTGTCAGACTGAGATGATGAGAAATGGAGCCCAGCCTCTGCCTGTCTTAGCCTGTCTAGGTCTACACGCGGACTGAGAGGGAGGCAGAGGTACGACCGTACATATGCGCATCCCGTGACGTCACACAACAGTCACAGGTCTAAAAGGGATCTCCTATCTAAAGCACATGGATGATACTATATGCTATGCTATATAACACAGGGATCAGCAACTATGCTGACAGCTCGGTCATGTTACGTATGTCGTCTCGACATACACACTATCTTATAAGCTGAACAGGCAGGCGGTTCTTGGCTGATTCTATACAATAACAAATTCATATATAACTTAGAACTAATGGATGGTATCATAATGGATGTTAACAAAATGAGTTTTACGTAATGGGTGTTAACGTAATCACTTTTAACGTAATGCATTACAAACTATGAGAACAAATCATTATACAATATGGGTGGAATTGATTGATCGATCTGTATTCATGCACTCTACGGATTCTGAGGAAGAATTAATATATATATACAAGGTGAAATTAACAGCAAAGGCATCTGGTGCACTCAGACTATTACTGTCAATTCTCAGAATACGGAGGGAACGTGAATACGAAAAAAAAAATTCTGAAAAAACTAATCAGTTAATAACAAACAGTTGACAATTTACTTCATCTAGGACATCTAGTTATACAGACTATGTATATTTAAACCCAATTCTGCGAGGGTGAGGTTTACATATGCAGAATGGTTATCTCTGGGAGGATCGAATTCCTCTGCAATGGCTAACACATGCCTTGACTGAGGGAGATCTGAACGAGTATCTACAAAAGATACTTGTGGGTTTCTCATTACTTGTCGAGTACGCAAGGAGTAACGACATTCAGGTTGGTTATCTGACTGAGTATTTGAGGTAGAGGGTACAGAGTCAAGAGGATTTTCAGCATCTGTCACATTAGTCTGGGTGGCAATATCATCAACATCGCATACTAATTTCATATGATCTAAATGCGATTCTTTGTACTTGCCAGTACTAATTTCTCTAACCTTATACTTATTACCAGAGATATGTTCTACAACTCGATAAGGTCCGACAAACTTTTGATCGAGCTTAGGCATTTCGGATGTTTTGTTGAAGTTTGTCAGCATTACTCTTGAACCTACTTTTACTTTTGATGGCTTAGCATGGCTATTAGTTACTCTAGTAAATTCTGCTGTTGATTAATGAAGTGTTTCACGGATTCTTCTAAAAACACTTTGAGCCATGCTGGTACGAGTTGCTACGAAATCATCAGGGTTGTATGTAATTAGGTTTCGGAGTGGAATATAACAACTCGTAGGGTAAACGCTTGTCTACACCATACAATGCATAATGTGGAGTATCACCTATTGAAGCATTGTAAGCAGAATTTATGACACATTGGACATCTGGTATGACTTCATCCCAAGTTTCACTATTGGGGTTGATAGTGGCTCTCAGGACATCAAGTACTTTCTTATTGGTTCTTTCGGCTAACCCATTGCTGGCAGGATGAGGAACAATGGTGGATTTAGAGATCTTGTATAAAGTACACAGATTTTCAAGAATCTCATTACAGAATTCACCTCCATTATCTGTTACTAAGGACTTAGGGGTGGTATGCCTGCAGATAATGCGTTCTTTAAACGCTTTAGCTACTGTCTCTGCAGTCTTATCTGCAATAGGAACTCACAATATCTGGTGAAATGGTCTACCATAACACACAGATGTTTGTTGCCTTGGAGGGAACATTTAAAATTGGTTAACAAGTCAAGGGCAACTCTTTCCCATGGTTCGCTAGTGGTTGGGTACACTTGGATTGGATTAGGACCATTGACATTTCCTTTATGTTGCATACAAACACTACATTTCTTAACATACTCTGAAATGTCAGTTGCCATACGTGGCCAAAAGTATTTCATTCTGGCTTGTTTCACAGAACGATCCATACCAGGGTGTGCAACACCTGGTGCATCATGAACTAGCTGTAGAGCTACGTTCACTAGTGACTGTGGAATTACTAACTGGTAAACTCTTCTACTTGGAGTACCCAACTCGGCTGTTCGATACAGTAATTCTTGGCTCATTACAAAGTCACTGGTACTGGTAAATAATGTCTCGGAAGTGCTTTAAAGACCATACTTTTGCTAAAGCTTCTTGCTCCGTTACTGTATAATTACGTTCAGCCTTCGTAAGGACTCGGCTAGCAAATGCAACTGCGTTGTACTTGCCATCAGTCTTCTGAGCTAGTACGGCACCTATGCCAATTGAACTAGCATCAGTTGTTAGATAGAAAGGCTTAGAAAAATCTGGGAATTTCAAAATTGGAGCAGATGTTAACTTTTCTTTTAGAGTTTGGAATGCTCTTTCTTGACGGAAGGTCCAAACGAAAGGAGCATCTTTCTTAAGCAATTCAGTTAGCGGAGCAGCTATGGAAGAAAAATTGGCAATGAAAGATCTATAAAAACCTGCTAAGCCCACAAAGGATCTTACAGCATCAGCAGTTTTGGGAGTTGGAAAATTTAGTACTGCAGTTACTTTACTTTGATCAGTCATAACCCCTCTAGGAGTGACTACGTGACCCAGAAACTTAATTTCTGATCTGAAAAATTGACATTTGGACAGTTTGATCTTTAAATTGACTTCTTCAAGCTTGCCAAGTACTATATCAAGTCTTTTCAGGTGTGTATCCACGTCTTCGGACATGACGATTACGTCGTCTAAGTACACCATAAGTGCTTTACCTATAAGACCTCTAAAGATGTTGGTCATGAGTCTAGAGAACGTGATAGGAGACGATCGTAATCCAAACGCCATACGGAGGAAGTGATAATGACCTGTGGGAGACAGGAAGTGGGAAACTATCTGGAATGGTTTTCGCATTTAACTTCCTAAAGTCAATCACCGGGCGCCAAGTGCCGTCCTTCTTTGGCACTAGGATCAAGGGTGCATTCCAGGATGAATTGCTATGTGCAATAACTCCATCATTGAGCATTTGATTGATCAGTTCCTCTGCGACAGCAACTTGGGAATGAGGCATTCTGTACGCAGGTATATAAATAGGTCTGGTACCAGGTTCAAGTGGAATACGATGGGACAATAAGTTCGTTATACCCATCTTCTCACCTGGTAAGGCAATGGCTTTACGACGTTTGTTCAACAGCGTCAACAAACGCTGGACTTCGTCTGGGAAATCAGTGGGAGCTAAGTCTTTCTCCTCAACTAGTGGGATGGATTGATCCAGTGGAGTGGATGAGGTCTCCACTGTTGAAATAGCACTGACCCACTGGTCAGGTGGCACGTCATCCTGTACTTGAACAGGGTAAGGATAGTGAACTAGGTCAACGAGGTTGGTATTTGCTCCGAGACGAACACTGTGACCCGAAGTGTTAGCAAGGAGTAAATGGATCTTACTGTCTCTTACAACGTGTAAGGAAGGTTCAACAAATAAACCCTTGACCTTGCAGGAATCACTGTCAACTAGGACGTTATCACCATCTGGAACATTAGGAACAACAACAGACACTCTAGTGAGAGCACTAGCCGCAACAGAGACGTCTTTCTGCAGACGGCATGTGACATCAACAAGAGATGGCATTACTAGTTTCAAGTAATCGTTTTCCGACAAGGCGTCCCCTTTGGAGAAACTACTACTTGGACTAGCAGACATTGCAGGGATAGGCAGAGTGCTCAAAGCAATCTGAGCATCCTCGGACACTTGAGGCAATACACTATCTTGCATATCTGAAGGTGTAGGTGGAACACAGATGGGAGTGACAGAGTTACTAGTGCCTGACCACTCGGCTACATTAATAAGTAATTCACGGATCTATAGGAACTTAATCTGAACTTCACATTTCGCAGCACTTTAACAAATCTCAGATACAAGCTGTGAGAACAAACACATTGCTCAAGGGCTAGGTATTGTCTTTCAGTCAGTAAGGGAATGTTGGTACTGTGAACTGATTCATATTGACTTTGACTGGCATGATACACTAAGTGAACGTTCAAAAGTGACTGGGACATCTTCTCAGTGAACTTACTCAAGTGCATAAGGCAAGAAAAATGGAGAGAATGACACAATAAGCTTAAATGGGAAGAAAATGCTTAACTATTCTGCATAAGTAATTAAAAATTGACAGGTCACACAGTAAGCAAAGAACTCACACAAGAAAAATATGCAACTCAATGAACAACACTTTGAAAATCAAGAGAACTTGTACTTTACTCAAATCTGATTTGCTCAACTTTTACTTTAAATTGAATGAATGGCACAGTGAGTTGTCTTTACTTTCAATGCAACAGGGAAATACACAATAAAATGATAAAATGGACTCAATAAAACTTGTGCAAAAATAATAACAAACTGGGACACAATTCACTGGAATAAAATAAAATGGCACAGAACAGAGCATAATAAACTGCACTGAAATAAACTGTAGCAATGTTGCAAAATAACAATTGCTAATCACCAAGTACTGCATAAAATTTCTGCAAGAAAAACTTTAATGGCAACACAATATTTGCACAAGAATTATTGCAAAATGAGTCAATGTGCAATAATAAAAATTATTACTCACACAAGAAAAGAAATATATCAAGGAATGAACACTTTAACTCTTAACTGCACTCAAGAAACACTTAACAAGCAAAAGAACAATTTACTCTAAAAGAAGAACTTAAAAATTGCACTAAGAGTGAATTTGTTCACTGAAACATGAAAAATAATAGGTGCTAAAACACAGAACAAAAAAAGTTTGAACACTTACAGTGATGCAGAACATAACACATCAATATAAACACAATACTAGAATTTTCTTGCAATGAAACTTGATGTGTGAAAAATTTTGTAAAAATGATTTCTTGCTTGCACAAAATAATGGCACTATTGTCTGTGGAAATAAGACAAATTAGACACTGACTAAATGAAAAGAATATGAACACAAGAATGTTCAACACACAGGGAACAAAACAAGAATACACAAATGCTGGGAAGAAAAAATTATAACAGACAACACTGAGTTGTGATGCAGAATATATATAACTGAGACAACATTGAGTTGTGATGCAGAATAAAGCTGATAAATTACTGAAATACTTCACTGGAATACTGAGAACACAAGGTGATTCTGAAGTGTAAACACAAGTTCTATACTGCTCATATGTTGCACACACAACAAGGAAAAACACTAGGTACTTACTTCAAGTGTATAAAAAGACACACAACACAACAGACATAAGATAATGCACGAAAATTAACACTGAATTAAGGAGATTAAAAGATTATTGCAAACAAACACTGAGTCTGATCGAGAGTCACTGAGTGTCACTAAGAAAAAAAATCACTGGAAACACAAAAGAAATGTCTCAACACTGCAAATGTCTCTATGAAAAAAAATATTAATTATCGCTCTAACGACATGGTGAAGAATGAGGTTGATGGTGGAAAGTTGGAGGATTGTTTATGTCGTCTTGCTGCTGTCCTCTGCACACGTGATCGTAGAATTGCGCTTACATCGACGATGAACTCACACAGGAGGCTTTTAACGGTGGTGCGAAACACACTCTAGCTCTTGACCCCCTATGTGGTCCTTAAAATATGGTGCTACAACCCTTAGTAGTGCGCCAAAACACTGGTAGAGGTTGGGTGAGTACCACAATACAGTGAGAGTGGTTGGGTTTGTGGGTATAACAGGGCTAAGGCGTCTGAGACCGCATGGTGAGACACACGTGGTGAGTGGGTGGTTGGGCCTATGGGTTGAACGGCGTAAGCCTCACTGAGAACAGCCACACTGCCGCAAAGATATTCTAAGCTGGCTAGCTTAAAATACACCCACGAAATACCACAACACCACAAGGATGAAAAAGAGCACTCAGGATGGCTTGGAGCTTGAATCACAGGCGATGAAGACTACTCACGTGGCTTGCTTGAGTACTGGGGTAAGACACCTGGGTTAGTTACTAGCTGGCTTATCTTAACCCTTCACACAGAATAGCTTGATAACTTCACACGATGAGCACAGCAGGGGTGGAAGCTGGCTTGGCAGGCAAAGGAACTGGATGGAGTAAAATAGGCTCGTCTGGGCTCCCTCACCACAGACTGGAAGCTGGCTTATTTTGCAAACTCGGGTCAACCCCTCGGGAGTGATGCAAATAAGCAGATGAACACTAATACAAAGAGACTGACCAGTGAATGGTGTAGAAGCTGGTAGGAGCTTGAGAGAGTAGCTGACTTGAGGTAACTGGCTTGGCTAGGTCGGCCTACTGGGGACACAAAATGGCCGTCTTGCTGGTCGAAAGAGATCTCCGTACATAGGCGTAATTATCAATTTTACGCCCACACCGCTGTCACCATTTATTGTAGGGGTTCTTAAATGGAGATATCGAGGGTTGAAGGTAGACACACTTGTTGGATGGTAACGATATATATTGTCAGACTGAGATGATGAGAAATGGAGCCCAGCCTCTGCCTGTCTTGGCCTGTCTAGGTCTACACGCCGACTGAGAGGGAGGCAGAGGTACGACCGTACACATGCGCATCCCGTGACGTCACACAACAGTCACAGGCCTAAAAGGGATCTCCTATCTAAAGCACATGGATGATACTATATGCTATGCTATATAACACAGGGATCAGCAACTATGCTGACACTTCGCCTTGATGCTGCCTTGTGTCGTTCCAGGCTGGAGTATGGCTGCCACATCTGCTTCTCGGCTAACTCTGTCTCGCTCGCAAAGCCTTATTCATCTACTAGTGATACGGCTTTGCACGGGTTCATTCCATGCTTTTTTCTGTTGAAAGCCTCTATGTTGAATGGTAAGCCTTCCCTGGATCTCCACAATGAGGAATTAACTCTGCACTACCTGTTTTGGGTTTGATGTACAACGGGCTACCTAGGTCATTCTTTGGTCTTCTTTGCAGAGGAGAGAAGAGGCAAGCCCTTTGCTGTTCGTGAGTCTTTCTGTACCGTTCTAGATTGTGGCTTTGATGTGTCTGTAGCCAGAGAGACTGATTTTTCTCCTTCCCTTCTTGTACAGTGTAGGCAGTGGAATGCGACCCCAAGGTTTAGATCCCTGGTGATGACCTTTACTACTTTCTTGGAGCATACTTGTTCACGCTTCAATAATAAAAGTTTTTACTGACTGTTGACAGTGCGCTGATCACCGACGAGGTTGCAGTAATCGTGCACAGTTACCATATGAGTACTCTGTGTTCACTGCAAAACTTGACTTAATCCTCGCTGCTCTCGCCCTGATAGCTGGCTTAATTGGATCTCAGTTTACTATCTCATCAGGTCCCAAGTGCTCTGCTTACTCTGGCTCAGTATGTTTTTGTCCACACTATGGTCCGAAAGATCCAGGAGTCTTTAGCCTGCCTCCATGCACAACGTAAGGATTTGGAGTTTTGTTGGTGCTTGGGTCATGTTGGTGTCCTGGGAAATGAATAGACAGAAGCAGAGGTGAAGGCTGCTATAACGAGTTTGATTTATAGCAAACGTCGTCCTTAGTGACTTCGTAGGCATCATACATATATGTGTCCTTTGGAAGTCACTGGCTCATTGGGCCCTACATATGAGAAGAGAGTTATACAAGGTTTGGATACCTGTTTGCACTGCTCCTACCTACCTTTTGTGTAGTTTGTGGTGTGTAGCTGACTATGAAAGCAAATTTAACTGTTCACCCATGTGAACAATTCATTATGGTTTTCATAATTAGGGGTGACTATAGGGTCTCGTAGAACTTTACGAATATTTTGACACTAACAGTTTATTTTGACTATTAACTAACGCTGGTTATTTTTACTTGGTGTGACAGTATTTATTTGTTTTGTGTTTTATTCATGCTAGTTTTTATCTGTTTCTCTTATGTGTTTTGTTTTTATTTATTGCCAAGAGCACTTGAGTGGTCTACACGGTCAAATCGCTTTCAGTTTTCAGAACTACCTATTTATTCACCTGCTCTTTTCCCCACACCTCATCTCTTCCACATCTCCTTCCCACTCTACTGCCTATCCTACACCTTACCCACAACACCACCTCCCCAAACCATCACCAAACCCACACCACTAACCCCTCCCACTTCTCATAGATCTGACCTTGGGTGTAAAGAATCCTTACCATTTCTTCCCGTATCCCCCAATCTCCCCTCCCTCTCTACTTTCATGTACCTCCCCTCCCTCTCCACCTTCGTGTACCTTCCCTCCCTCTCCATCCTCTTGTGCCTTCTCTTCCTCTCCACTCTCTTGTCCCTCCCCTCCCTCTCCATCCTTCTGTACCTTCCCTCCCTCTCACCTTCCACCTACCACGCCCGTTGAGGTTTACCTAAGGGTTGAGATTTAGTTCCTTAATTGGCACTGGTAAGCTCTTCGCGTTCTGAAGCACTAATAGGCCTCTCTGCCCGAGAGCTTTGGATTCGTGTTGTTGGTGTGCAAATTGAGAGCAGGAAGGACGTGACTCAAGGGGCGAGGGTTGGTTTCATGTCCATACATGGTCTAAGTCTTCAGAATAAAATAACCTGTTAATCTGATTTATACATTCTGTTTTTTCTATTCTTCATCTTCTCTACCCCCTCCTTTTCTTATTCCCAAATCACTTGTCACTTTTACGCTCAGTCTCTCTCTCTCTCTCTCTCTCTCTCTCTCTCTCTCTTTCTCTTCTTTTTTTCCTCTCTCTTCCTTATTCCCCGTTCCCTCTCGTTCATTCACGTTTTCCAAATCTAATCATAAAACACTGAAAGGAAACTGCTCCGAGGTGGTTCACATAAAAACAACGTGGTTCTCTAATTTATAAACCCTGCTGTACAAGCAGTGTAAGAATATAAGACTACAGTATTCTTAGTGCAGGGAGCCGCCTAAGAACACTGTCTTCCTCAGGGATTTAATGGGGTTTAAAGCTTATCAGCTTCACAAGGATCATTTAAGCTGCATGGTAACCTTTTCACCACCTATAATAGGGAAGATATAAGATGCAAAACAACCACGGGGGGGAGTTGAATGATAGCTCTTTCGTGTTGCAATCAACACACATCATCAGGAGCTTGCAATGTTACAGAAAAGAGGATAAAGCCCAGCAAACACGTTCAGAGGGAGGGTCCCTCTGAACGCGAGGCTGGAGTGTAGCACTCGTGATAGTCATGAATCACACTGAATAACACTGTTTAGTCAGGGAGGCTGTTTGTTATTATCAATTTCAGACTGATCAGGTCCGATAATGAACTGATAAATACGCTTTCACTCTCTCCTGTAACTTTATAGTGTTTCCTAAATGTTTCCTGCGGTAACATAACATACAGTTAATCACACTCGGTATACTGATTGTATAACAGGCACGTTGATACAGCTAGACTAGTGGTCTTTCTCTGATGACAACGTTTTCTTGAGGGGAAATATTTTGATGCTGGTGAATGACTCTTCATTTAAGGAATTGGAGCTTCCCTTCCTTTCCTTGGATCAAACCTGATTACATCATATTTCCCAGACGCTGCATGGCCCATATTGAGGTTTAATGTTCCCTGTTGAAGATGATAAAGGTAACTGATATACTCGGTAATTTATTTTATCGTATGTACACCTATGTACGCTCTCTCCCTCCCCTTTTGTCTCTCACTCCTTTTTTTCTCTCATTTTTTCCTTCCCACCTTCTCTTCCACTCATTCTCTCTACCTCCTTCAAGAAGAATATTTGGAATTCTCGGTAAAGGCTATTAAAATGTAGTTGGTGAATGACCTTCACCATTCAATTCGTCTCTTAGTGTTCTATAAAGGAAAGAGGAAAGGGAGCCGAGGTTAGTTACTCAAGAAGGAGAGAGGGGGAGATCATGGAGGGTATTGGGGTTGGGGTAGGGGTATAGTTACGTAGGTAATAATCTAACTTGTCAGGACCTCTGCCAGGCTAGAGTGTCACATGATCTTAAAATATTTTTTAACAAAATTGGATACATCAGCAGTGTGCCGCTACCGTATTGTTTGTGATAGTGATACAGTGGGAATAAAAACGGTTTATCTGTCATATCATCAGGCAGGATGGATCAGGTGCATAGTCTTAGAATATAGAATGGGTGGGGGAAGAGGGAGAACTTGAGCAAATTACAAGACGCTAACAAATGGGGAAAACAATTAAGCTAGGAGATATTGAAGAGGTGGAGTTTGAAGCTTAGAGAAAGCGCTATAGGAGAGGGAGGAGAGAAGGGGCTATGAAGCATTAGAAATAAAGAGGACTTAGATTGAAGGTGCCATGAACGCTATGAGAGGTAGAGGGGACGTAGAGTGAAGGTGCTATGAAGTACTAGGAGAGGCAGAGAGAACTTGGATTGAAGGTGCTCTGAAACACTAGGAGACGTAGAGGAGACGAACCTTGAACATTTCGTTAGGAGGGGGGATGATGTAGGTTGAATGTCTTATATTTTTTGATTGAACAAAATTGAACAAAGCCGCAGTGTGCTGCTACCCACTTATATATAGTAGTTACATTGTGGGAACAAAGGCTAGCTATGTTTCTCCATCATATTCCATTACACAGAATGGGCGTCTTACACCAAGTGATAAAATCTGTCAGTCTGAGCTAGGAGATTTCGGTAGGAGGATGTGGATATCATCAAACATTCGAGTTAAGGTTCAGTAGCTATGTCAGCTTCAAAGGTTCTGTGAAATCCTAAGAGGGGGAAGGGGCGGAAAGGAGACATGTGAGAGTCCTGAAAGATCTTTAGGAAGAGCAACAAATAAATAAACTCATGGAGGAGGAGGAGGCGGCGGCCATATCATATTTAAAGATGCTGAGAGTAAGAAGGTAAAAAGCATGTCTTAAAGTTGATAGGAGAAGCTGGCGTATCTGTTTTCGACTTAAAGATGCTAAGAGACATTGAGACTTTAAGAGTCTGAATGAAAGGGGGAAGTCTGCCTTCATACCGGGCTGCGAGAGTAGAGCAACCCTCGAAACCTGTCACGGGTATATGTTTTTGCGGCTTCTAGACGAGAGTAAATAGAAATGAAGGTTAAAGGACTGAAGCATCAGTTAGATACTGGGTAAGAACTAGAATATAATGATGGACGATGGGAGACATCAGAAGAGGTTAAGAATATGCTGCTCTCCACTGAGAGTTGGCAGGTCTATGTAGTGGTCACGGTGAGAGTGACGTAGGTGACTATAAGGGTATTTGAGGAAGCAAGTGATGGTAGGGGAACTAAGGATGTCTTAGGTGGTAGGAAACATTTAAGGATGTTTGCTTAGTAGGGTAAATTTAAGAGTCTTGGTTGGTAAGGGACGTCTAAAAAGGTAAGTGTGGTTGGCATCTTATCAGGAAAATGGACACGAATACTGCATATCCGGCCACCCCTGCTGGCAGAGAATGCAGGGAGACAACACTGCTGGCAGGAAATGCAGGGAGACGGCAGGGTTGGCAGGTGGCACTTAAGAAAATTAGGCAGGAGGGACAGGTAAAGCGAATAGAGTTGGCAGGCCAGGTAGTGAGAGCAGCTTATATCTTTATAAAAATTATACACGACTTGACCTTGGTGACACCACACGAATATCACAGGTGGCACTATGTTGCGAGGGAGTCTTAACTCTCTCTACTACAGTCGGTGACGAGGAAGCATACAGGCAGGGACGTTGAGGCAAGCAGAGAGGGAAAATGGGACACAAGGTGAGGGAGAGGACGAGGGAAAAGGATGGATTAAGGGATAATGGAAGAAGGAGTAAGGTTCAGGGGTTTAAAGGAATATATCAGGGAAGGGAGAAAGAGAAGGCAGGTTAGGAAGGATGGCATGGAATGGGGGAAGAGAAACGAAATAAAAACAAACACACACACACACACATACACAGGTATGATAAAGCTCATGGAGCAGGAAGAGTGACCCAGTATCGGCCAGTGAAGAGGCGGGGCCAAGAGCTATGACTCAACCCCTACAGCCACAACTAGGTGAGTACACACACTGGCCGACGGCAATATCTTCATTCCTAAAAATTAAAAAAAAAATGAAGTCAGGTGTAAATTAATGCATCAGACATCATCCGCAAACAACAGCATATAGATTTCAACTTTCTTCAACAATTCATTTACTTATATCAGGAGTGGTAGGGATACATTTGAAACATCCTTTTTTACTAATATCCTCTGCCTTGCATTCTCCGTTTAGTCCTGTAATCCCTCGAGTACCTTCCCTGTTCCTATTGCCTGTCCTGCCAGTTTTTACACCACCTTCTGGTGTGGTACTGTGTTCAATGATTTCTTTCAGTTTAGGAATATTTAATCTACTCATCTCCCTCAGCCCTTTGATTTCCGTTACTGTCCTGGATCTCAGAAGATCAACATACAGAACAAAGTTAGCATGTAAAAGATCTGGGTGGAATTATGTCAACTGACCTTTCAAAGAACACAATAAGGCAAATATCGCGAAAGCCTAAACGGCGAGGATGGATAATAAGAACTTTCAAAACAAGGGTAATGCCAATGGTGATACTTCAAATTACTTAACATCTATCGCTTAGAGTGTTGTTCAGTGTTGGCGGATTCTTTCAAGGTAGTAGAGATATCAGAGTTGGAACAAATAAAAGGATCATATCTTAGTATGATGATAAGCAAAACTGGTTCTATAATTAAGGGCTTTCTATTTGCTTTTTGTATATTGGAATTACACTTGCAGGTCTCCAGCCGTCTGACAATTGCTGTTTCCATTAACATGTAGAAAACCCTTGCTAGCGGATTAAAGCTCCTCTCTTCATTCAATAAATTACCCTGGGGATATTTTATGAGCTCCGGTTGCTTTCGTTGTGTATAATTTTCTTAGGAACCCTTTCGCTTCTTCCTCTGTCATTTTAATTTCCTCCAGTTTTGTTGCTCATCTCATCCTTTCCCTCCTCTTAGCATCTTCCTTAATTCCCCTGTGAAGACCTCTTTCAGCCTTCTGTCCGGTTCTGCGCACACACACCTCTCTCTTATCTTTTTAAGTTCTATCCCTCAAGGTTTATTATCCTTTCTGCCATCTTTCATCTTGTGTGTCTATGCATCACTTTCAATTTTGCTTTGATCTTTGCTATGTTGTTCCTAGTTTTTTGGTTGCTGTCGTCCTCTTTTTTTCTGCATACTTTTATACCCCTGTTATTAACCTTTTATACTCTACACCTCTTCATAAACTATAAGCTCTCTCTGCATTGGCTTTCATGTATTTTTTGCTGTTATATATCTGTCTGTGACAACCTTGCATATCTTTGATAAACTCTCCATCTCCTGTACTCTCTTACCTTCGTTTCTTTTTCTCAGTGTACTTTATTAAGGAATACATTCATCCCTGCCTCTCATAATAAACTTTTTCATGCATTACCCTACATCCCCACCTCCAACTAGTGATCAGAACGTAAGACCATGTAGTCAGTGACTCCTAGTGGTGCCTTATATTCAGTTTCTATTATGTCTGCTTCTCTGAGTGTACAGTGTACAGATCCAGTCTTACTGGATCATCTTTTCCTCGTATTTTTGTGTCATCTAGGACATGTTGGATATGTAGTTTCCCATTAATGCTTTATTTTTCTTAAGTTAGTTCCGGGTTATCTGTCTAATTCCCAGTTCCCCATGTCAATTTCATAATGGTTTAAGGTCTCATGATTATTAGTTTTACTTTTGTTCTATTCGGTTTTCGTGTTGCTTCTTGTTACAGGATTTGTATAATTTTCCTGTCGCTACTTTATCATTAATCTCACACCCGGAGTACACAAGCCTGGCCCATCACGCCATACCCTTTATTCATTAAAGGTGATGACTTGTTTCTAAAAGTCAAACGTCAAAGGCATCATCATCGTAGTATAGAAACTTTGCGTTCCCTGCAACTATGGTAACATAATTCTGCATAAAATCCTCAGCATTTATATCTTTCAATAATGTATTTGTCTCAAATAAGTTGACTTGACAAATAGAAACCTGTCAGTCACACGTTACCAAGTGAGCTCAATATGTTCATGTATCTACTATTCAACATATGAAGCCCTAGGTAGGGTATAGTTTCAGTCATTGACTCGGGTCCCAATACTTAAACAATATGTTAGCTTCACAAGATGGTAAGATTTTCATTTCAACCTGTAGGCTAAAGGCCCACACAGATTAAACTGCCTGCAAATAAACAATAACCATTTAAATCACAATTATGCGATGAAAAAAAAGTTGAATTGTTAGTAAATACGCTGAGCCTAGAGTTACGTAAATGCACAAATTAAATTTTCTTGGCTGGAAGAATGTCAGGCACTGAGATAGAGAACAGGTGTTCAACATATAATTGAGATTTACGCCGGTGTCTGGTTGGATTAACATTTACGTGGAATGTAGTGGATGTTATCTAAAATGATTTTACCTTCTAATTTATCAAGTGTTGTGCCCGGCACTGAAGGTATGAAGTGCCAAAGCAGGTGATGCATTCTGTAGGCTCATGGACTAGTGAATGTAGAACGAGAAGCGTTAATTTATCCCTAACCACTCGTGACTGGTTAACTCAGATCAGACCTAGGGCTAACTTAGACCTAATTTGAATCTAGGGGCTCAGATCAAGATTGATTTTGTAATGGTTGTTTAGCTGAGGGTATATTTTGTTCGTCGCTTGTGCTTAGTCCTTTCTTGTCACAAGTAAATTACCACGTAACTGGTTAGTGTTCCAGGTAAATGGTAAATATGGTTAATATCTCTACTGCATAATTAATATTTCTTCTACATAGTTAATATTTGTACCGGATGGTAAATATTTGTGCTGCCTGGTTAATATCGTTTCGTCCATGGTTAAAATTTCTACTGCATGGCTAATATTTCTTATGTGTGGTTCACATTTCTAATGCATGGTTAATATTGTATTACTGCATCACGTAAACTGGATATTTATGCTGCACCATTATTTGATACTAATGTTAAGTGACTCACGTTTGTTTACTTCTTGTTTATGACAGCGGGTGTGGGGACAGGAGATCCGCGTGTGCTGCAATCACTCCCAGTAGTGCCCAGTGAACAAGTCACAGTAATCACGGAGTCTCTCAACTGTTGCCGCGTCCCCACCCCAGGAGAGCCACCAGGGCCCCTGGGAACTCCCCAGGCACCGTTTGGACCTTCCTCAACGCCAGTACCCCCACCACCGAGGCTCCCGCGACTGCGTTACCAAGACACCACCGTTATCGGGGCTTTCCCTGCTGCGTTGGGAGGACGCCGCTGCCGTCACCTCTACGCCCCTTCGACGCCACCACCAGCACTTCCCTAAGAAGGCAGCTTTTACGAGCAGCCATCGAGGAACGTGCGAGCCATGCGTCGACCCTCGTTCTGTTGTGAGCAGCATGGTGCTGCACATACCAAATGTCAGCCCCAGGTAAGTATTCACCACACTAGAGTAACAACACCGTGGCTGCAACAATTCACAACTAATCATCAGCTAGAGAGGGAACTTTAGATTACATTTTGATCCATTCCGGATCATTGTTGTTAATTTACAAATATCAGGTCACATATGTTGTGACTTAATGGTTGGAGACTGACCCGAACGTCGGCTAAAGTTTCTCCTACAAATTATAGGTTAGTTGTGAATTACACTTCACGCTTCTGTAAACTGAAGACAAAATGTTCACAATATTCACAACTAGAGGGTTTATCGCTTCACTTAAAAAATGTCTATAAATAGTGTCAGACTGATGTAGTGGGATGCAAGAGGACACAATGTGTGCTCCATCACTGGGAACTTTAACAAAGTTATAAGACAAACTGAAGACGTGACACCACAAGCACAGCTCTGCCCTTGAAACAAAAAAAAAAAAATAAGAAAGGCAGTAAACAACACACGCGCACACACCACTCAGTAGGCCAAGTGTCTGTCGAAAAGCGCCTTTGGCTACTTGTAACTGCAGATACACACACACACACACACACACACACACACACACACACACACACACACACACACACACACACACACACACACACACACACACACACACACACACACACACACACACACACACACACCCCAGAACGGTGCTTGAACTGAGGATATGAATTATTTAGAGTGAAGAGGACTAGGAAAACCCAAAGAGCAAGAGGAGATGTCCGGGTAGTACTGTGCAACAAGCACTGGGCAGTAAACCTACCTGGAGACAAGAAAATAATAAAAGAATGCAGTATCGTCTTCACACTAAGGCCCTCTTGAGCAAACCAGTGTGCAGAAGGGCGCTTCATTGTGAATCTGAAGTTATAGTATTCACATTAACTGCTTTTGTCTCAGTGTGGGTTCTGTGGTTTCCAAGAAAGGATATGATTACTTGTGACTGCATTAACTGCTGTGACATTCTGCGGTTTGATTTTGTTGTATATTCATTTTTAAGACGCGGTATTAATAACACTGATAATTTTCCAGTGACCTAAAAAATGATAGGACAGCACTGTTAAACAAAGACGAAGACCCAACATCATGCTGTGTCAAATGGCCTCTCTTGATTTTTTTATTAATGCTTTCCTAACATGACCCACACGAGTTAACAGCTCCTTTTAATTTAATAATGATAATAATTTAAAAGGTTTAATGATAATAATATTTAATATATTTTTTTTTAATGGAAGGTTTACATATCCTACCCGGAGATCTGCCACAGTTACTGAGGGTTGGGGGGTGTAACACCTACACGTGTGTGCTCAAAGACACAAGTATGCAGAACATGCCTTAATTTAAACGTTTCGTTCAGCGTAGAGCTTTTTATGTTTTTTCCTTACAAAAGCTCATAGAGGGAAACGTTCTCTAGATAAAGGCTTGTTTTCCATACGTATATCTTTGTCCACACAGCAATAATAGTTGTAAATAGTATGGCGATAACGACACTCTGTGGATAACCTCACTTATGTACAGTTCAGGACATTTTCTAATGGAAACATTTCGCTACGAGGGGCTTAATTAATCTTAATGTAGGAGTGATAAAGCCACTAGTGGCTCCCAGTTGGAGAGCACTTCGTGGAACAGCAAGCAACTGTGCATCTATATTTGCCCAGAATAATGGTGAGAAACACTGGAAGATACTTTTAGTAATAGCCTCTTCAAGGGAAGCGCTGTATTGCTGGTGAAAGGCTGTTGATCTGATGAATTGTACATAAGTGTTATTATCCACATAACAATAATAATGTTTCCATTGAGGTAGATGAGACTGTGGGTGTTGTGTTGCAGGAGGGCGGAGAGAGCACCCTGTCTAGGGTGCGTAGGTTCCTGGCTGTGTCCATGGGCGGGAGGTCCAGTTCCAGCTGCAAGCATCACACCACCACCATCCCTCCCGACCCACTGCACGCCCCCGCGCACGCCGTACACTCGCTCCTCGCAGACATGAAGGGCGCTGGTGTGGGCGTGCAGGGTATACTGGGTCGCCCGTTGGACGAGGTGATGGCCGCCCATGGCGAGGATACTAACAGTCATGGCGTGCCCACCCTGGTCCACCTTCTCTGTTGTTTCCTACTCACACACGGTCAGTTGTATGTCCTGCTTTCGTGCTAACATCCTGTAAAACTTGAAATAATCGTCATTTGCAAACGCTTTTCGTTGCTTATTTATTAGTATTTGTAAATTTTTATAGTCATTGCCTCTCTGACTTCCCTTTGTCGGTTACGTCCTGAAAAAGAAGCAGCTTAGTATGTTTTCCTTAAACTCTTTGATGTATGTCTTTAATCTCGCCGTTAGGGACCTGATCCCTTTGCATTGCTATGTATCATTTCTCATATACACTTGGTGGCCACTGTGTGTTAATACGCATATCTAATCCGCTACTCATTTGGCAGCACTTCAATGCCTAATAGCATGCAGACGTGGTAAAGAGGTTTAGTTGTCGTTCAGACCAAACATCAGAATGGGAAAGAATTGTGGGCTGAGTGATTTTGATCGTGGAATGATTATTGGTACGAGACGGGTGTCTGGTATTGAGTATCTCAGAAACATAAAACATGCAGTTTGGCAGTTCTGTACATTGACAATGATGTAGACAGTAATCCTACGTGCATAGTTCTCACATTCTTCACTAGAGCGAGTTACTATGTAGGCCTAGTTCCTGAAGTTCCCTCCAGAGGTCAGGCATCAAGGTATTCCTACCCGACTATGCCTCTCCCTCACGCCTTGACCAGCGGCCCTTCTGTCAACATCTTCCCTCCCGGACTGGCTTCGGCACACCTGACTGCCCGCTGTGAACCCGATTAATTACTCTAATAAAGAAGCTAGTCTACGGCAGTATACTTCATCCTTCCTCCCAGCTACCCGGCAAGTTACTATACTACTCTGAACAGCAGTTAAAACAGTGTTGTCTAACTATCCGTTACAACAATGGTATGTAGAGGTGCATCTCGAAATGTACAACACGTTGAACCTTGAAGTAGATGGGCTACTGAAGCTGAAGAGCACACCAGTTTCTCTCCTGTCAGCTAAAAGCAGAAAACTGAGGCTACAGTGGGTACAGGCTCACCATAACTGGACAGTTGAAGATTGGGAAAACATCGCCTGGTCTGACAAATCACGATTTCTGCTGCAACATGCAAATGGTAGGGTCAAAATTTGGCGTAAACCTTTGGAATGTGGTGAAGCAGGAGATTCACAGCATGAATGTGCAACCGACAAATCTGCAGCAACTGGATGATGCTATAATGTCAACATGGACCAGGATCCCTAAGAATGTTTCCATCATTTTGTTGAATCCATGCCACGAAGAATTCGACTGTTATGGGGAAAAGAGGAGCCATACCCAGCACTAGAAGGGTGTATTTAATAAAGTGGCCACTGACTGTATATAAGAATAAATGTATATGGTAGTTACATGATTGTACTGGGAGGATTTCCCATTACCGTAAAGTTGCATGGAAAAATTGTAATAACCTGAAATGATGTTGTCCATAACATGCAGCTACACTAGCTTGATAAAATTGTTTACCTCTAAATGCTTTTAAAACTTTCGTATATCTTCACATTATTGTTACCAGGATAATAGTCGAAGGTGTTTATGCTGACAGGTGTTGATTATGACACATTGGTGAGTGAGAACTGGTGTGCAGAAGAGGTGAGGACCAGACTCTTGTTGGAGCGAGAAGCAGCTGGCGTTGACCCTGAAGTCCAGGATACGCCCCCAGGTTAGTAACTCTCGATATTTCTTCCCCTGTGTTACTTTTATCTTTTGGATTACCTTTATCTACCAGCGTACCTTACCTCTGTGGTAAGTTGTAAGATCTCATATGGAAGGTTGTGATAAAGACGAAAGCAGTTCAATTTTTCGCTTGCTAAACATATTGACTAAGATTGCAGCTCGCCGAGAATACTATCTCTAGCATTTTCTGAAGCGAAGTCGGAATTTTAAACAGTGGAGTGAATTAGTACGATATAAGTGTACTAAAAAGATTAAGGTCAAAGTGAGTATCATAAGATCATAAGCTCCTGTAAGTAGCCAGGGGCAGAGGGAGAGAAAGAGAGCGAGAGAGAGTAAGCATTCCTGGGCGGTTGTTGTAGTATTGATCCAGTTAGAAAGCTCTTCCTGGAATGGCAAGTCGCTCTTTAGCTGTTTCTTTGGAAGTCTTTGGTGGGGAAACAATGGAAGATGCTTGTAGTAATGGCGTCTTAAATGAGGTAAGGAGGAAGGGGTGGGGTGAAGGCTTTTGATCTAACGAATTGTAACTACACACCCTTTTTTTGAATAAAACATTATTACCAAATATTCCCCGTGTGCTATATTGCCTCTACAGATTTAGCACTTTCTCACAAATACAATAATAATTGTGGTAATAGCGAAGCCTCTGTAGGAACGCAGTATGTATCCAAAGCAGTTAACATTTAAATACGTAACGTGAGCCGGTGAGCGCAGGTGGTTGTGGTATATTAAAGTCATACGAACGAGTACCACAAGAATCAACACTTAAGTCTCGGTCATATTCTTCATATTAATGAAAAATATCACAAAAATGTCATTAAAATGTATTAAAATCAGGAAATCAGAGTGTTAGTGAATCCCTTCAAGAAAATTATAGTTGACGAGCATGTTGGATAAAAACACTTGCTGAAAAAAGTGCCATGTAGTGGAAATATAGAAAAGTTGACTTAGTCATCGTGTGTGAATATAAACGGTGCGATCAAGTTTTAAAGACCATCTGAGACGGAAGTGGTAGAATAAGTCCCAGTGCCGTTGCCGGAGCAATTTAAAGTTGCAGTACCATAAGTGGAACAATTTAAAGTCACTGTACTGTAGCAGTTTAAAGTTAAGTACCGTACTGGAACAACCTTTCTGTGTGCATACTTTCCTTTCTCGTAGTTTAAGCGGTCATATGTCACTCTTTTCAGGAAGACCAAGACAAAGGATGCAGAACGAAGTTTTACTGTAAAATCGTTTCGCTCTATGTAGAGCTCGATAAGGCTCTACACAGGGCGAAACGTTGTCCCAATGAAAATTTATTCTGACACTTGTCGGTGCTTTCATACTTGTCGGCAATATGCTATTTCTTTCAAGTCACACATTGTAACACACTTGATGCTTTATAGAAACTGAATATATTTTATCAGTTGGGTTCGTGCAGTTATATTTAAGAGTTTCTCTTTTATTTGCTTGTAAATCCCAGGTCTGGTATTGATGGTGTGATGTTTTCTTTCACTAAAGTTGCCTGAGCAGCTGGCTTGATATGTTTTTTCTGTTTTTTAGCTGAGAGAGAGAATGAACATTGATAACAGTTGATTTTGTTTCTGGAGTCGGGGAGGATGTGCTCAGTGAACTTAACGAGAGCACTTGTTTAAACACACTCTTGGCAGTAAAATGGTTATAACTATGATCATAATTTTTAAAGGGGTGGACCGGTAAGCCAGCGGAAGGCCTCGGTCAGATGACCAAAAGCTCCAGCGGCGGGTCATCATCTAAGACCCGCGTCAGGAAACACTTGTCCTGTTTACTGACGAACCTTACTTAACCTAACCTAACTCTCTTGACACTGAGCTGACGACAAGATGGTGCAGCTTCCAGTGGCAGTGAGCAAGATGTTTACCTTTCCAGCCTTAAAACTCTCTCTCCCATCGGCTCTTTTTTCCTTTGGTGGATCCATATTATTAATATAGTGTGGGTTGTGTTACCTTATACTTGATCTCCACCACTGCCAAGCTATGTACTACTACTACACAAGGTGTAAAAAATACGAGGCAAGGAATAGATTATGGTTGAGATGTGACACACATATTGGAAAAACACATCCAAAATTGAATAACATGTGAAAAGGCCTTCATAGTACGTGCTATTAAATTTTGGAGGTTTTTTTACAATTTCATTTAAAAAATCGCACTATATAAAATAGCTTCGAAATAAAGTTTACCGTATATATGAGAAGTAGTAGCTCGTGAAAGCTTACTGTAAATCCGATTTTGCTTTCTCAATACAGCGTAACATTCCCAACATAAAATTTTGAGAAACTGCGTAGCCTAACCCAACATAGCTGTCGAATTCTCTCTTATTGGTCTCTTAAATTCGACAAGTTGATGAATAATACACGTGCAATATTTTGGTATCATTATTTCCTCCACAACAGGCTTCATCAGTCGAATACAGAGGCGGTTTTAATGCTGGAGACAGTAAAATGAATGGAGATGTACTGTATTTTTTAAGATGTTAGAGTCCATTAGTTTTGGTACGTATTCAGTCCCATAGCCTCTAAAGGCTAAGGTACTAAACACCTCGAAATTATCCTTTTACTTTATCGACCGTCTCCAGTATTAGTCACCTCTATGCAACTGAAGGAGCCTGCTGTGCACAGTGGAGGGGCCAAGGGGGTGAAGCCCCCCAAATTCGCCCAGTTCCCAAATAAAAATAACAATATTGCTAACCCTGCTTCCAAACAAGTCTCCTAGTCTTTCCCTGCCAACAAGATAGCAACCCATTCCCCATCAGGATAAAAATTCTGGCGCCACCCCTAGCTATGCAGGCGAAATGTTTCAAGCAATAAAGATACTCAATTGTTGACCACGTGTCTTGCTAATCCTAGCCTAGAAATCCTAACTTATTCAACGCATCCTACGTGGAATCACGAATTCTTATGTTAGACCTGGTTAAATTTACTTAACGCAGGAAAATGTTAGCTAGACTAAGCTATGATAAGCATGCATGTTCATTTCTTCTTCGGTACTCCATAGTCTGGTTTTCTGTCATGTCACCTATGTTACCTCGTTTTCTTCTTCCCTTGTGTTGTATTCATGAGGCTGCTTACCCTGGAGGCGTGTCACTACTTCCTCCCATTACTGTTTCTCTCGTATTTCCGAGCTCTCACCTCCCTCCCAGTCTTCCCACACTTCCACCAACTGACTTAACACAAAAGGCATGGACTCCTCCCCCATCTCAGCTACCACCCACGTCCAGGCCTGATGTTGCTTGAATGCTTGCGGGTCATCAGCTACCACCCACGTCTGTGCCTGAGGTTGCTTGAATGCTCTCAAGTCCTGCCCTTCTTGTTTAATAAACAAATTGTTCATTGTTTACCAATGCAGAAAAATTCTCCATTTTCATGACTGTTTAAGGGTTGGGAAGACGGAGTAAGGTTAGATGTATATGTTAATGGTTTAGATATCATGGGTCTCCCATCTCCTCAGGCTGATCTCAGACCAGGCCTTTTCAATCGGAAAAGAACTAGAGTTAATAAGAGCTATTTAGAACCAGAAGAAATGCTGCTGTATACTGAATGTAAGTAGAATTTTGTAAATTTACCGTCATTTTACGTGTTCCTGAGACAAAGAAATAAGCAGCAATTCTGACAGAGTACAGGCTAGGGGGAAGACTGTGAGTATGGTAAGGTTACATGTTACTGGTGGGAAGACTGTGAGTATGGTAAGGTTACATGTTACTAGTGGGAAGACTGTTGGGTATGATAGGGTGACATGTTACTAGTGGGAAGACTGTTGAGTATGGTAGGATGACATGTTTTCTGCTCTCATTCATGTGATGACGCAAAAGGTGACTGCGGGATACGAGGAAGCTAGCCCCGTATTCCATAAGCTCAGCTCCCACTATCTAAATGTATGCAAGAGGAATATTGGAGGGTGGTCATAAAATTTTAATATAGCCAAATCAAAAAAAAAAATATACGTGTGTATATGTTTTAATATTTAACTTTCTGTACGTGTGCGCACTTTCATATATATACAGTACATGTGTATATGTATTTGCATATGTATGTATGTGTGTATTTACATATGTAAATTTATTTTGTATGTATGTGTATGTGGATGAATATAATGTGTGTGTGTATATATATATATATATATATATATATATATATATATATATATATATATTATATATATATATTATATATATATATGTAATATATATATATATATATATATATAATGTGTATATATATATATATATATATATATGTGTATATATATATATATATATATATATATATATATATATATATATATATATATATATATATATATATATATATATATCAATAACAACTTCGGCTAGCCGGGGGATCGAACCCGTGTTATTTTAGCCCGCCTCGTGGGAAGAGTCAAAATTCACGACGCTCTTAACCATTGGACCATACAATCCTACAAACGACATGAGCCTAGCGAACTAGGTTTGCGCTCACCTATGTGTGTGAGTGTGTGAGACCCAACAATTAATATTTGCATCAATAACTTTTTATAGTTGTGACAGGGTGTGGACGTGTGAATTGCTCATTCTCTATAATTTGTTCATGATTGTAGCCATGTATAAACGTAGGTAAGTAAATTTACTTACATGGTTCATTACCTTTGTAACTTGTGAGTTCATTACCTTTGTACCTAGTTCAGCTATCAAAATTTTGGGGGCCCAGTCCCTGGACCCATTATGTACCTCTGGTGCATAATAAACATATTAAACTGAATTAAACTGAAACTTCATGTTGCGAGGACCTACGATGGTGTTATAGCCTCAGAGCTAATTTAATTCTATTCCCTGGTTGTTGTACTAGCCTCCACAAGCAGTACAAATATTATTATAACCATGAACAAGTGGTATTTAATCAATAACAACACTGCAGCTAACCGTGGGATCGAACCCATGTTGTTTTAGCCCGCCTTGTGGGAAATGAGTCAAAATACATGACGCTCTAAACCACTGGATCATACACTCCTACAAACAACATATGCCTAGTGAACTAGGCTCATGTTCTTTGTAGGAGTGTATGGTCCACTGGTTTAGAGCGTCGTGAATTTTGATTCGCTTCCCACGAAGCGGGCTTAAACAACATGGGTTCGATCCCACGGCTAGCCGCAGTGTTATTATTGATTAAATATCACTTGTTCGTGGTTACAATACTATATATATATATATATATATATATATATATATATATATATATATATATATATATATATATATATATATATATATATATATATATATATATATATATATATATATATATATATATATATATATATATATATATATATATATATATATATATATATATATATATATTGTAACCACGAACGAGTGGTATTAATAACAACGCGGGCCGAAACGACATGGCTAGTCGCAGTTGTTAAATATATATATATATATATATATATATATATATATATATATATATATATATATATATATATATATATAAAATGTCGTGCCGAATAAGTAAAACTAGTCAGTTAGCAAGATCTCATTTAAAATTAAGTCCTTTCAAAAATTTTCTCTTATACGTATAAAGTTATATATATTTTTCATATATGTTAATGTAAAAATTAATAATTTTGTACCAAAAGGACCTTATAAAACTTACCTAACCGTATTATAACAAGCACAATTTAATTTAGCCTAATCCATAGATAAGTTTACAATAATTTAATAATAAACAATAATTTAATAATAAGTTTATAATAATTTAATAATGAGCAAACACAATGAAATAAATTTTTTTTCGTTAGGTTCAGAATGATTGCATACACAAATTTTTGCTTGCTTTATTCGGCAAGAAGAGCTTTGCTATTTAAGCAAAAATCGTAAGTTTAATCTATTAATATACATATATGTAGAAGCTCTGTGAAAAAATAGTAGAATTTCAAGTGCTTTCGTGATTTCTCGCATTATCAATATATATATATATATATATATATATATATATATATATATATATATATATATATATATATATATATATATATATATATATTATATATATATTATATATATATTATATATATATTATATATATATATATATATATATATATATATATATATATATATATATATATATATATATATATATATATATATATATATATATATATATATATATATATATATATATATATATATATATATATATAAAGTAGGAGAAACTTTTAGAGAGGGTGTGGTAGGTAAGTTTGGAGTGCCAGGTGTAAATGATAATGGGAGCCCTTTGATTGAACTTTGTATAGAAAGGGGTTTAGTTATAGGTAATACATATTTTAAGAAAAAGAGGATAAATAAGTATACAAGATATGATGTAGGGCGAAATGACAGTAGTTTGTTGGATTATGTATTGGTAGGTAAAAGAATGTTGAGTAGACTTCAGGATGTACATGTTTATAGAGGGGCCACAAATATATCAGATCACTTTCTAGTTGTAGCTACACTGAGAGTAAAAGGTAGATGGGATACAAGGAGAATAGAAGCATCAGGGAAGAGAGAGGTGAAGGTTTATAACTAAAAGAGGAGGCAGTTAGGGTAAGATATAAACAGCTATTGGAGGATAGATGGGCTAATGAGAGCATAGGCAATGGGGTCGAAGAGGTATGG
Organism: Cherax quadricarinatus; assembly: GCF_038502225.1. Taxonomy (NCBI): domain Eukaryota; kingdom Metazoa; phylum Arthropoda; class Malacostraca; order Decapoda; family Parastacidae; genus Cherax; species Cherax quadricarinatus. The sequence goes on along the minus strand of NC_091310.1, from coordinate 36,589,034 downwards.
GGTAGGTTTAAAAATGTAGTGTTAGAGTGTTCAGCAGAAGTTTGTGGTTACAGGAAAGTGGGTGCGAGAGGGAAGAGGAGCGATTGGTGGAATGATGATGTGAAGAGAGTAGTAAGGGAGAAAAAGTTAGCATATGAGAAGTTTTTACAAAGTAGAAGTGATGCAAGGAGGGAAGAGTATATGGAGAAAAAGAGAGAGGTTAAGAGAGTGGTGAAGCAATGTAAAAAGAGAGCAAATGAGAGAGTGGGTGAGATGTTATCAACAAATTTTGTTGAAAATAAGAAAAAGTTTTGGAGTGAGATTAACAAGTTAAGAAAGCCTAGAGAACAAATGGATTTGTCAGTTAAAAATAGGAGAGGAGAGTTATTAAATGGAGAGTTAGAGGTATTGGGAAGATGGAGGGAATATTTTGAGGAATTGTTAAATGTTGATGAAGATAGGGAAGCTGTGATTTCGTGTATAGGGCAAGGAGGAACAACATCTTGTAGGAGTGAGGAAGAGCCAGTTGTGAGTGTGGGGGAAGTTCGTGAGGCAGTAGGTAAAATGAAAGGGGGTAAGGCAGCCGGGATTGATGGGATAAAGATAGAAATGTTAAAAGCAGGTAGGGATATAGTTTTGGAGTGGTTGGTGCAATTATTTAATAAATGTATGGAAGAGGGTAAGGTACCTAGGGATTGGCAGAGAGCATGCATAGTTCCTTTGTATAAAGGCAAAGGGGATAAAAGAGAGTGCAAAAATTATAGGGGGATAAGTCTGTTGAGTATACCTGGCAAAGTGTATGGTAGAGTTATTATTGAAAGAATTAAGAGTAAGACGGAGAATAGGATAGCAGATGAACAAGGAGGCTTTAGGAAAGGTAGGGGGTGTGTGGACCAGGTGTTTACAGTGAAACATATAAGTGAACAGTATTTAGATAAGGCTAAAGAGGTCTTTGTGGCATTTATGGATTTGGAAAAGGCGTATGACAGGGTGGATAGGGGGGCAATGTGGCAGATGTTGCAGGTGTATGGTGTAGGAGGTAGGTTACTGAAAGCAGCGAAGAGTTTTTACGAGGATAGTGAGGCTCAAGTTAGAGTATGTAGGAAAGAGGGAAATTATTTCCCAGTAAAAGTAGGCCTTAGACAAGGATGTGTGATGTCACCGTGGTTGTTTAATATATTTATAGATGGGGTTGTAAGAGAAGTAAATGCGAGGGTCTTGGCAAGAGGCGTGGAGTTAAAAGATAAAGAATCACACATAAAGTGGGAGTTGTCACAGTTGCTCTTTGCTGATGACACTGTGCTCTTGGGAGATTCTGAAGAGAAGTTGCAGAAATTGGTGGATGAATTTGGTAGGGTGTACAAAAGAAGAAAATTGAAAGTGAATACAGGAAAGAGTAAGGTTATGAGGATAACAAAAAGATTAGGTGATGAAAGATTGGATATCAGATTGGAGGGAGAGAGTATGGAGGAGGTGAATGTATTCAGATATTTGGGAGTGGACATGTCAGCGGATGGGTCTATGAAAGATGAGGTGAATCATAGAATTGATGAGGGGAAAAGGGTGAGTGGTGCACTTTGGAGTCTGTGGAGACAAAGAACTTTGTCCTTGGAGGCAAAGAGGGGAATGTATGAGAGTATAGTTTTACCAACGCTCTTATATGGGTGTGAAGCATGGGTGATGAATGTTGCAGCGAGGAGAAGGCTGGAGGCAGTGGAGATGTCATGTCTGAGAGCAATGTGTGGTGTGAATATAATGCAGAGAATTCGTAGTTTGGAAGTTAGGAGGAGGTGCGGGATTACCAAAACTGTTGTCCAGAGGGCTGAGGAAGGGTTGTTGAGGTGGTTCGGACATGTGGAGAGAATGGAGCGAAACAGAATAACTTCAAGAGTGTATCAGTCTGTAGTGGAAGGAAGGCGGGGTGGGGGTCGGCCTAGGAAAGGTTGGAGGGAGGGGGTAAAGGAGGTTTTGTGTGCGAGGGGCTTGGACTTCCAACAGGCATGCGTGAGCGTGTTTGATAGGAGTGAATGGAGACAAATGGTTTTTAATACTTGACGTGCTGTTGGAGTGTGAGCAAAGTAACATTTATGAAGGCGTTCAGGGAAACCGGCAGGCTGGACTTGAGTCCTGGAGATGGGAAGTACAGTGCCTGCACTCTGAAGGAGGGGTGTTAATGTTGCAGTTTAAAAACTGTAGTGTAAAGCACCCTTCTGGCAAGACAGTGATGGAGTGAATGATGGTGAAAGTTTTTCTTTTTCGGGCCACCCTGCCTTAGTGGGAATCGGCCAGTGTGATAATATAATAATATATATATATATATATATATATATATATATATATATATATATATATATATATATATATATATATATATATATATATAACACGTCGGCCGTTTCCCACCGAGGCAGGGTGATCCAAAAAGAAAGAAAAACTTTCATCATCAATCAACACTTTCACCATCATTCATACATAATCACTGTCTTTGCAGAGGGGCTCAAATACGACAGTTTAGATGTTTCCCCAAACAGCCAATGTCCCAAATCCCTCCTTTAAAGTGCAGGCTTTATACTTCCCACTTTCAGAACTCAAGTCCGGCTAACCGGTTTCCATGAATCCCTCCCACCTCACCTTCCCCAACCTATTCTGTGTACACGCACGCACGTTCGTACGCACACACACACATACACACACACACACACACACACACACACACACACACACACACACACACACACACACACACACACACACACACACACACACACACACACACGCACACACACACACACACACACACACACACACACACACACACACACACACACACACACACACACACACGTGTGCAGCACCAGTTTGGAGCCCATACCTAGCCAAGCACGTAAGGAAATTAGAGAAAGTGTAAAGGTTTGCAACAAGGCTAGTCAAGGAGCTAAGGGACATGTCCTACGAGGAGAGGTTAAGGGAAATCAACGTGACGACACTGGAGGGCAGGAGAGATAAGGGGGGATATAACAACATATAAAATACTGAGAGGAATTGACAAGGTGGACAGAGACAGGATGTTCTAGAGATGGGACACAGCAACAAGGGGTCACAATTGGAAGTTGAAGACTCAGATGACTCACAGGGATATTAGGAAGTGTTTCTTCAGAGTTGTCAGGAAGTGGAATAGTCTGGGAAGTGATGTAGTGGAGGCAGGATCCATATATAGCTTTAAAGAGAGGCATGATAAAGCTCATGGAGCAGGAAGAGTGACCTAGTAGCAACCAGTGAAGAGGCGGGGCCAGGAGCTGTGAATCGACCCCTGCAACTACAGCTAGATGGGTACACGTACGTGTTACAAAAAAAAAAAACATGTTGATGAAGACAACATTGCACAGGTGTTGAAACCTCTTGCGCCCTACCCAAAGTTATTAGGACAAGTGATGCAACTCACATAACATGTTAGCTGAGTTAAGTTTACAGCAGCAGTTAATGATACGTTTTTCCACTAACTTTTTTCCTTCTCTGATGTATTCCCTCTGTTTCTTTTGTTTTTTTCTTCCCCTTATTCTCCTATTTCCTACATCCATCCCATTTTTTTCCTTTCCCTGCCCATCTTCCCTTTCCTTTCCTTCCCCTCGGCATACTCCTGACAACCCCGGTTATGGTACAGTCTTCCAAGCAGGAGGAAAGCGGGTGGAGAGGGGAGGGGGGAGCTATTCGTTGGTAGTGCGAGGCTTCCAGTGCCTTTCCATGTTCGGATCCGAACTGCCCTCCTGGAGTGTGGCCTCGATGTGTTTGCAGTCACAGAGGTTCAGTTCTCTCCCTGTCCTCCTTAGATAGTGCCTGAGGTATGTCTAGAAGCAGTGGATGGGGGCCCCTATGTACCGAGCTTCGATGAAGACCTTGGTTACTTTACCGGAGCATGATTTGTTGAATGGTGTAGATAAAGATTTATATAATGTGTCAAAGTGGTGTTTGCTTTGCAGTGATCGCTGATTCACTGTGAACTCTGATTTTTATTGTGCTCTGTTTGCACTGGCCCGGTAACCTTACTTGGTTAGTCTATGCTGCATGACCCTTGTCGGTTTAGCGCTTTCTTTAATTATAATAATAATTTGGTTAGTGTGTCTCCTCGCCCAGCATAAGGATTCTTACGGTGTCTGGGTCATGTCGAGGTCCCTGGAAATGAAGAGATGGATGCTAAGGAAAAGACTGCTATTTTAAGTTTATTCAATAGTAGACTTATGTCACAGTGACTGCATGGGTCACACATAGATATGACCGTGGAAAGTGTCAGGATTGGTGAGCCTTGCAGGCTGAAAAGCTGTACAGGGCCCTCTCCTTCAATAGGAATCGTCATTTTGAGACGAACCTATAAATTAAGGATCGTGTACGTCGGTACGCCTTACCCACAGCTGCTCTGCTGTGCAGGTGCTCCTGCGCCCCTAAGTGCAATTTGTGATGTGCTGCTGATAGTATACCACATTCTAACATTCTTTTAACATTGACAATTTAATGTTTGTTTTAAATGATTCCGGTGTATTTTGCATTTTATTTTTATTATTAAGTTCACCGAGTGCTCTAATAAGTCAAAAGATTCTTCAAATCTAAAAAGTTGTCTCCTTGCCTCCCCTTCACCAATCATCTCTGTGCTCCCTTCACTTTACCTTCATACACAATGCAAACACGTTTACATTCCCTTCTTCCCCTCACATTATAAAAATGAATTCATAAGTGGCTTATGGTAATTATTTTTCCCCCATAAAAATATATTTTTTTATTTACACGTTTATATTAAGGTTTATGTAAGTTACGGAAAATAAAAAATAGTATATATAAGAGGGTTGATACAGAGCTAGGTTAGGAGTTCCTATGTTGCCCAGAATTCACAGCATTACAGTTGTGATAAATTCAGCTATATCTCTTCCCGTCCGGTTAATATTTTGCATGGAACGTAAGGAGGATGGGTGAAGGGAGGGGGGTTTGAGATAACATGCTTTTGAAAGTAAACATTGTAATGACGTGTATCTGTACTTCCCTGGTACTGGTGGTCCTCACACAGGTTCAGATTCTGCTGTGGCTACGGGTCTGCTGCGGCTCTTCCTCGACGAACTGCCTCACCCACTGCTCCCTCCAGAAGTGGCTCCTCTCCTTCTCCAGATGGCAACAGGTCAGATGCCTCTTTATTTTTTATTGTACACGCTTCTCTTATCAGGCTTTAATAATAACCATTAATTATTAGCATTACATTATTATTATTATTATTATTACTAGTAGTAGTAGTAGTAGTAGTAGTAGTAGTAGTAGTAGTAGTAGTAATAGTGGCGGTGGTAATGTAGATCATGCCTAGTCTCATTTTCAAACTAAATCCTAAATCCTAAATGATGCTTTAGTTAGTTTATTAGGTTTGAAGCCTCTCGATTGCATGATGGTTGTTTAGGTTATTGATGTCTTTCTTGTATGTGACGTCATATTATTGACCAGCATCTTTTCAGCCATATTGGACGTCAAGCCGCATTGACAACCACCTACCCTAACGTCACTCGCTTATAAATGAATGTTTCTCATCCAATTGTGCCTCTACGATAGTTACTGCTTGTTGTGCTCATGTTTGGGGTGATCGGTTAGATGATAATACCAATCAAGGGTTCTACAGGTTCTTCGAGAATTTTGAAAAACGAAACATTGAATTTTTGTGAGTCAGAACGGCTGAATGGTATACCACCAATCGAAAATCTGTTTATTTCTTAAAATAAGGATTAAGATAAGCTCTCAGCTTAGATTTATTGGGCTTAAAATGAATCGACTAAACGAGGGTCATTTAGAGATTTTAGACTACACGTCACCTATAGACCAGTCAAGAATACATTAATCCCTAAAACTTCGATTACAATAAATTAAATAATTACAGTATGTACTAAGAGATATACAAATTTCTGTGCATATATATAACCCTCAGCCCTTGATAAAAACTGGTGATGAAAATTGATAAAAACCTGTTTTAAATCAGTAACTCATGTTGCTAGAAACTATAATAATAATAATTATAATAATAATAATAATAATAATATTATTATTATTATTATTATTATTATTATTATTATTATTATTATGCATAGTAAAAGAAGGTAAAAATGACTTCATGCTACTGAAAGGTAACGGCCTAAATGTATCATTATATGGCTATTTAGGTAGGTAAGTTGAACAGGACATGGAAATGACTGAGGTACTTGATAATGATATGAGCGCTGCACTGGTATGCATCAAGATTTTTGTAGTATGTAGGGTGAGATATTGTTTAATACATAACAATATAAATCATGAGTTGTGAAGTGATAGGGCAGCTGACAACAAGTACACATATTGTGAAATGGGAAACAGGCCATCTCACTGCAAGTATACATCCTGTCCTCCTAACTTAAGTTTGTGCAGGTATATATTGCTATATATTGCAATAATAACCCTTCAGATGACAAAGTTCAGCTGGGAGTGCAAAAGGGGGGTGAACGAGCGAGTGTATCACATATATTTCTCAATACAAGTGCGTGCAGTTTGACATCCATTATGACTGACATTGTAAAATATCACGTTATTGAAAAACGTTCAGGATAGAAAATGCGCACCAGTGAGAATTGCAGTGTTTAAAGATGACTAAATAGGAAATATAGTGAACTTGGTTTATATACAGAAAGGGGCCTACTCCTCGGCATATTTGTTTGCTTCAAGGACTGATATGGCGCCCCTTGGTGCCAGAAACCTTCCCTCATTTGACTGTCAAACTTTCGCTGTGGTTGGTTGGTTGGTTAATAGGAGTCAGTAAAGAATAAAAAAGTCACAGTACCGTAACTGGAACAATGCACATATAACCCGCACAAAGAAGACTGAAACTTATGACGACTTTTCGCTTCGACTTGGAAAATTAATAAGTCTTGTGACTTGTTAATGGTCCAAGTCAGACCGAAATGTCGTTGTTTCAGTCTTTTATGTGCGGGCTATTTGTGTAAAGGGACAGTAAGGCGGCAAGATAACTTTTGCACCACTTGACAAGAACACTTTAATTCCCTAAATACGGATTAAAGTAAACTATCAGCATACATTCACTGAAAGAATGAGACTGTTTCCAGACAGTGGTTGAGACTAGACTGTAGCTGCTAGTTAGTCATCCTGCCCGTGGTGCCGAGAAAGCCACTCTCCGTACATACACCTCTGTGTATGATACTTTGTTTACCAAGTGTTTAAACGGAATATGTTAAATCTGTTTCAGTCAGGTCTCCTGTAAACCCCCCAAAATTTTATAGCGTATGGAGAGGCCTTCGTAATGTTTGCTATTCAATTTACGATGGACTTTTCAGATGCATTTTCGTAAAATTGCCTTGTATAGAGAAGCTTTATAAGAAGCCTAATAGCTGACTGCAGTAGTGTATATTAAAATTATTTATAATAATAATGACAAATTGATAATTACTAATATTATTTTTCTTGTTATCGTAAGTTATTTTCAATGCTTTTGTAGTTTTACTTCTGCCTTGTCTCCGGGCAGGTAGGTAAGTGCGTAGGTGGGTAGGTTCGAAGGTACATGGAAGCATGTTCGAAGGTGCATGGAGGTAGGTTCGAAGGTACATGGAAGCATGTTCGAAGGTGCATGGAGGTAGGTTCTGTATGTAGGTGGGTAGGTAGTTAAGGACTGTACGTAGGTAGATACGCAGTTAAGTATGTGAACGGGTATAAGCTAATGAACGTGGGGGTATAGGTACATCTGTTAGACTAAAGTAGTTTATGGTCATACATGCATAATATATGTTTTAAAAGAAGATATATTGCTGCCATGGGGGGGAGATGGATAGCCTGGGAATTAGGGGTATACTCATTTGGGAATAATTCCGTGAATTAATGATGCAACAAGAACTTAATTATGATGAATACACATGTAATTGTATGTGATTGATTAGGGCAGGAAGCAGCTTAACCTAATTTAAATAATTATAATGAATGGTAAAAATTCAATGAGTGTTTAAATAAGAACAATGAATTTTTATATGTTCGGCTTATCTAAATTTTGATGAATATAAATGTAAACGACCATTATGTTAATAACTGAGATCTTTACTACATATAAGCAAATACACCCACTGGCCACTTAATTAGGCACACCCTTCTAGTAAAGAGTAAGGCTGCCCTTTGCCTCCAGAACAGCTTGGATTTTTTTGTGGGACGGATTCAACAAGGTGAAGGAAACATTCCTGAAAGATTCTGCTTCATGTAAACGTGATAGCATCACACAATTGCTGCAGATTATCTACTGCACATTTATGCTGCGAATCTCCCTGTTCCACCACATCCCAAAGGTGCTCTGTTGAATTGAGATCTGGTGACTGTGGAGGCTATTCAAGTACACTGAACACATTGTCATGTTCATGGACCCAGCTTGAGATGACATGTACTTTATGACATGGCTAGTTGTTCTTCTGGAAATTGTCATTGGAAGATGGATAGACTGTGGCCGTAAAGGGATGTGCAACAAAACCCATGTAGGCTGTGACATTAAACAATGCTCATTTGGTATTATGATGCCTAATGTGTGCCAATAAATTCTCCACACCATTACGCCATCAGCCTGAAATATTGACACAGGGGAGGATTTATCCACGGATTCATTTTTTTTTGCCAAATTCTGACCATAACATCTGCATGTCACAGCAGAAATCGCGATTCGTAAAATCAGGCGACGTTTTTCCAATCTTCAGCTATCCAGTTTTGGTGAGCCTGTGCCCACTGTAGCCTCAGTTTCCTGTTCTTAACTGACAGGAGTAGAACCCGGTGTGGTCTTCTGCAGTTGCAGCCAATTTACTTCAGGGTTTGACGTGTCTGTTCATAATGCTCTTCTGTATACCTCTGGTGTAACATGTGGTTATTTGAGTTATTGCCACCTTGAACCTGTCTGGCCATTATCTGAACTCTCTCACAGAACAGCTTTTTACTGTAAACTCTAGACACTGTTGCACGTGAAAATCCCCGAAGATCAGTTTCTGAGCTACTTACACCATCCCGTCTGGCACCAGCAATCATTCCACGAACAGTGACTTAGATTACATTTCTTCCGTATTCTGATGTTTGATCTGAGCAATAACTGAATCTCATGACCGTGTCTGCATGCTTTTAGGCACTGAGGTGCTGTCACTTGATTGGCTGATTAGATATTTGCATTAACAAGGTGTTCAGGTGTACCTGTTGAAGGTGCCACTGAATATGTGTGTGTGCGCACGCGCGTATGTGTGTGTGTACTTACCTAATTGTGGTTGCAGGGGTCGACTCACAGCTCCTGTGCGTGTGTGTATGTGTGTTGTCTTGCCGAATAAGCCAAACCTGAGAGTTAAGCAAATTTTTTATACCATAAAGTTGCGAAAATCAATTATATATATATATATATATATATATATATATATATATATATATATATATATATATATATATATATATATATATATATATATATATATATATATACTTAGTGGTTGATATCTTTACAATATCGCATTTTTTTCATTGTTTCTATTTCCATCTCATGACAGATTCGGGAGTGGGTGAGAGAAGAGAGAGCGAGGGTTTGTGTGGCGGCAGCGGAGGAGGAGAGGGAGGAGCAAATGAGAGTGAGCTGGAAGGAGGAGGAGGGGAGGTAGGAGGAGTGGGAGGGGGAGGAGAAGAAGGACCTCCAGGGCTGTGTGTAGCAGTGGTGCCCCGCCTCCGACGCCTCCTGCACCGCCGTGTACCCGTACACAACCTCTGCCTCCTACGTTACCTCGCTGCCTTCATCCACCAGCTGCGAACTGGCAACCACAACACGTGAGTACACTGGTGCTGGTGGTTGTTGTTGTTGTGGGCAACCACAACACGTAAATATACTACTGCGGGTTGTTGTGGGCAATCACAACACGTGAGTACACTAGTGCTGGTTGTTGTGGGCAACCACAACACGTGAGTACAGTAGTGCTGGTTGCTGTGGGCAACCGCAATACGACAGTACACTGATTGTTGTGACCAATCAGAACACGTGGGTACAATTATTGTTGATGCTGTGGGCAGTGAGAACACATTGGTACAATAACAGTTTTTGTTGGCAACCAAAGGGTGGGCAAAATAGTGGTTGTTGTGGCCAACCACAATACGTGGGTGAAATGGTGGTGGCTCTTGTGGGCAACCACAACGCGTTAGTTCATTCGTGGTTGTTGGCAAGTGCATCACGTGAATACACATTTAGTTGTGTGGGTTACTACACACCAGTCATGGGGTTACATGGGGTGTATCGCACAACAGGTGAGTGGGGTGGCGCTTGTATGGGTGGGTCTTACGGATTGCTCAATCATAAGTACACTTATCATTCCACTTGATCTATGGTCGGTGTTGTCGTCGTCGCCTGATAAGTGTTCTCTGGCAGAACTACGTTTAAAATGTCTTCTTTAGTGTAGTTCATTGTTTTGTGTGTCGCTGCTTGCCTGTGTTGTGGAACCGTGAGTTCTGTGAGTATTATTGGAAGCGCTGTTGGTTTTCTCTCTCTCTCTCTCTCTCTCTCTCTCTCTCTCTCTCTCTCTCTCTCTCTCTCTCTCTCTCTCTCTCTCTCTCTCTCTCTCTCTCTCTCTCTCTCTCTTTCTCTCTCTCTCTCTCATTCATTCATGCCTTTCTCCTCATTTTTCATTTACCTCTAGCTTATACATTTTCTTTTTTCATACTCTCTTCTTAATTTTTTCTTACCTCGATCACTTCGTCTTTCCTGGCGTTGTTTCTCATGACCTCATTCACTTAATCTTTTATAATGGTCTTATGAATGTGATTATTTTGCAGTATTTACACGATGGTAAGCTGTGATGTTGTTACCTTTGGATTTTGGTGCAGATTTGTAAAAAAAAAATGTTTAGGTATTGGGGACTAGATTTAAGCCACAGTGAGCAGCATACATTGTGACTGTTTAAAAACGTACCATGATTATGCGCGATGGAAATTTTAGCACTCTAAGTCACTGTGAATATATATATAATACTCGGTCCCTCAGCTTTAACATGTGTTCAGGCCCTCAGCCTTGATAAAACTAAAGCAGATGCATCAAAATGGTAACTTATATACTGGAGCAAAAAAGCGGCGCAGCAGTTGAAGACATTATTACAGGTGGACAGGCCCCACCAGTGAAATATTGTCTTATTCATCAACTAGACGGAGCTGTGTAGTTATACCATTAGTGTAATGATAATTCTCCTCGTCCACTTTTTCATTGTCAAGAGTGTGGTCATAGGGTGGGGCGGAGACAGCCTTCTATAGTACAGATACTAATCTTGGTTTCATCTGTCTACTAAACACAAGTAAGGATGAAAGGTATTTCTTGACGTATTTCTTCGATGTAGATTGCATGATCCTCAATATATTTTGCATGAGCTTCGATATAGACTGTATCATGCACAAATAACCTGCACATAGGAGAGAGAAACTTGCTTTACAACAACGTTTAGGTCCGACTTAGACCATTTACAAAGTCATAGTGTGACTTTGTAAATGGTTCAAGTCAGACCGAAACGTCGTGGTAAGCTTCTCTCTCCTATATGCGGGTTATTTGTGTATTGTTCCTTTTTGTTCTTCCTAGACTGTATAATATTCAAAATGGACAGTATATAGACTATGATCGTATTTTGTCGGTTTTTTCACGTATGCATAGTACATCCATGTACTTCCATATATTTCTGTGCACTCCCATATTCACCTGTGCGCTCCCCTATACTCATGCACTGCCATATACTACCTTGTACCTCTACTTTCATCTCTAGAACAACCCCTGCCCTCACAAAGGCACTTTTTTTCACTGTAGCAAATAGGGCATGTGTTGTGGGCCTTGTGAACGTCTTTCCAAGAAGTCAAGAGGCTTCTCTCAATGCTGCGGTATTGAGGTTCTCTCCTCCAGGCTGCTCCTCGTTCTCCTCTTCACCTTGTTTCTTCCTTCTAAGTTGCTCTCCCTTTCCTTCATTGATCCTCCTCAAGACCACCTACTAATTATCATCTCCTCTTCCTCCTCCTCCTGTACCTGTTAACCTCTCATGAGAGATTACTTTCCGAGAGGTCTTACAGAACGAAGAGATAAGAGTGAAGGTCTTCCATTAGGGTGGCTTTGCGTTTCTACGTTGTCACTGGCACTCACGCGCTCACTCAGACACTCGCGCCACACTGACGCTGGTTCACCTTACCGTGGTGGCAGAATTTGAGCGGTGTTACCTGATTAAAATTCCAGAATTCCCTGCCCCCTCTTGTTTCAGCTTAATAATCAAGAAAGTTTACCATTTCGTTAAAACGTGTTGTAGCTTATCTGTGATCTTCATTGATTTATGGATTTGGTTTAGACCGCAGTTACTGCTGACCACCGCCGCTAACGCATGCATAGCGTGACTCAAAGCCTTTGATTTGGAACAGCTTTCGTTATGGCTTGGACCGCGATACATTGTGACCTGGGTTCGAATCCTGCTGGCTGTGATATTTTTTGCGGTATTGTTGCACATTTATCTTTCTCATCTACTTGTCGGTATTGTATAATATTATTATAATAAATGGACTTTCGTTGAACCCTCCCTGACGCTTCCGTTGTCACTTTCATCGCCGTTGTCACTATCACTGCCGCTGACGCCTCCGTTGTCATTGTCATCGCCGCTGACACCTCCGTTGTCGGTATCACCACCGCTGACGCCTCGGTTGTGTGACTTACAGCCCTTGGCTTGGGTCTATTTCCGGATATGTTATGGACTACGACTATTTTTTTGTAGTTTTCTTATATTTTTGTTAAATAGTTCTCCCCTGGGTGTTCATATGCAGAGACGAATTTACGTTTTATTCAAGAGCGCTGAGTGATCTTCAGAGGTCAAGTGCTCTTCAGATCTCACAACTATGTCCTTCAAACACTGACGCTTTCACTCACGCACGCGACCATCTTCCAAACATACACACACACGTGCGCTCACACTCTTCATTCACACATACTTCACACACTCGCTTATCTTCCAAGTGCACACACGCATTTTTTCCCTTACCTACGCACTCATTTTCCAAGCATTCACACTCGGTGCACCTCTTTCCACTTAGTCTGGCGTCCTCGCTGGAGTAATCATCTTAGGTTTCTGAAACCTCATTTTAAAGGTAAAATTGTAGATACGAAGCTCTTCTAAACTTGGGTTGACGGGTTGTGTCTTAAGATAAGCTGTGTAGTAACTGACGCAGCTTATCTTATGGCCTCGTACATTATAAGTCTTATGTGGTGGTTATCCAGTAGGTGTCGAGACATAAAGTGATCTCTTGTTTATAACATTGGTGATAAGGATGTGCCAGGCTGTTGGTGGTGGTGGGGAGAGAGAAAGAGGAGAAAACGCTAGAGGGAGAGAGAGAGGGAGGAAGAAAGGGGGAAGGTGATAAGTGTGGGAATGGGGTGGAGAAATAGGTTGGTAATAAATACTATGAAGGTGATGCTGCGCGCGTATACTGAAACGTGACATGCGAACTCCGTAGAGTTTAACTGACGCTATCTCTGGTGAACTCCGTTTTCTTTGTCTGGAAATGTTTACCTTCTCTGCGATAGTTAAGTCCACTGATGTTACCTGAAGGTTACCACAACACGATTTCTGGGGTCACCGCCCCCGCGACCCCGTCCCGAACATGTTACTACAGAATATCGTTTATTCTTTACACTATAATTCACTGAATCGCTTTGAATCTATAAAGACTTTAAGCACAAAACTGAATCACTAAAGTGATATAATAGAATAAGTACAGTTTTATTTCTTGGTTTTATATATCCATGTGCGTGAGGGCATTTGCGTGCGTAAGCTTGTACACGCGTGTTACGACTTTGATGTAACTCAGTACTCCATAATAACGTGCGTGCGCTCTCACGTAATTATACTCGCCTATTTGTTATGCAGGTGTCGGGTTTCGGCTCCTGGCCCTGACTTCCGCAGATAAACTTGTGTTAAATGAGGATAAAGGCTGCTAGACCAAGAGTTACTATGATAATAGTGGCCTTTTTAGCGAGGTGAATACGTAGAGAAGAATTCAGAAATTTATTTATTTGTTTATTTATTCCAGTTCCTCCTTCCTTGAATAATAGGTGTCATTAACCCTGGGCCTGTGGTGGTGTTTACACTGCTGTTTGTTCTTGATGCCAGGGACTTGTTCTTAGAGCATGCAAACAGTAACTTATTTAAACAGTGTCATTTGCAAACAATAGCCTCTTGCGAATTGTGTAAATTTATAGTCGATTTTCATGATGGCCAACGATATAAATAAGTTAATTTGTGAAATCAGCGTTGGGTTGGCCGATGCATTATTAGTGCTGTGTTAACATTGCATTGTGTACATCACCAATGTTATCATTATTGTATTGTGTACACCAATGTTATCGTCATTGTATTGTTTACACCAGGTTATCATTATTGTTTTGTGTACACCAGTTATCGTCATTGTATTGTGTACGCCAGTGTTATCATTATTGTATTGTATACACCAGTGTTATCATCACTGAATTGTGTACACCAGTGTTATCATTAAATTGTGTACATCATCAGTGTTTTCATCATTGTATTGTACGTATCACCAGTGTTGCTATCATTGTATTGTGTGCATCGGTGTTAACATTGTATAGAGTACATCACCAGAGTTATCATTGTATTGCGTGCATCTCCAGTGTTATCATTGTACTACGTACGTCATCACTGGGAAACGCTAAACTAGTAAGGGTCACACATCCCTGAGAAACAGGTGGTGCTCAGATTCGATCCTAGGAAGGGAAAGGTAGTTTAATTAGGAGTCGTGCAACATCCAAGCACTAACTGTAGAACAGATCATCCAAATACCGACTGTAGGGTAGATCATCCAAACACTGACTGTAGGGCAGATCATCCAAACACTGACTGTAGGGCAGATCATCCAAACACTGACTGTAGGGCAGATCATCCAAACACTGGCTGTAGGGTAGATCATCCAAACACTGGCTGTAGGGCAGATCATCCAAACACTGGCTGTAGGGTAGATCATCCAAACACTGACTGTAGGGCAGATCATCCAAATACTGACTGTAGGATAGATAATCCAAACTCTGACTGTAGGGCAGATCATCCAAATACCGACTGTAGGGTAGATCATCCAAACACTGACTGTAGGGCAGATCATCCAAACACTGGCTGTAGGGTAGATCATCCAAACACTGGCTATAGGGCAGATCATCGGAACACTGACTTTAGGGCAGATCATCCAAACACTGACTGTAGGGCAGATCATCCAAACACTGACTGTATGGCAGATCATCCAAACACTCGCTGTAGGTTAGATCATCCAGACACTTGCTGTAGGGTAGATCATCCACACACTGATTGCAGGGCAGATCATCCAAACACTGACTGTAGGGTAGATCATCCAAACACTGACTGTAGGGTAGATCATCCAAACCAAACACTGGCTGTAGGTAGATCATCCAAACCAAGCACTGTAGGACAGATCCAAACACTGACTATAGGGCAGATCATCCAAACCCTGACTGTAGGGCAGATCATCCAAGCACTGACTGAAGGACAGATCATCCAAACTGACTATAGGGCAGCTCATCCAAGCACTGACTGTAGGGCAGATCATCCAAGCACTGACTGTAGGGCAGATCATCCAGACACTGACTATAGAGCATATCCAAACACTGACTGTAAAGCACATCATCCAAACACTGACTGTAAAGCACATCATCCAAACACTGACTGTAGAGAAGATCATCCAAACACAGACTAGAGCAGATCGTCCAAACACTGACTGTAGAGCACATCATCCAAACACTGACTGTAGAGCAGATCATCCAAACACTGACTGTAGGGTAGATCATCCAAACCCTGACTGTAGGGTAGATCATCCACACACTGATTGCAGGGCAGATCATCCAAACACTGACTGTAGGGTAGATCATCCAAACACTGACTGTAGGGTAGATCATCCAAACCAAACACTGGCTGTAGGGTAGATCATCCAAACCAAGCACTGTAGGACAGATCCAAACACTGACTATAGGGCAGATCATCCAAACCCTGACTGTAGGGCAGATCATCCAAGCACTGACTGTATGGCAGATCATCCAAGCACTGACTGAAGGACAGATCATCCAAACTGACTATAGGGCAGCTCATCCAAGCACTGACTGTAGGGCAGATCATCCAAGCACTGACTGTAGGGCAGATCATCCAGACACTGACTGTAGGGCAGATCATCCAAGCACTGACTGTAGGGCAGATCATCCAAGCACTGACTGTAGGGCAGATCATCCAAGCACTGACTGTAGAGCAGATCATCCAAACACTGATTGTAGGACAGATCATCCAAGCACTGACTGTAGGGCAGATCATCCAAACACTGACTGTAAAGCACATCATCCAAACACTGACTGTAGAGAAGATCATCCAAACACAGACTAGAGCAGATCATCCAAACACTGACTGTAAAGCACATCATCCAAACACTGACTGTAGAGCAGATCATCCAAACACTGACTGTAAAGCACATCATCCAAACACTGACTGTAGAGCAGATCATCCAAACACTGACTGTAGAGAAGATCATCCAAACACAGACTAGAGCAGATCATCCAAACACTGACTGTAGAGCACATCATCCAAACACTGACTGTAGAGCAGATCATCCAAACACTGACTGTAGAGCAGATCATCCAAACACTGACTGTAGAGAAGATCATCCAAACACAGACTAGAGCAGATCATCCAAACACTGACTGTAGAGCACATCATCCAAACACTGACTGTAGAGCAGATCATCCAAACACTGACTGTAGAGCAGATCATCCAAACACCGACTGTAGAGCAGATCATCCAAACACTGACTGTAGGGCAGACCATCCAAACACTGACAGTAGAGCACATCATCCAAACACTGTAGAGCAGATCATCCAAACACTGGCTGTGGGGCAGATCATCCAAACACTGACTGTAGAGCAGATCATCCGAACACTGCCTGTAGAGCAGATCATCCAAACACCGACTGTAGGGCAGATCATCCAAACACTGACTGTAGGGCAGATCATCCAAAAACTGACTGTAGGGCAGATCATCCAAACACTGACTGTAGAGCAGATCATGCAAACACTGGCTGTAGGGAAGATCATCCAAACACTGGTTGTAGGGCAGATCATCCAAACGCTGACTGTAGAGTAGATCATCCAAACACTGGCTGTAGGGAAGATCATCCAAACACTGGCTGTAGGGCAGATCATCCAAACACTGACTGTAGGGCAGATCATCCAAACACTGACTGTAGGGTAGATCATCCAAACACTGACTGTAGGGCAGATCATCCAAACACTGACTGTAGGGCAGATCATCCAAACACTGACTGTAGGGCAGATCATCCAAACACTGCCTGTAGGGCAGATCATCCAAACACTGACTGTAGGGTAGATCATCCAAACACTGACTGTAGAACAGATCATCCGAACACTGCCTGTAGAGCAGATCATCCAAACACCGACTGTAGGGCAGATCATCCAAACACTGACTGTAGGGCAGATCATCCAAACACTGACTGTAGGGCAGATCATCCAAACACTGACTGTAGAGCAGATCATGCAAACACTGGCTGTATGGAAGATCATCCAAACACTGGCTGTAGGGCAGATCATCCAAACGCTGACTGTAGAGTAGATCATCCAAACACTGGCTGTAGGGAAGATCATCCAAACACTGGCTGTAGGGCAGATCATCCAAACACTGACTGTAGGGTAGATCATCCAAACACTGACTGTAGGACAGATCATCCAAACACTGGCTGTAGGGCAGATCATCCAAACACTGGCTGTAGGGCAGATCATCCAAACACTGACTGTAGGGCAGATCATCCAAACACTGGCTGTAGGGCAGATCATCCAAACACTGACTGTAGGGCAGATCATCCAAACACTGACTGTAGGGCAGATCATCCAAAGACTGACTGTAGGGCAGATCATCCAAACACTGACTGTGGGGCAGATCATCCAAACACTGGCTGTAGAGCAGATCATCCAAACACTGACTGTAGGGCAGATCATCCAAACACTGACTGTGGGGCAGATCATCCAAACACTGCCTGTAGGGCAGATCATCCAAACACTGACTGTAGGGCAGATCATCCAAACACTGTAGGGCAGATCATCCAACCACTGACTGTAGGGCAGATCATCCAAACACTGACTGTAGGGCAGATCATCCAAACACTGACTGTAGGGCAGATCATCCAAACACTGACTGTAGGGCAGATCATCCAAACACTTACTGTAGGGCAGATCATCCAAACACTGCCTGTAGGGCAGATCATCCAAACACTGCCTGTAGGGCAGATAACGAGCAGCAACGTGTTGTGTCATGTTCGTCAACACGTCACCAAGATGTTGTCATCATATTCCTGATGGTCTACAACAGCGACAAGTTGATGAATAAAGCTCTTTTGAAACACTCGGTTATCTTTATTGGCGAAAGGTTTCGCCTGCACAGTAGGCTTCTTCAGTCGAATACGGGTGAATACTTCTACTGCTCCCAGCGTTGTATCCATCTGTAATCGACTGAAGAAGCCTGTTGTTCAGGCGGAACTTTACGACAATGAAGTTGCCCAAATGTTGCACTTTGTGTCTTATTTATCAAGATGTTATGCTGAAGATTACAACTACAAACTTTACCCACAGTGATGACCACCAAATATGCTTTGTCTTCAACGAGATGCCTTCATGTTGCTGAAGTGCTCTTGAGTAGAGGAATTTTGCGCTACCCTTTTCCTCCTCGGATCATTTTCACAGACACTGTTGGATCCTAACGAGTCTAGTGTTTTTCAGCACTAATGATAATTAGTGAAACTTGAAATGACGAAACCTCAGCGCAGGAAGCTGATTATAATGGTTGGCACTGAGAGCACTTGAGTGTGGTTATGGTCTCTCAGGGTGTTGGCATTTTGTACCAGATGATCATATATCTGTTAACCCTCAGACCACCTTAACCTCTAGCTCATTATGCTTTATAGTTTGTGAATGTATGTGTGTGTGTGTGTGTTTGTGTATTGTGTATTTATTTATTTCAGAGTTTAGGGATTTTTAGGGATAAAAAGGAGTAAGATTGAGTGACTTCCTTCAGGAACAAGGCATCGCCTTCACTGGCATATTGATTTCAGCAGCTTGTCTTTTTTCGGCGAACCTACTACTTACTTTAATAAGCGTTTGGTTTCCAGCGAATTAGGCCACTGAGGTGTATTATATGCATTTACCCTACTGTCATCACCACATTCCTCTCAATGTATTTATTTTACTTTCAGCTTTTAGTGGTTATATTACGTAAAATTAGGCTGTTATCGGGAAATTGTCGTAATATGTTCTATAATATTCTAAGAATGCTTTTCTTCTTTGTATTATTGTTCATACTTTTGTTACTTATTTTCTGGGAGTGTATGACAGAAACAGAAAAGCTAGTGATCACATAAATGCTTCTTGTTCTGACCCTGACAGCTGTCCAGTGGCCGTGGTATCGCTGAGTCGAGTGCTGGCACGGGTTGTGATTGCTCCAGACGACAAGGAGACGCAGGGGCAGGCAGCCAACAGGTTGGGAGAACTGCTTATCCTCTGCTACACCGACATCTTCCAGAGCAATGAAGAAATTGCTGATGATACAGATGATCTGAGGTGAGACTTTTCTGTAGTGACATTACTTCTGCTGTGATTTACCACCTTTGATTTTTAACGAATTATCGATTGTTTATAGAAAAAGCGTTCAGTAAACGCAGTTCAACACTCCCCGGTGAGGAAGGTAACGATCCTTTAGTGAAAGGAATTCATCCGACTTTCCCTACCCTTACAAGCAACCTCGTTGCCTTTCATTCCTCCATGCGTTGTATGACCACTATGAGTTAAACGCTTTCCTTTCTGATAATAGTCATTGTGGCGTAAGCAACAGTTACTAGATACAAATATAGATTATCATAACATATTAACAAAATACAGGGTGCTTCAAAAAGATGGACCCAATTTCAAAGTATATTTCAGGATCGTGTTCTGTAATCTTGTGCACATAGAAATTGTTTGTGCGTAACCTTATTTTTTTTGTACGTTAAATAAAATATTTTTTCCCATAATGTAAAAAATGACCAAAATGTCAGTGGAAATGACAAATGTAATAATGTAAATGGAAATGACTATATCGATAATTTCCAATTTAATGTACACAGAGGTGACCATAATACAAATGGGAATGAATACTGTTTAAGTGTAAATGACCACTTTGTAAGTGGAAATGACCATTTTATAAGTGGAAATGACCAATTTCTAAATGTAAATAACCACTTTCGAAGTGTAAATGACCACTTTATGAGTGGAAATAACCACTGTGTAAGTTGAAGTGACTAATGTAAGCAGAAAAGTGTCAATATAAATATAATTGCCAGAATGCAAGCGGAAATGACCAGAGTGTAAGTGAGAATATTATGAAGTGCTAAACCCGTAGGGTTCATACAGCACTGAGAATTGGAGGTAATGGAGATTAATAATAATAATATTATTATTATTACATGAAGCGCTAAACTCGTGTGGGTCATTGAGTTCAGTAAGTGGTGTAGGCTTGATCTGTCCGCCAAGTTAGAAAAGGTGAGAGAGAGAGAGAGAGAAATAGTGACCGACCGCCTGTGGTCTGCAGTGTTGGGACCTAGCATTTCCCTCGGCTCAAACGATCTTCACCAGTACCATCAAGGCTTCCAGAACAAAATGTGATAGTGGTTTTGCGTAATTTTTTTTTTTTTGTGATACTGGAATGGTTGTTCACCTTTTTGGGAGTCGTTCGTGGGTTTAGTGATCGAGGCGTTTTAGGTGTCGTTGTTGAACAAGACACATGCGCAACACTAGGGTGTATTGCCGAAATGCGCAGGCGAAGCGTTCGGTCTAGCTGGCTAGGCAGGCAAAACATTTCGGCGATAAAAATACCCAAGTGTTGTACATGTGCCTTATTCACCAAAGTTCTTTCTTTAAAAGGAAGAGGGACACGCACTGAATATACACCGAGAAGTGTATGTCTCTCAGGATATATATCCTAAGAAATTACTTTAACCTCTTTTAGAGATTAAATTATTCTTGTCTGGTGGTAAAGAGATTACATACAGCCTAAATGCTTTCGTGCAGTCGATAGGCTTTGAGTCCAAATAACCAACTAACCAAGCAAGGAGGAGGGGTATCCACTCTTGTTTTTAGAGTTCGCATACCAGCAGTGGCCACACCTGGCTTGGTCGTGGGGTGGGGGAGGCAGTGGTACCTGCACAACAACTGAATCTATTTTGAGTGTCGCTTCACACAAAGCAACCCGCCATGTTGGTAGGATTAAGTATGCACATGAGTAATGCTTCACGGTGAGCAAACAGTTGTATTTAGCTGCGCTTCCTCTCCTCCAGATGGAGAGGCAGACAGAACCTTTCAATTTTTCACATTACATATACGGGGAGACGCTGAATCCTATGTTGTACATCACCTTGAGAATGGGTGGCAATTAAGTGTGATCAAAGGAAGGGAAGAATAACTTCAAGTCTTTGGATCAAGAACTTTTCACCAATATCGAGGCACCACCTCCCCTCCCTCCCTTGATGGTATAACAAGCATCTTGATGAAACGTTCCTCGGAGGTACTAACTACCTTCACTTAATTTATCCTTGGTGGTTCCTTCTACAGCGACAGCGGTAGTAGTCCTGGCAGCGTCGGGGACTCCAGGGAGGACGGCCTCGACGACGAGGACGAGGACGAGGCCGACACCACCACCACCGACACGGACGACTTCCGTTCACCTCCGGTGTCGCCTCTGAAAGTGGACAGCCCGCTGGGGCCTACGACACTGAGGGGTTCACCAAGCCTGCCCCTGCACCCACCTACACTGCCTGCAAGGTACGTCAATCCCTCACTCCTTTCCTGCACGAGCGGAAATAAAGATACTAGTTTTTTATACAACGTTTCGCCCAAGGCTGGACTTTATCAGGTATATTGGTGTGAGCAAAATACATGGCCTTATAAGGGAAACGGGCACATGGAAGTCAATTTCGGAGAAAGATAGGTCACATACGAGGTCATGAAATTGGGAAATCAAGTATACGTCAGGTTAGGTAATGACATGTAGGGAGTATGAGTAAAATGACAAGTTTATTATGTTTGTTATACGACTCATGAACAGTGTGGTAATAGTTCCAGCTAACATACATTCCACTATTGTGCTCAATGGTATTGGTGAGATTGCGATGGACTACGCTTGCTTTGTTGGTTTATCCCTCCTGCAGACAAATTTATGTTCCTGAGGATGTGTCTGGAGGACTCTGCCGTCCAAATAATTCTGGGTTGAGGACTTTTGGTGATCTCTGATAGTTTTGGTAGTAAGGACTGTTATATCCATGTTGGCTTTTCGGAGAATCGAGGCGATGGTGATGGTAATCTACCTAGTGGGGAGGACACCAGCCGTCTATAGATATTGGTACATTGTGTGTGTGTGTGTGTGTGTGTGTGTGTGTTAGGACGGAATACATAGTGTGTGTTGGGAAGGAGTACATAGTGTGTATGTGTGTTGGGAAGGAGTACATAGTGTGTGTAGTGTGTGTGTGTGTTGGGAAGGAGTACATAGTGTGTGTGTGTGTGTGTGTGTGTGTGTGTGTGTGTTGGGAAGGAGTACATAGTGTTAGTTACCATTGTGTCCTAGGCACATGTCGATTAGACACTAGACATGTTGTATATGCGTGTGTGTGTGTGTTGGAAAGGAGTACATCGTGTGTGTGTGTGTGTGTGTGTGTTGGAAAGGAGTACATCGTGTGTGTGTGTGTGTGTGTGTGTGTGTGTTGGGAAGGAGTACATAGTGTGTGTGTGTGTGTGTGTGTGTGTGTGTACTCACCTAGTTGAGGTTGCGGGGGTCGAGTCCGAACTCCTGGCCCCACCTCTTCACTGATCGCTACTAGGTCACTCTCCCTGAGCCGTGAGCTTTATCATACCTCTGCTTAAAGCTATGTATGGATCCTGCCTCCACTACATCGCTTCCCAAACTATTCCACTTACTGACTACTCTGTGGCTGAAGAAATACTTCCTAACATCCCTGTGATTCATCTGTGTCTTCAGCTTCCAACTGTGTCCCCTTGTTACTGTGTCCAATCTCTGGAACATCCTGTCTTTGTCCACCTTGTCAATTCCTCTCAGTATTTTGTATGTCGTTATCATGTCCCCCCTATCTCTCCTGTCCTCCAGTGTCGTCAGGTTGATTTCCCTTAACCTCTCCTCGTAGGACATACCTCTTAGCTCTGGGACTAGTCTTGTTGCAAACCTTTGCACTTTCTCTAGTTTCTTCACGTGCTTGGCTAGGTGTGGGTTCCAAACTGGTGCCGCATACTCCAATATGGGCCTAACGTACACGGTGTACAGGGTCCTGAATGATTCCTTATTAAGATGTCGGAATGCTGTTCTGAGGTTTGCTAGGCGCCCATATGCTGCAGCAGTTATTTGGTTGATGTGCGCTTCAGGAGATGTGCCTGGTGTTATACTCACCCCAAGATCTTTTTCCTTGAGTGAGGTTTGTAGTCTCTAACCCCCTAGACTGTACTCCGTCTGCGGCCTTCTTTGCCCTTCCCCAATCTTCATGACTTTGCACTTGGTGGGATTGAACTCCAGGAGCCAATTGCTGGACCAGGTCTGCAGCCTGTCCAGATCCCTTTGTAGTTCTGCCTGGTCTTCGATCGAGTGAATTCTTCTCATCAACTTCACGTCATCTGCAAACAGGGACACCTCAGAGTCTATTCCTTCCGTCATGTCGTTCACAAATACCAGAAACAGCACTGGTCCTAGGACTGACCCCTGCAGGACCCCGCTGGTCACAGGTGCCCACTCTGACACCTCGCCACGTACCATGACTCGCTGCTGTCTTCCTGACAAGTATTCCCTGATCCATTGTAGTGCCTTCCCTGTTATCCCTGCTTGGTCCTCCAGTTTTTGCACCAATCTCTTGTGTGGAACTGTGTCAAACGCCTTCTTGCAGTCCAAGAAAATGCAATCCACCCACCCCTCTCTCTCTTGTCTTACTGCTGTCACCATGTCATAGAACTCCAGTAGGTTTGTGACACAGGATTTCCCGTCCCTGAAACCATGTTGGCTGCTGTTGATGAGATCATTCCTTTCTAGGTGTTCCACCACTCTTCTCCTGATAATCTTCTCCATGATTTTGCATACTATACATGTCAGTGACACTGGTCTGTAGTTTAATGCTTCATGTCTGTCTCCTTTTTTAAAGATTGGGACTACATTTGCTGTCTTCCATGCCTCAGGCAATCTCCCTGTTTCGATAGATGTATTGAATATTGTTGTTAGGGGTACACATAGCGCCTCTGCTCCCTCTCTCAATACCCATGGGGAGATGTTATCTGGTGTGTGTGTGTGTGTGTGTTGAGAACTTTTAAGTAGGTAAACACCTCAGTCTATCCTTGTTTTTCTGAAAGGATAATTGCCACTGCAAATTCGGAGTGCTTAGAGGAATAAATCTGCGATAACTTCCCTCTTGGTGTTGAGGTCATAGAGAAGTACTGTTTTAGGTCATCCTTATTGGTGGTCTCTTTCAATAATTTGAGTTTAAGAGTATTTCCATCTTTGATGAGTAGGATATCCATAAAGGGTAACTATCCTTCTCTCTCTTCTAGTGTGAATTATATAGAGGAGTTAATCATGTTAAGCGAAGCTCTGTACTGAGTAAAGTTGAGCCACATAGGAGCACTAAGCAAGATATCATCCACATATTCAAGCCAAATGATGTGTCATGGGATATCTTTAAAACGGTCCCTGTCAATGTGTTCTAAATAGATGTTTGCTAAAACTGCACTAAGAGATGACCTCAGCCATTCCATTTTTTTTTTTGTAAATGTTACTGCCGCAGGTGAAGAGGTGGCACCTAACACAAGCTTCAGTGAAGTCAATGAAATTTTCTACAGGAAGAGGTAAGTCAGGTCTGCAGTGACAGAATTACGAAGAAAGGTAATTGATTGAAGGAGGGCTGAGGGAAGAGGGAAGTCACGTCCAAGATAACGAGTTTTTTGGACGTGACCATGTTATTCAGCCTAGAAAGGTCTCCAGAATGTCATAAATTTGAGTTGTTCTGACTGTGCTAAAACACCTTATAGCGTGGGAGGTGCGATACCGAATGCTGAGTTTGTGTCTTGGGAATGCCGTGGATGTGTGGAGGTTTTGGTTTAGTAAGAAGGAGGTAACAGTTTACGTCCCTGCGTGAAACGCATGAGAATTTTCCTAGTTTCTCTAAGGAAGGATGTTGCTTCTCTGTCCAGTGTCTGAGGTGTGATACTCTCATAGGTGTTTTGGCCGCTATACAGAAGATTCATATTGGCCTAGTAATCGTCTCTGTCAAGAATGACAACTCCTTCTTCAGGAGTAATATTCCTAATGCTTGGAGTTTCAGCAAGTTTCTTGAGGGCTTCATTATAAAGCATGATAAGAGAGGGTGTGCGAGTCTCCTGTTTACTTCATAATACCCACCTTGGGCGAAACTTATTAAAAAAATCTGTGCTACCAGTGTTTTTCTTTCTACTTGTTTACTATGTCACTGTCTGCCTGCTCCTGCACCTTCCCCACACTCCCTACAAAGTAGGTCCTTCTATCCTATCTATTGTCATAAGTGCTTCTGGCTCTGTCTTTGTGATGCATCCTGGTGAGAAAACGAAACTTCTCCGAACCTGAAAATTTGTAGGCTCTGTATGACCCATACGGGTTTGGCGCTTGTTTTCGAATATAATAATAATAATAATAATAATAATAAGAAGAAGAAGAAGAAGAAGAAGAAGAAGAATTCACGTGATTGCAATTTCAGTAATTCTGACCTCCTGAAGAGACCACGTAAGAACGTTATGTACTTACATTGTTGTGGATACGGGGGTCGACGCTCTGCTCCCAATCTATCTCAAGTGTTGCTAATCTCGTGCGCCCTCTCATACCTGTCCCTAAACGTTTGCATGGATTTTCTACCACTTCGTCTAGATGATTCACCTAGGCACCCCCACGCTAAAGAAGCACATCCTGACGTCCGTGATTCATCTTCGTCCTCAATTTATGCTCTCATCTTCCATGCGTTTTTCTTCCAAACTATACCTCTCTGCACTTTCGAGTCCTCATAGTATCTTGCACGTCGTGATCATGTCTCTCTTAGGTGCGTAGCATTTTTAGGAAAGCGGCTTTCTCCTATTTTATTTCTAGCTTCTGGAGTAGATAGGTTATAGCATGGATGCGCATCTGAACCATTATTTTGTCCTAGTTGATTCTCTCATTTCAATAGATTATTATTATTATTATTATTATTATTATTATTATTAATAGTAGTAATAGTAGTAGTAGTAATTTTCATCGAGAGGCATTAAATCTGTATGGGTTATACATCGCCTGGGGAATGAGAGGTAATCAGGCTTGATCCAAAGCTAGGCGAAAAGTAACTCTAGTTCCTTCGATCAAGAGTCCTTCATCAACATCAGCGGACCCCCTTCTCCTCCATCCCTTGAAGGGCCACCTCTGCAGCCCTCATCACAGTAGAGATGTTACCTATATTGGTAATCATAATGAAGGTCCCACCTCTGGTTCAACTATGCAACATGACGGGTTAGCCAGCAGCATCCTCGCTCTGTACCTTTCTTAATTAAGCACATCACTTCATCGTTCATGCCTCGTCTGACTCACATTTGCAACATGTCATAACAATGTCATAACAATTAGATATTTGAGGAGTCCGACTTAATGTAACCACTGACACATGTGGCTCCAGTTTCACTTTGGACCCCTTGATGACTGTCTCTTAATGTTTGAAGAATTGTATACCTATAAAATCACTGTAGAACCAGATTAGTCTTTTATTTCAAAGAATTGAAAGGATTTAAGAAAACCTATTTAACATTTAAAATACAAGTACGCATTCTCCTCTGACTCGAGAGAGAGAGAGAGAGAGAGAGAGAGAGAGAGAGAGAGAGAGAGAGAGAGCAAATGGGAAGGGGGGTAAGCCACACTGCTTGTCATGTGAGAGTAAGTATACAAGTGACCTTCAAGACACAAGAGGTCATAATAATAACCGTAACAATAGTAGCAGTAGGACTGCTGTCTGGCTCCTTAAGGAGCGCCCCACACCAACACTAGCATCTTTAACACTCATGTCTTGGAGGTTAGTGTTGAGTGGGGTTGACGTGTCTGCTTGTACACCTTACCCACCCCTCACGTCTTGAGGTAAGCGTTGAGCATGGGATAACGTGATCTGTCTGTACACCCCACCCACCTCCCTAGTCTTGAGGTGAGAATGGGGTGACGTGATCTGTCTGTACACCCCACTCGCCTCTCTTGTCTTGAGGTGAGTGTTGAGAAGGGGTGACGTGTCTGCCTGTTCACAACACCCACCTCCCCTTACCCTCACTTCTTAAAGTGAACATGGATATGGACGAGGGTGACGTGTTGGTCCACCCCACTCTCCTTTCTAGGGGAAGGGGAGGACCTTGCTGCGGCAAAAAGGATCTTGAGCCCAAAAATAGACTTTTCTTACCTTCCTCGGATCGAATGTAAATACCAATTTCCCCACCCCCTTAGCCTCACCAGTAGGGATATTTACCCTTTTGAAAATCTAATTCTTAGAATGAAAAAGGAACCATTATTGGCTCTATTCTAATAATTTCCGTTGGTAGTGTTGTTGTGTTTGGATCACTCCACCCGTGCTGTGGTGGTTGGATAACTCAATTCGTGCATACTTTTCTCTTGCTCTCGGAGATATCCTCATTTGTTGTTTTCAGATGAACGAGAGACACTACCTTATTCTGGTGGAGGTAGAGTGACTGCCACACCTACCCTCACAACCCGCAAACGCCAGTCTCGGTACCTGCCTTCTACCTACCCCTTCTGGTACTTGCCTTCCACCTACCCCTTATGGTACCTCAGACCAACGCTCATCCCGGTACCGGCCTTCCACTACCCCTTCTGGTACCTCCGACCAACGCCCATCCCGGTACCGGCCTTCCACTACCCCCCTTCTGGTACCTCCGACCAACGCTCATCCCGGTACCGGCCTTCCACTAACCCTTCTGGTACCTCAGACCAACGCCCATCCCGGTACCGGCCTTTCACTACCCCTTCTGGTACCTCAGACCAACGCCCATCCCGGTACCGGCCTTTCACTACCCCTTCTGGTGCCTCAGACCAACGCTCATCCCGGTACCGGCCTTCCACTAACCCTTCTGGTACCTCAGACCAACGCCCATCCCGGTACCGGCCTTTCACTACCCCTTTTGGTACCTCAGACCAACGCCCATCCCAGTACCGGCCTTTCACTACCCCTTCTGGTACCTCAGACCAACGCCCATCCCGGTACCGCCCTTCCATTAACCCTTCTGGTACCTCAGACCAACGCCCATCCCGGTACCGGCCTTCCACTAACCCTTCTGGTACCTCAGACCAACGCCCATCCCGGTACCGGCCTTTCACTACCCCTTTTGGTACCTCAGACCAACGCCCATCCCGGTACCAGCCTTCCACTACCCCTTCTGGTACCTCAGACCAACGCTTTGATTTTGACTTTGACAGCTGCTTTTCTCACAGTGCAACGAGAATTCAAGGATCATCTACGCGCCGAAGGCCAGAGTAGCTGACTTTCTTTTGCCAAGAGACGACAGACACGCGAAGGATGAAGAGTGAATTCTGTCAAGATTTTGTTTCGTCGGATACTACCCGTCCTCAGCTGCCGGACTGTTGTTTACTTTCTTTGCACAAGATGGCGGCATGAACAGTTCGTTTGTGGCTGTGTTTATTGTGTGTGCTTTTGCTTGCTTTTCTCATGAGAGAGTTAATTTTAGTTTTATCTGATATACCAAATACTGAAAACGGTGAACTACGAGCATATGATTCATAAGGAAGCGCTAAATCCGTAAGGGTCAAACAGCACCTGGTAAAGGTGGTGGTCATCAGGTTTGATCCACGGAAGGGAATGGTATCTCTAATTCTTTGGAACCCGGTCACTTGCAAATAAATTTCATGTACAGGTATATACTTTAGAGCAGACAGAGGCTCTTGATTCAATGAACTGGAGCTATCTTTTTTTTCTTGGATCACATCTAATTATATCTTATTTCCCAGGTTCTTTATGGCCCCTACGGGCTGAGCGCTTCTCCCCCCTCGTAATAATAATAATAATATTAGATTTAGTATATCCTCCTACTTTAAATTTCTAACCTTGACATAGATCAAACAGCTTCTGGTTCATGAAAGAAAACGTGTTGATGTGAGTAACTTGGGGCTTTGCTGGCCTGGGAAACTGGCACTTAATTTGACACTGATAAAATGTACCTTCACTTTGCTTGGCAAACAATAATGCTAACAACAGTATGTAGTGGTAGTAAATATTAAGTGGGCCAGACTGTAGCGGTAAACAATTCTTGGCTTGGTAGTGGCTCACTGACTCACTGCTGAAGAACCTTGTCTTGAGAATACAGAGTTGTCAGGAGGAGCAGGTGGTGTTGGTGGAGAGGAGTGCAGAGCGAGTGCTAGTGTTGGGGAGGAATGCAGAGCAGGTGGTGGTGGTGCTGATGCTGGTGAGGAGGAGTGCAGAGCAAGTGGTGGTGGTGGGGAGGAGTGTCGAGCAAGTGGTGATGGTGGGGAGGAGTGCAGAGCAGGTGGTGGTGGTGGGGAGGAGTGCAGAGCGAGTGCTAGTGTTGGGGAGGAATGCAGAGCAGGTGGTGGTGGTGCTGATGGTGGTGGGGAGGAGTGCAGAGCAAGTGGTGGTGGGGAGGAGTGCAGAGCAAGTGGTGATGGTGGGGAGGAGTGCAGAGCAGGTGGTGGTGGTGGGGAGGAGTGCAGAGCAAGTGATGGTGGTGGGGAGGAGTGCAGAGCAAGTGATGGTGGTGGGGAGGAGTGCAGAGCAAGTGGTGGTGGTGGGGAGGAGTGCAGAGCAAGTGGTGGTGGTGGGGAGGAGTGCAGAGCAAGTGGTGGTGGTGGGGAGGAGTGCAGAGCAGGGGTGGTGGGGAGGAGTGCAGAGCAAGTGGTGGTGGTGGGGAGGAGTGCAGAGCAGGTGGTGGTGGGGAGGAGTGCAGAGCAAGTGGTGGTGGTGGGGAGGAGTGCAGAACAGGTGGTAGTGGCGGTGGGGAGGAGTACAGAGCAGGTGGTGGAGAGGTAAATAGGGAAGAGGAGTGTGGGTATGAAGAGGGACCGGAGATAGTGTTGTTATCTTGTTAGTATTTCACATCACGTGAGGGGGGGGGGAGAGTGAGTGAAGGAAGAGCGTGCACACGAGTGTTGCAACATCAAGAGAGCAGAACTAGCTAGCTGCTGCTCCTGCTTTCCAAGGAAATTATTTCTTATCAATATATAGCTAGTCTTTCATCTAGACAGATCTAAGGTTTATATCTGGTTAGGGTCATCCATCCACAACACGGTAATCCAGAATATTATTTCTTCTGCGATTACCTCGTTTGCTTCCATTTTTCTCGGCGGTACCCTGAGGTTATTGAACCTATCAGAAGACCACAACAGCATGAGGTATGTTGACTATACGAGTCAAGTATCATGCCATGCCTCACGCTCAACTATATCATGCCATGTCCCACACAAAATATTTACACACTATACCTCCTCTTCCCACAGAAGGAAAGTTTAAACATTTATTGAGTTAAAATTTGCAAAATCTAAGAT
Source organism: Cherax quadricarinatus (assembly GCF_038502225.1). Classification (NCBI taxonomy): domain Eukaryota; kingdom Metazoa; phylum Arthropoda; class Malacostraca; order Decapoda; family Parastacidae; genus Cherax; species Cherax quadricarinatus. Next base: position 36,558,339 of record NC_091310.1, on the reverse strand, counting down.
AATATTCTTGTGAATGGTTAAAAATGAGTTCAGTAATCATTGGAGTCTCTCCCATTAAACCAAGAGACGAGTTATTGTTGATGTATGTTGTGCGGATGACGTCATGCTGGATGTGGAACGTCTCCTCTGCTCTTGATAGTTCTTCTTATTACTTCTTGGCTCCTCCCTTCCCTCTCACCTGGCCCCTCACTCCCTTCCCATCGTCTTGTGTCCTCTCACTACTGCCACCTCCATCACCACCTCAGCCATCATCACAAACCCCACCACCTCCACAACTACCTCCACTAAATCGACAACATTTCACCGCCTCAACCACCACCACTACTACCACATTCATCTCCCCATCTCTACAACTTGTATAACCATCCATGCCACCTGCAACTTCACTATTTCATCACCTCATCAGAAATACTTGGCAACATCCCGTCTCTTCACATGCCTTTACTAGTGCCAGTAGCTTACTGAAAGAACTTGGCACCCCTAACAGGTAGTAGTAGTAGTAGTAGTAGTAGTAGTAGTAGAGGAGACGGTTAGAGATAAACGAAAGATTGGGACTATATAGGAAAGACAGACGACTTGACACTCCACACCAAAGTTGTATTCGAAAACAGGCATGGAAGTTTTTTAAAAAAAAAATATATATAAGTGGATGAAAAGGATTGGCTATGACAACCTTCCTTGCAGTACCACTGGTGCTGCTGTAACAACCTTCAGTGCAGTAGCACTGGTTCTACTGTAACAACCTTCACTGCAGTAGCACTGGCTCTACTGTAACAACTTTCAGTGCAGTATTACTGTAACAACCTTCAGTGCAGTACCACTGGTGCTACTGTAACAACATTCAGTGCAATAGCACTGGCACTACAACTTTTTATTGCTTCCCTGCAAGCTGCCTGATGCGAATATTTTTATTTTTTAATGTTACTTTTTAAGGCTGGGCTGCAGGTGGATCGTCGCCAGCCGGACATCCTTTGTAAGTTTCGGAACTTGTGTCAGGGTGCTTTGGCCACTGCCCAAAATGCACTACAATTAGTAGAATCCCACATTTGTAAATGTTTGTCTAGCTTATTCTCGAAGGACTGACTTGATTTATCACTAAAAGAGAGAGAGAGAAGGAGAGAGAGAGAGAGAGAAAGAGAGATATATATAGAGAGAGATAGGTGGGTAGGCAAGTTTACGATGGTAATGGGAAGACAGAGAACAGCAATTGTAGTCGGAGTATTGGAATATATTATCTTGGGTTACAGCGTGTAGGGGCATGGGGGATATTGGGGTCTCAAGAGGGGTTGGATCACTGCCCACATACCCAAGTCACGCCACCCTAGTACCTGTACCAGATTCCTCCCCCCGGGGGAGGTGTGGCAGGTTCAGAGAGGTAGGTCCCCGTGGAGCAGACACGAAGCTGTTGTGGGGTACACTGGGACCGGGGACACTCCTTGGACTTTCTGGGATATAGCAGCAGCAGTAGTAGTAATAATAGCAGCAGTAATAATAATAATAATAATAATAATAATTTTTATTAACACATCTGCCGTTTATTGACACATCGGTCTAAGCCCCTTGCACACAAAACCTCTTTTACTCCATTACTCCTTTACTCCATTTACTCCGACCCCTACCCCGCCTTAGTTCCACTACAGATTTATGTGCTCTCCAAGTCATTCTGTTTGATTCCAACCTCTCTGAATGTCCGAACCACCTCAATAACCCCTCCTCAGCCCTCTGGATAATACTTTTAGTAACCCCGCACCTCCTCCTAATTGTTAAACTACGAATTCTCTGCATTATATTCACACCGCACATTACCCTCAAACATGACATCTCCATTGCCTCCAGCCTTCTCCTTGTTGCAACATTCACCACCCATGCTTCACACCCATTCATTTCCCTCTTTGCTTCCACGGATAACGTTCTTTGTCTCCACAGACTCTTCACTGCACCAATCACTTTTTTCCTCATCAATTCTATGATTCACCTCGTCTTTCATAGACTCATCTGCTGACAAGTTCACTCCTAATTATAAGAACATAAGAACATAAGAAAGAAGGAACACTGCATCAGGCCTGCTGGCCCATACGAGGCAAGTCCAAGTCTCCTACCGGCTTAAGCCAATGCCCCAACCTAGTCAGGTCAGATCACATTCACTTAAGGAAGGAACACGGCAACTGACCTAGTAGCACAAGCTAATCAGGTCCAACTCACACCCACCCACACCCACTCATGTATTTATCTAACCTATTTTTAAAACTACACAACGTTTTTAGCCTCAATAACTGTACTTGGGAGTTTGTTCCACTCATCCACAATTCTATTACCAAACCAGTGCTTTCCTATATCCTTCCTGAATCTGAATTTTTCCAACTTAAAACCATTGCTGCGAGTCCTGTCTAGGCTAGATATTTTCAGCACATTATTTACATCCCCTTCATTTATTCCTGTCTTCCATTTATACACCTCAATCATAACATCCATAATTTTACGCCTTTCTAGAGAGTGCAGATTCAGAGTCCTCAGTCTGTCCTCATAGGGAAGATTTCTGATACATGGGATCAACTTTGTCATCCTCCTTTGTATGTTTTCCAGAGCATTTATATCCATTCTGTAATACGGTGACCAAAACTGTGCAGCATAATCTAGATGAGATCTAACCAAGGATATATATATAGAGTTGAAGAACAACCTGAGAACTCATATTATTTATGCTTCTTGATATGAAGCCAAGGATTCTGTTAGCTTTATTATGAACACTTATGCACTGTTGTCTTGGTTTCAGATTACTGCTCGCCAGAACTCCTAAATCTTTTTCGCAATCCGTAATATTAAGATCGACATTATTTAGTTTATATGTGGCATGGTTATTTTCCTGTCCAACATTTAGAACTTTGCATTTGTCTATATTAAACTGCATCTGCCACTTCTCCGACCACTGTATCAGTCTATTCAAATCTTCCTGGAGTGCTCTAATGTCCTCGTCTGAATGAATTCGACGGCCTATTTTGGTGTCATCCTCAAACTTGCTTATGTCGCTCTTTATGCTCTTATCAATGTCGTTTATGTAGATTGTGAACAACAGGGGGCTCAACACTGACCCCTGTGGAACACCGCTCGTGACGCTTCCCCACTCTGATTTCTCCCCATTTATGCAAACTCTCTGCTGCCTATTTGTCAACCATGCCTCTATCCACGAAAAAATTTCTCCTATTCCATGTGCCTTAATTTTCCTCAATAGTCTCTGATGTGGGACCCTGTCAAAAGCGTTCCTGAAGTCCATATACACAATATCATATTTATTACCATGATCTACCTCCTCAAATACCTTAGTGAAAAAAATTAATAAATTCGTAAGGCATGAATGCTCCTTTGTAAAACCATGCTGAGATTCGTTGATTAATTTGTGCTTTTCAAGGTGGCTAGGAACTGCCTCGGCAATTATTGATTCCATAAAGTTTCCCACTATGGAGGTTAGGCTTATTGGTCTATAGTTCGAAGCTAAGGACCTGTCACCTGTTTTGAAAATAGGTATCACATTTGCCATTTTCCACTTATCTGGCACCATGCCAGTCTGTAGTGATATATTGAAAAGATTAGCCAGAGGTTTGCTAAGCTCCTCTTTACATTCCTTTAGAACCCTTGCATACAGTTCATCAGGGCCTGGGTATTTGTTAGGTTTTAATTTATCAATTTGCCTAAGGACCATGTCACTTGTGGCCCTAATCATGCATAGTTTATTATCATCCTGTTCTACATAATTTAATATTTCTGGAATATCGCTAGTATCTTCCTGAGTAAAAACTGAGAGGAAGTATGTGTTAAAAATTCTACACATTTCCTTATCACTGTCTGTGAGCTGACCCGAGTAACTTTTGAGTGGGCCTATCTTGTCCCTGATCTTACTTCTGTATACCTGAAAGAATCCTTTTGGGTTAGTCTTCGATTCTCTTGCGACTTGAACCTCATAATCTCTTTTTGCTTTTCTTATTCCCTTTTTTATTTCTCTTTTTAACTGAATATATTGATTTCTTAGTTGCACCTCTCCTCTTTTGATTTGCTTATAATGCCTCTCTTTTGACCAATGAGATGTTTTAATCTATTGTTCACCCATTTAAGATCATTTTTGGTTGATCTGATTCCCCTATTTGGAACATAAGTTGTCTGAGCGGCTAGAACTATGCCCTGGAAAAGTCATATCAGCAATCATCACCACCTACCTGACCCATAGTCAGGTCATTCCAGTTCAGCCCACCCAAGTAATTTTTCAGTCCTATGAAATCAGCCAAGCGGAAGTCAGGGACAGAGGCTTGATTGCCATTATTAGGGGAATTCCATGATATATTAAAACTGAGTGATTTGTGATCACTTTCCCCAAGCTCATCGTTAATCTCAAGATTATTAATTAGCGTTTCCCTGCTGGCAAGAACCAAGTCAAGCAGGTTATTTCCTCTAGTTGGCTCTGTCACAAACCGTTTTAAAAAACAATCCTGAATCGTATCAAGAAAGTCACTTGATTCTAAATTTCCTGTCAAATTGCTCCAGTCAATCTATAGTTGAAATCTCCCATTATCACAACATTTTCGTATGTAGAGACCTTACGAATTTCGTCCCATAGAAGTTCGCTGCACTCCGTATCAAGATTTGGGGCCCTATAAATCACACCCAAAATTAGTTTTTTACTGCCCTCGAGAAGCTGTAACCAAACAGATTCAGTGGCTGACGCTTCTAATTTTATATCTTGTCTAACACAACAATTTAAATTGTCTCTGACATACATCGCTACTCCACCACCCTTCCTGTTGACCCTGTCAGTGTGGAATAATTTATAGCCTTGTATGTGACATTCAGAAGACATCTCTCTATCTTTCAGATTGAGCCAGGTCTCTGTTATAGCAATGATATCTATGTTTCCTACACTTGCAATTAATCTTAGCACATCTATCTTATTTCTTACACTCCTGCTATTAGTATAGTAAATCTTAAGGGAGCTAGTCCCTTGCTGCCCTCTGCTGTCCCCCTTGTTTGCTGACCTGATCTATTGTCTTTGTTTATAACTTCATGCTTAATGTCTTTTATACATTTACTGTTATCAACCCTAACTACATACATACACACACACACATGCACACACACACACACACGCACACGCACACACACACGCACACGCACACACGCACGCACACACGCACGCACACACACACACACACACACACACACACACACACACACACACACACACACACACATACACACATGCACATGCACACACACACACATACACACATTGCCACGCACACACACACACACACACTGCAATTGTTGCAAAGTGTGTTAGGGTAGTGAACAATCCTAGAAGCGATTTACAATCTGCCTGAGCCACGTAAGTGTGGGGAGAGCCACAATTTTGTAAGTGATCTACAAAGTAAACCGTGGTGGCGCAGTCAGAGCGGGCAGGCTAGTGTGGGTGGTAAGGCGACGTTGTCACATGTCACCCAAGAAAGCTAATAAAGTGAAACAGTCGTGTGTCGAGTGAGAGAAATGCAGTGAATAGGGTACATTATTAACGAGAAGAAATTGAGGTGGATCTACGCCAGGACGTCACATCGAGCTGGACAATCTACAGGCTGCTACAGCTGCATTGCAAGTACTGTACTCACCTATGAGTGGTTGTGTGGGTGTGGGGTTACAGGTTCCAATTAACCACCAAGCTGATTGTGAATGGTCTCTCATAGCACGATAAAGAATAGGCACTCAAGTATTCAATAAGGAATAGCAATTGGTAATTCAATGAACAAGGTGAGCAACTTACTATAAGCTAGGTGGCAGGACAAGGTTTTAAGGGCAACATTGTAAGTAGGTGCGGGTCAAGTCCCAGGAGGGTGGGGGCGCTTCCCCTTGATTATAATAATAATAATAATGTCAGGTCATAAGAAGTTGTGGTCAGTCAAGGACCACTGAGTCTCCACATTACACTGCACAAGTCACCTACCTCACACACACACACACATACACTCACACACACACTACACACACACACACACACACACACACACACACACACACACACACATATCCAGACTCATACACTCCCTCCTCCCCACCAACATCTCACTCCTTCCCCTGATCCCTCCTCTCCCTCTTTCACCCTCCCCCTCCCCACCTCTCCATCCTTCCCCTCTCCCTTTCCCACTCACCCACTTCTCCCTCCTTCCCACTCCCCATATTCCCCCCTAAATCCCCCTCCCTACTCCTCTCCCACATAGCCACAGTTCCTCCTCTACCTCCCCCCCACCCCACACTCTGACATACACACTACTAACCTAACACACAGAATTACATAGGTTTCCCACTCTGAGCCAGTCAGGATAAAAAAAAAATGGGTTGCCAGAGAACAAGAAAAACCAAGGGACAGGAGGAGGAAGCTGCAAAGGAACATGAATGGGAAAAGAAACTAGAAGAACTTAGCATGAGAATGGAAGAGAGGATAGATATGGAAAGCAGGAAGTGGGAGGTGCAAGTCAAAGCAGCAGAGGCTAGGATACAGAATTTAGAAGAGGAACTGAAAAATCTGAAACAGCCTAAAGAACTAAAGAACATTTTGGGATTGACAACAGAGACTGCTACCTCATTCACAAATAAGGGGACTGTAGGGAAAGAAGGAGCAAAACTGCATGTAGAAGCTCTATCAGTGGAGACTGTAGTAAATGAAAGAGCTAAGCTATATGTGGAGGCCCTAACAGACCACGGCAGAGCCCAGGGAAAGCCGAGAAGGGAAAATGACAGGCCACCGAGCCCAAGAACATTAGCTAGTGAAACTGAAGAAAGGAAAGCTGCAATGGAGGAAATCAAATTGAATGAGGGGATACACAGTGATATGCAGTGGGAGAATGAAAGAGTGAGGTCAGTCTTTGTGTATGGGCTCCAGGAAGTTGAAGGGGAAACATATGAAGTAAGAAAACAAGGGGAAAAATAAAAAGCAATTGAAAGCATCATGAAAGCAATAGGAGAAGACGACATGACCCAGCTGGAAAATTTTCGGAGAATGGGGGGGTTTGTAAAAAAAAAAAAGAACCCGGCCAGTGAAAGTGACCTTCAAGGCAGAATCGACTCGGAACAGGATCCTGCAGGAGAAAGCACGATTAAGGGACATGCCAACATACAGGAAGGTGTATCTCGACTGCAACAGAACACAAGAAGAAAGGCAGAAACTGAGAGAGATGGTACAAAAGCGAAAGGAGGATAGAGAAGGGATGGAGAAGACAGACAGGAGATCCCAGACACAGGAAGAAGATCAAATACAGCCTCCCTCACAACTTCCTATAGAGGCCTCCCAATTAGGTCAACCCCAGTGCAACCAAACACTAAACCAAAACACCCATGCCACATCCAATGCCCCCACCCACTGCATTACAAACTCCACCTCCACAGCAACCACCCATAGTTCCTTATCAGGTCTCCCACTTCCCCAACCCCAATACACCTCCCAGACCACAATCTTAGAAAAGAAGTTGAAGGTGTGGTATACAAATGCAGATGGAATAAAAAATAAGTATGAGGAGTGGCACGAAAGAATCAAGGAGACATCCCCAGACATAATAGCACTCAAAGAAACAAAACTCACCAGAATAATAACAGATTCAATCTTTCCATCTGGATATCAAATCCTCAGGAAAGACAGAGGGAGGAGAGGGGGAGGAGGAGTTGCACTGCTCATTAAAAACCAGTGGGGTTTTGAGAAAATGGAAGGAATGGATGGCACGGGCGAAAGGGACTACTTAGTTGGAACAATCCAGTCTGAGGGACATAAGGTGATAATTGCAGTAATGTGCAACCCACCACAGAACTGCAGGAGGCCAAGAGAAGAATACGATGAGAGCAACAGAGCAATGGTCGACACACTAGCCGAGGTGGCCATGAGAGCACACATGGGGGAGAAAAGTTACTAGTTATGGGTGATTTCAATCACAAGGAGATTGACTGGGAAAACCTGGAGCCCCATGGGGGTCCCGAAACATGGAGAGCCAAGATGATGGATGTGGTACTGGAAAACCTCATGCATCAACATGTTAGAGACACTACCAGAGAGAGAGGACAGGATGAACCAGCAAGACTGGACCTTGTATTCACCTTGAGTAGTTCGGACATCGAGGATATCATGTATGAAAGGCCCCTAGGAGCTAGTGATCATGTGGTTCTGTGCTTCGACTACATAGCTGAGCTCCAAGTGGAGAGAGTAGCAGGAATAGGGTGGGAAAAACCAAACTACAAAAGGGGAAACTACTCAGGCATGAGGAACTTCCTTCAAGACATTCAGTGAGAGAGGGAACTGACAGGAAAACCAGTACAAGAAATGATGGACTATGTGGCAACAAAATGCAAGGAGGCAGAGGAGAGGTTTGTTCCTAAGGGAAACAGAACCACAACGAGTCCTTGGTTCACCCAAAGGTGTAGGGAGGCAAAAGCTTGGTGTACTAGAGAATGGAAAAGGTACAGAAGACGAAGGACCCAGGAAAATAAAGAGATTAGCCAAAGAGCCAGAAACGAATGTGCACAGATAAGAAGGGAGGCTCAGCGACAATACGAATATGACAGCATCGAAAGTCAAGGCTGACCCAAAGCTGTTGTATAGCCACATCAAGAGAAAAACAACAGTCAAGGACCAGGTAATCAAACTTAGGAAGGATGATGGGGAGTTCACAAGAAACGACCAAGAGGTATGTGAGGAGCTCAACACGTGATTTAAAGACGTATTAACAGTGGAAACCGGTAGGGCTCCAGGAAATCAGAACAGGGAGGTACACCAACAAGTGCTGGATGAGGTACATGTAACCGAGGAGGAGGTGAAGAAGCTGCTATGTGAACTTGACACCTCAAAGGCGATGGGACCAGACAACATCTCTCCATGGGTCCTTAAGAGAGGGAGCAGAGATACTGTGTGTGCCATTAACAAAGATCTTCAACACATCCATTGAAACTGGGCAACTCCCTGAGGTATGGAAGATGGCAAATGTAGTCCCAGTTTTTAAAAAAGGAGACAGACATGAGGCATTAAACTACAGACCTGTGTCACTAACATGTATAGTATACAAAGTCATGGAGAAGATCATCAGGAGGAGAGTGGTGGAGCACCTGGAATAAAAAACAAGTGTATAATCGACAACCAGCACAGTTTCAGGGAAGGAAAATCCTGTGTCACAAACCTATTGGAGTTTTATGACAAGGTGACAGAAGCAAGACAAGAGAGAGAGGGGTCGATAGACTGCAAGAAGGCCTTCGACACAGCTCCTACTTGAGGTTACTGCAAAAGCTAGAGGATCAGGCACACATAACAGGAGAGGCACTGCAGTGGATCAGAGAATACCTGACAGGGAGGCAACAACGAGTCATGGTGAACATTAAAATGGTATAAAATACCGACAGGTTGTTAGGTAAGACACATATGCAACAGTTAGGTATCTTTATTTCGAAACGTTTTGCCTACGCAGTAGGCTTCTTCAGTTGAGTACAGAAAAGTTGATAGAAGCAGTAGATACTTGAAGACGATGTAATCAGTCCATCACCCTTAAAGTTTTGATGTGGTCAGTCCCTCAGTCTGGAGAAGAGTATAGTTCCATAGTCTGAAACAATATGGAGTTGAAGTGACAGGATGGAGCCTTGTATACCGCCAAGAGGTGAGATGTAGGCCACTAGAAGAGGTAAGAATGAGAGGGACCTGACCTCCCAACGACTTCATTCTTACCTCTACTAGTGGCCTACATCTCACCTCTTGGCGGTATATAAGGCTCCATCCTGTCACTTCAACTCCCCACCGGAGTCCCAACAGAAGAGCCTGCATTTCTCTTCTCAATATCTGTCCCACGATCGCCTTCGCTGCTGGGTTAAGCCCTGCTCTATTTCTACGACTAAGAACACTCCTCTCCAGCACTATTCTTCGTCTGTCCCGTCTTCCCCGCTCATCCCATTTGGGATCTTACCTGAACTTTCGTTCGTTCGTTCGTTACTTCAACTGCATATTGTTGCATATGTGTCTTACCTAACAACGAGTCATGGTACGTGACGAGGTGTCAGAGTGGGCGCCTGTGACAAGCGGGGTTCCACAGGGGTCAGTCCTAGGACCTGTGCTGTTTTTGGTATATGTGGATGACATAACGGAAGGGATAGACTCAGAAGTGTCCTTGTTTGCAGATGATGTGAAGTTAATGAGGAGAATCAAATCGGTCGAGGATCAGGCAGGACTACAAAGAGACCTGGACAGGCTACAAGCCTGGTCCAGCAGTTGGCTTCTTGAATTTAACCCTGCCAAATGCAAAGTCATGAAGATTGGGGAAGGGCAAAGAAGACCGCAGACACAGTGTAGTCAAGGTGGCCAAAGACTGCAAACCTCACTAAAGGAAAAAGATCTTGGGGTGAGTATAACACCAAGCACATCTCCTGAGGCGCACATCAATCAGATAACTGCTGCAGCGTACGGGCGTCTGGCAAACCTAAGGATAGCATTCCGATACCTCAATAAGGAATCGTTCAAGACTCTGTACACCATTTACGTCAGGCTCATACTGGAGTATGCAGCACCAGTATGGAATCCACACCTGGTTAAACACGTCAAGAAATTAGAGAAAATACAAAGCATGACTCACGAAATCGTAATGACACGATTGCAAATAAGCCATGCCACGGGCGGGGTTCTATCCCTGCCGTGGTATATTTTTTTTAAAGTGCAAAGGTTTGCAACAAGACTAGTCCCAGAGCTAAGGGGATTGTCCTACGAAGAAAGGTTAAGGGAAATCGGCCTGACGACAGTGGAGGACAGGAGGGTCAGGGGAGACATGATAATGACATATAAAATACTGCGCAGAATAGACAAGGTGGACAAAGACAGGATGTTCCAGAGATGGGACTCAGAAACAAGAGGTCACAATTGGAAGTTGAAGACTCAGATGAGTCAAAGGGATGTTAGGAAGTATTTCTTCAGTCATAGAGTTGTCAGGCAGTGGAATAGCCTAGAAAGTGACGTAGTGGAGGCGGGAACCATACATAGTTTTAAGACGAGGTTTGATAAAGCTCATGGAGCAGGGAGAGAGAGGACCCAGTAGCAATCAGTGAAGAGGCGGGGCCAGGAGCTATGACTCGACCCCTTCAACCACAAATAGGTGAGTACACACACACACACACACACACACACACACACACACACACACACACACACACAGAACAGTTCACTGAGGAGAAATGCAGGAATCTAGTGAGTGGTGGTGTTTGCAGTTGAGTGCTGGATCAGATGGTGAGAGGTCAGGTGGTCAGGTGCTGACCTGGCGGCGGAAGGCTGGCAGATACTTCCGCTCACAAGCAGGAACATGCTGATTTCGTCGACTGTTCTTGTGTTTACCATATGATGTGCATATTGCAATTTGGGCTTTGGAGAATGCGCTGTTGGTGCTGTCCTCACTTCTGCGTTGCTGCTTCAGCTTTTCGTGTTGGAGCAACTGATGGTGCTGTTGCTGTTGCTGCTGTCCTCGCTGCTACTTTGCTGCTTCTGGTGTTGGGCTATTACTGGCGCTGTTGTTACTGTTGTTGCTGGTTTACTGTTGCTTCTGCTTCGGCATCCAGTCATAGAGTGCAAGTAAAGAAACACTTCTTTTTGTATCTTTGTGAATCTCCGTTTGCTTGAAAATTTTAATGCATTTTTCCCTTTGCTTCCTGCTTGTGACCTGAGAAACCATAGCTCATGTTAATTCGAAGAAAGTGATGCCGACCCCAATGACAGCATCACCATCAGCGTCATGTTTCAAAGCAACTTTTGTGATTAAAGCATCGGCGTCAGCAACCGCTTAATGTAATTTTATTCCACCTTTCGACACTTGGAACATTAGGCCACTAATAACAGCCTCCCTATTTGTTTTGTTCGATGGATAATCAGATTTCACGGTGCTTGCAAATGTTCTCACTAATCTGAATGACTTGTTTTTGTGTGTGTAGCGATGATTCTGTTCTCCTTTGTAGTTGGACTGTCAGAGTCCAACCCTCTCCTTCCTCTGATGAAACGAGATTATTTACACTTATTGGTTTAACGATTGTCTTACAATAATAACCTGAAATTTGAATTATGATTCAGAGAGCAAGAATAGTCTTATAGAGACTTATAATGTTACGTTCTTATGAACTATATTAGTGATTCAGAGAGCAAGAAAAGTCCTAGAGAGACTTAGAACGTTACGTTCTTATGAACTATATTAGTGATTCAGAGAGCAAGAATAGTCTTAGAGAGACTTCGAATGTTGCCGTCTCATGAATTTCAATGAGAGACATATATAAATTAGAAATGTAGAGAGAAGCGTCTCCAATAGCTGAGTAGTTGGGTATGATGGGCTGGCTGCAGCAGAAACATATATAGATATGCTCGTGATAGCCTCTCACACTTCCCGAGCATATTAATAATAGCATAATTTGTAATCCAGTTCGTACCCAATAGGATCTTAAATGTGTTCAAGATCCAGCTCTTTAAAAGATAAAAAGACCTACAAATTGAATAACTTTTAGCCCATTGAAATGGGTGCAACATTGTCTAATTTTCATGAAATCGTGATGTTAGAGACTTTTTTTTTTTTTTTTTTTTTTTTTTTTTTTTTTTTTTTTTTTTTTTTTTTTTTTTTTTTTTTTTTTTTTTTTTTTTTTTTTTTTTTACAGAATACGGATGTGCGTTTTGTTGGCTGAGTAATTAAACTTAAAGCTTATCAAACCATACCACGGACGGGGATAGAACCCGCGATCAGAGAGTCTCAAAACTCCAGACCGTCGCGTTACCCACTGGACCAGCTAGCCACAATAAGATTCATCCAACTAGGTATATTTCTACACCATAGGAAGGTTAACATAGGCACCACTGTGACCACAAATGCAAGTTTTTACAGACGAATCTCCAGCTAGCGTGGCCATGACGAACTCTAGCTCAAGTCCCCTCAAAGCCGTCAACATGACTCACGAAATCGTAATGACACGATTGCAAACAAACCATACCACGGACGGGGATAGAACCCGCGAACAGTCTCAAAACTCCAGACCGTCGCGTTAGCCATTGGACCAGCTAGCCCTGTCCGTGGTATGGTTTGTTTGCAATCATGTCATTACGATTTCGTGAGTCATGTTGACGGCTTTGAGGGGACTTGAGCTAGAGTTCATCACGGCACGCTAGCTGGAGATTCGTCTGTAAAAACTTGCATTTGTGGCCACAGTGGTGCCTATGTTAACCTTCCTATGGTGTAGAAATATACCTAGTTGGATGAATCTTATTATGGCTAGCTGGTCCAGTGGCTAACGCGACGGTCTGGAGTTTTGAGACTCTCTGATCGCGGGTTCTATCCCCGCCCGTGGTATGGTTTGTTTGCAATCGTGTCATTATGATTTCTTGAGTCATGTTAAAGCTTATCGACTGTTTAATGGGTCATTAAGGCTTCCTGCCAAGAATGCATTAATCAACAAAATAGGGATTAAAATAGACTAACACTGAGGGACATACGCTCAGTGTTTATCCTGTGTATATTTTGTATTTAAATTGATCTTAATATTTTGATAAGGATCTTGGTTCTAAAGGCAGTCATATATTTATATAAGAGAAACACCCCAC
>NC_091310.1:36522227-36539727 GCF_038502225.1 Cherax quadricarinatus | reverse complement strand
TTACCCCCTTTCATTTTACCTACTGCCTCACGAACTTCCCCCACACTCACAACTGGCTCTTCCTCACTCCTACAAGATGTTATTCCTCCTTGCCCTATACACGAAATCACAGCTTCCCTATCTTCATCAACATTTAACAATTCCTCAAAATATTCCTTCCATCTTCCCAATACCTCTAACTCTCCATTTCATAACTCTCCTCTCCTATTTTTAACTGACAAATCCATTTGTTCTCTAGGCTTTCTTAACTTGTTAATCTCACTCCAAAACTTTTTCTTATTTTCAACAAAATTTGTTGATAACATCTCACCCACTCTCTCATTTGCTCTCTTTTTACATTGCTTCACCACTCTCTTAACTTCTCTCTTTTTCTCCATATACTCTTCCCTCCTTGCATCACTTCTACTTTGTAAAAACTTCTCATATGCTAACTTTTTCTCCCTTACTACTCTCTTTACATCATCATTCCACCAATCGCTCCTCTTCCCTCCTGCACCCACTTTCCTGTAACCACAAACTTCTGCTGAACACTCTAACACTACATTTTTAAACCTACCCCATACCTCTTCGACCCCATTGCCTATGCTCTCATTAGCCCATCTATCCTCCAATAGCTGTTTATATCTTACCCTAACTGCCTCCTCTTTTAGTTTATAAACCTTTACCTCTCTCTTCCCTGATGCTTCTATTCTCCTTGTATCCCATCTACCTTTTACTCTCAGTGTAGCTACAACTAGAAAGTGATCTGATATATCTGTGGCCCCTCTATAAACATGTACATCCTGAAGTCTACTCAACAGTCTTTTATCTACCAATACATAATCCAACAAACTACTGTCATTTCGCCCTACATCATATCGTGTATACTTATTTATCCTCTTTTTCTTAAAATATGTATTACCTATAACTAAACCCCTTTCTATACAAAGTTCAATCAAAGGGCTCCCATTATCATTTACACCTGGCACCCCAAACTTACCTACCACACCCTCTCTAAAAGTTTCTCCTACTTTAGCATTCAAGTCCCCTACCACAATTACTCTCTCACTTGGTTCAAAGGCTCCTATACATTCACTTAACATCTCCCAAAATCTCTCTCTCTCCTCTGCATTCCTCTCTTCTCCAGGTGCATACACGCTTATTATGACCCACTTCTCGCATCCAACCTTTACTTTAATCCACATAATTCTTGAATTTACACATTCATATTCTCTTTTCTCCTTCCATAACTGATCATTTAACATTACTGCTACCCCTTCCTTTGCTCTAACTCTCTCAGATACTCCAGATTTAATCCCATTTATTTCCCCCCACTGAAACTCTCCTACCCCCTTCAGCTTTGTTTCGCTTAGGGCCAGGACATCCAACTTCTTTTCATTCATAACATCAGCAATCATCTGTTTCTTGTCATCCGCACTACATCCACGCACATTTAAGCAACCCAGTTTTATAAAGTTTTTCTTCTTCTCTTTTTTAGTAATTGTATACAGGAGAAGGGGTTACTAGCCCATTGCTCCCGGCATTTTAGTCGCCTCATACGACACGCATGGCTTACGGAGGAAAGATTCTTTTCCACTTCCCCATGGACAATAGAAGAAATAAAAAAGAACAAGAGCTATTTAGAAAAAGGAGAAAAACCTAGATGTATGTATATATATATATGCATGTGCGTGTCTATGAAGTGTGACCAAAGTGTAAGTAGGAGTAGCAAGATATCCCTGTTATCTTAGCGTGTTTATGAGACAGAAAAAGAAACCAGCAATCCTACCATCATGCAAAACAGTTACAGGTTTTTGTTTCACAGTCATCTGGCAGGACGGTAGTACTTCCCTGGGTGGTTGCTGTCTACCAACCTACTACCTATAACCTATTATTATTATGACCCACTTCTCGCATCCAACCTTTACTTTAATCCACATAATTCTTGAATTTACACATTCATATTCTCTTTTCTCCTTCCATAACTGATCATTTAACATTACTGCTACCCCTTCCTTTGCTCTAACTCTCTCAGATACTCCAGATTTAATCCCATTTATTTCCCCCCACTGAAACTCTCCTACCCCCTTCAGCTTTGTTTCGCTTAGGGCCAGGACATCCAACTTCTTTTCATTCATAACATCAGCAATCATCTGTTTCTTGTCATCCGCACTACATCCACGCACATTTAAGCAACCCAGTTTTATAAAGTTTTTCTTCTTCTCTTTTTTAGTAATTGTATACAGGAGAAGGGGTTACTAGCCCATTGCTCCCGGCATTTTAGTCGCCTCATACGACACGCATGGCTTACGGAGGAAAGATTCTTTTCCACTTTATATATATATATATATATATATATATATATATATATATATATATATATATATATATATATATATATATATAATATATATATATATATATATATTTATTTTTTATTTATTATCACACTGGCCGATTCCCACCAAGGCAGGGTGGCCCGAAAAAGAAAAACTTTCACCATCATTCACTCCATCACTGTCTTGCCAGAAGGGTGCTTTACACTACAGTTTTTAAACTGCAACATTAACACCCCTCCTTCAGAGTGCAGGCACTGTACTTCCCATCTCCAGGACTCAAGTCCGGCCTGCCGGTTTCCCTGAATCCCTTCATAAATGTTACTTTGCTCACACTCCAACAGCACGTCAAGTATTAAAAACCATTTGTCTCCATTCACTCCTATCAAACACGCTCACGCATGCCTGCTGGAAGTCCAAGCCCCTCGCACACAAAACCTCCTTTACCCCCTCCCTCCAACCCTTCCTAGGCCGACCCCTACCCCGCCTTCCTTCCACTACAGACTGATACACTCTTGAAGTCATTCTGTTTCGCTCCATTCTCTCTACATGTCCGAACCACCTCAACAACCCTTCCTCAGCCCTCTGGACAACAGTTTTGGTAATCCCGCACCTCCTCCTAACTTCCAAACTACGAATTCTCTGCATTATATTCACACCACACATTGCCCTCAGACACGACATCTCCACTGCCTCCAGCCTTCTCCTCGCTGCAACATTCATCACCCACGCTTCACACCCATATAAGAGCGTTGGTAAAACTATACTCTCATACATTCCCCTCTTTGCCTCCAAGGACAAAGTTCTTTGTCTCCACAGACTCCTAAGTGCACCACTCACTCTTTTTCCCTCATCAATTCTATGATTCACCTCATCTTTCATAGACCCATCCGCTGACACGTCCACTCCCAAATATCTGAATACGTTCACCTCCTCCATACTCTCTCCCTCCAATCTGATATTCAATCTTTCATCACCTAATCTTTTTGTTATCCTCATAACCTTACTCTTTCCTGTATTCACCTTTAATTTTCTTCTTTTGCACACCTTACCAAATTCATCCACCAATCTCTGCAACTTCTCTTCAGAATCTCCCAAGAGCACAGTGTCATCAGCAAAGAGCAGCTGTGACAACTCCCACTTTGTGTGTGATTCTTTATCTTTTAACTCCACGCCTCTTGCCAAGACCCTCGCATTTACTTCTCTTACAACCCCATCTATAAATATATTAAACAACCACGGTGACATCACACATCCTTGTCTAAGGCCTACTTTTACTGGGAAATAATTTCCCTCTTTCCTACATACTCTAACTTGAGCCTCACTATCCTCGTAAAAACTCTTCACTGCTTTCAGTAACCTACCTCCTACACCATACACTTGCAACATCTGCCACATTGCCCCCCTATCCACCCTGTCATACGCCTTTTCCAAATCCATAAATGCCACAAAGACCTCTTTAGCCTTATCTAAATACTGTTCACTTATATGTTTCACTGTAAACACCTGGTCCACACACCCCCTACCTTTCCTAAAGCCTCCTTGTTCATCTGCTATCCTATCCTCCGTCTTACTCTTAATTCTTTCAATTATAACTCTACCATACACTTTACCAGGTACACTCAACAGACTTATCCCCCTATAATTTTTGCACTCTCTTTTGTCCCCTTTGCCTTTATACAAAGGAACTATGCATGCTCTCTGCCAATCCCTAGGTACCTTACCCTCTTCCATACATTTATTAAATAATTGCACCAACCACTCCAAAACTATATCCCCACCTGCTTTTAACATTTCTATCTTTATCCCATCAATCCCGGCTGCCTTACCCCCTTTCATTTTACCTACTGCCTCACGAACTTCCCCCACACTCACAACTGGCTCTTCCTCACTCCTACAAGATGTTATTCCTCCTTGCCCTATACACGAAATCACAGCTTCCCTATCTTCATCAACATTTAACAATTCCTCAAAATATTCCCTCCATCTTCCCAATACCTCTAACTCTCCATTTAATAACTCTCCTCTCCTATTTTTAACTGACAAATCCATTTGTTCTCTAGGCTTTCTTAACTTGTTAATCTCACTCCAAAACTTTTTCTTATTTTCAACAAAATTTGTTGATAACACCTCACCCACTCTCTCATTTGCTCTCTTTTTACATTGCTTCACCACTCTCTTAACTTCTCTCTTTTTCTCCATATACTCTTCCCTCCTTGCATCACTTCTACTTTGTAAAAACTTCTCATATGCTAACTTTTTCTCCCTTACTACTCTCTTTACATCATCATTCCACCAATCGCTCCTCTTCCCTCCTGCACCCACTTTCCTGTAACCACAAACTTCTGCTGAACACTCTAACACTACATTTTTAAACCTACCCCATACCTCTTCGACCCCATTGCCTATGCTCTCATTAGCCCATCTATCCTCCAATAGCTGTTTATATCTTACCCTAACTGCCTCCTCTTTTAGTTTATAAACCTTCACCTCTCTCTTCCCTGATGCTTCTATTCTCCTTGTATCCCATCTACCTTTTACTCTCAGTGTAGCTACAACTAGAAAGTGATCTGATATATCTGTGGCCCCTCTGTAAACATGTACATCCTGAAGTCTACTCAACAGTCTTTTATCTACCAATACATAATCCAACAAACTACTGTCATTTCGCCCTACATCATATCGTGTATACTTATTTATCCTCTTTTTCTTAAAATATGTATTACCTATAACTAAACCCCTTTCTATACAAAGTTCAATCAAAGGGCTCCCATTATCATTTACACCTGGCACCCCAAACTTACCTACCACACCCTCTCTAAAAGTTTCTCCTACTTTAGCATTCAAGTCCCCTACCACAATTACTCTCTCACTTGGTTCAAAGGCTCCTATACATTCACTTAACATCTCCCAAAATCTCTCTCTCTCCTCTGCATTCCTCTCTTCTCCAGGTGCATACACGCTTATTATGACCCACTTCTCGCATCCAACCTTTACTTTAATCCACATAATTCTTGAATTTACACATTCATATTCTCTTTTCTCCTTCCATAACTGATCATTTAACATTACTGCTACCCCTTCCTTTGCTCTAACTCTCTCAGATACTCCAGATTTAATCCCATTTATTTCCCCCCACTGAAACTCTCCTACCCCCTTCAGCTTTGTTTCGCTTAGGGCCAGGACATCCAACTTCTTTTCATTCATAACATCAGCAATCATCTGTTTCTTGTCATCCGCACTACATCCACGCACATTTAAGCAACCCAGTTTTATAAAGTTTTTCTTCTTCTCTTTTTTAGTAATTGTATACAGGAGAAGGGGTTACTAGCCCATTGCTCCCGGCATTTTAGTCGCCTCATACGACACGCATGGCTTACGGAGGAAAGATTCTTTTCCACTTCCCCATGGACAATAGAAGAAATAAAAAAGAACAAGAGCTATTTAGAAAAAGGAGAAAAACCTAGATGTATGTATATATATATATGCATGTGCGTGTCTGTGAAGTGTGACCAAAGTGTAAGTAGGAGTAGCAAGATATCCCTGTTATCTTAGCGTGTTTATGAGACAGAAAAAGAAAACCAGCAATCCTACCATCATGCAAAACAGTTACAGGTTTTTGTTTCACAGTCATCTGGCAGGACGGTAGTACTTCCCTGGGTGGTTGCTGTCTACCAACATATATATATATATATATATATATATATATATATATATATATATATATATATATATATATATATATATATATATATATATATATATTTAATAACGTCGCCTGGATATTCCTCCCGTATACATATCACTGAGTGTTTCTTAGATATTCTTCCCGTTTTAATAAATGAGTGCTCAACTCTATTGAAAATCGTTAACGGTTCCATTATAAAGTTCAGCATAACTCACCGACGCCACCCGAAAATTAAGAGGCGGGCACAAGAACTGTAGCTCCACACTGAAGGGTTCTTTATATTAATAATAATCAGTGGTAACCTCCCCTTTCTTGGATAAAAAAAATCTGATTACCAATCATTCCCCAGGTCCAGTGTGATTTTCCAGGATTTAACTGTTTCTCGTGGAATATAACTCAACACCAAACCTAGCACACTAAAGTCAACACTGTACTCAACACAATAAACTGAACACAACAAACTCAGCACATTAAACTCATCATACTAAACTCAACGCATTAAGCGTTGAGTTTAGTGCGTTGAGTTCAGGGCGTTGAGCTTAGTGTGTTGAGTTTAGTGTGTTGAACTTAGTATGTTGAGTTTAGTGTGTTGAGCTTAGTGTGTTGAGCTTAATGTGCTGAGTTTACTGTGTTCAGTTTATTGTGTTGAGTTCAGTGTTGACTTTAGTGTGCTAGGTTTGGTGTTGAGTTATATTCCACGAGAAACAGTTAAATCCTGGAAAATCACACTGGACCTGGGGAATGATTGGTAATCAGATTTTTTTTATCCAAGAAAGGGGAGGTTACCACTGAGGGGAGGTTACCCTTCAGTGTGGAGCTGCAGTTCTTGTGCCCGCCTCTTAATTTTCGGGTGGCGTCGGTGAGTTATGCTGAACTTTATAATGGAACCGTTAACGATTTTCAGTAGAGTTGCGCACTCATTTATAAAAACGGGAGGAATATCTAAGAAACACTCAGTGATATGTATACGGGAGGAATATCCAGGGGACGTTATTAATGACGCATACACGGGAGGAATATCCAGGAGACGTTATCAGTGACATGTACACGGGAGGAATATCCAGAAGAAGTTGTTTATCAGTGGCTTGTACACGGGCGAAATATCCAGGAAACGTTATTAATGACACATATACGGAAGGACTATCTAGGGGACGTTGTTATCAATGATATGTACACTCAGCACACCAAGCTTAACGCAATAAACTCGACACACTAAGCTCAACACACTACACTCAAAACACTAAGCTTAACGCACTAAACACACTAAACTGGGCTAGACAAATACATGTACACGTAACTGGATTGAAAATTGGCATTTATCAACTTAACCGTAATCTGAAAGGCAGGTCAGGTGATTCTCCCCCCCCCCCACACACACACTCACTTTGAAGAGGTTAATAAGCAGTTAATAAGTGTCTCAATCTTCGCTTGCACTTCATTACAGTTATAGCATACAGTGCCGACAAAATGATAAATTAGACACAGTTGGAGGTGTCTAATTCCTCTCCTGTACTTCTGTGCTGTAGTGAAGCTCAGTTAAATATTCAGATATACAACTCCGTCTTTATTACTTTGCTTCGTTCATGTCTCCAGGTAAATGTGTCCGTTCACATACAAACGTCAGCGCACTTCTTGATCTGCAGACATTCTGAACATTTCCCGTAACTTTATGGTAAACATCTGCGGGAACTCGCCATCCCTAAACGTTTTATACGTCGAGTTTAGGTAGGAGAAAAAAAAACGATTTGTGTTGGGGAAATTCCCTGTGAATAACATCCTCTGGGACTTCAAAAGTTACAACCTCGTCAGGAAGTGTGTGTGTGTGTGTGTGCTTATCCAACAACGTTTTTCTCCCATTCTATATCCGATGACGTTAGATGGTTCATACTGGTCAGCGGGTGGAATATAAACTACTATTCCTTTAGGGGGGAGGCGGGGTGGGGGAGAGGAATCAAAGCGCACGCGGAAGCCTTCTTAACACATGATCGAACATACAGGAAACCGTTTAGTACATGCTCGAATGGTATGATTAATTTGTCAGGGAAAATCACGAGACTGATCTTTTGTCAAAACATGACCTTTTTAGTTGTGCCAGCACTATGATGGGCCACGGCAGCAAAGACCACTGGCTTACCAGTCACCTGTATCCCTGGACACTGTCCAATGAAGCGACCTTGCTTAGTGTCATGCACGTAGGTATGTCCACCTGACGTGCTGTATCTCTGTGGCCACCTGACGCACGTGCCATAATTAGCTTTCTCAACAAGCTGATACCTACCACTTAAGAGTCGACAGACGGAAGTGTTTATCATCTCAGCGATGATTTGTAATTCTGATGTGAAATCAATGCTATTATTTTTTGTGTCTGTGATGCAGTGTTTCTCTTCTACTGTGCCCGAAGTCTTGAAGGCTGGTGTCTTGATGCTAATGATGGTCTCTTTGATCCACCTGGAGAGAGTTCCGGGGGTCAACGCCTAAATTAATGGAGCTACACTTTTCTTCAGGTCAAACTTCATTACCTCCCATTACCCAGGCATTGAATTTCAAGTACCCCCCTCTTCTAAAGGTCATACTTCGTTACCTCCCATTTCCCAGGCACTGAATTTTAGGTACCCTCCTCTTCTAAAGGTCATACTTCGTTACCTCCCATTTCCCAGGCACTGAATTGTAGGCACCCTCCTCTTCTTCAGGTCAAACTTCGTTACCTCCCATTTCCCGGGCACTGAATTGTAGGTACCTTGAATTGTAGGTACCTGAATTGCAGGTATGACCTTCAGGTCATACTTCGTTACCTCCCATTTCCCAGGCTCTGTTTGGCCCTTTCTGTTTTATCCAGAAATTCGGAATGTGAATTGGCTTAATGTGTTAATCTGTGTGCTGTCATCTGATATTTCTCAGTGTTTTCACATTAAGTTTCTTGTCAATCACTTTTGTGAAATTAAATTTTTAAACTGTAAGTAAAAGTGTCAAATCGTACTTCTTGATACAACTCAAGCTTTAACTTTATAAAGTTCTTGATACAACTCAAGCTTTAACTTTATAAAGTTCTTGATACAACTCAAGCTTTAACTTTATAAAGTTCTTGATACAACTCAAGCTTTAACTTTATAAAAGTTCTTGATACAACTCAAGCTTTAACTTTATAAAGTTCTTGATACAGCTCAAGCTTTAACTTTATAAAGTTCTTGATACAACTCAAGCTTTAACTTTATAAAGTTCTTGATACAGCTCAAGCTATTTAAATACTTTGTTTAACCAAAAGACCTTAAGATGCTTAAGCAGAGGAGGTTTTAAGACTTTATGTAACCAAGGGAGCTTAAGACTGCTTAAATATAGGAGCTCTTTAAGACTTTATGTAACCAAGGGAGCTTGAGACTTTAGCTGAATATAGAAGAGTGAATCACCACAACGTGTTGAGCTTTGATTGTGTCTGATGGATAATAATCAGGTGAGGAGGATGAAGAGAAGGGTGAGGAAGAAGAGGAGGAACAGTAGGAGTAATAGGAGCAGTAGCATAAGCATAAGCAACAGCAGCAGAAGCAGCAGCAGCAGCAGCAGCAGCAGTAGTCGTAGGAGCAGCAATAGTAGTATAGTAGTAGTCGTTGGAGGACCATTAGTAATAGTAATAATAGGAGGAAGAAGAGCAGGAGGAGGAGGAGGAGAACAAGAAGAAAAGGGGGAGAAAGAAGGGATAGAGAGAGAATGGTTGGTGAATGGGTTTAAAACCTGTCGACTGCACGAGTGACATTAAGGCTGCATGTTACCTGTTCACCGTCAATCAGCCCTTGTGGTTTAGAGCTTCTTTTTGATTATAATAATATAATCACCACCAATCAAAACTACTTTAATTCCTACAGTAGGGAATTCAGTAAATTCTCAGCATAAATACACTGAGAGACTTACACCTCACATTGTATATATACTGTGTGGGTTGGTGTATCACTGAGATATATCACTGAGATCACACTAGACCTAGTCTTCCTAGAGTCTAGAGTCTAGAGAGAGGGCCGCGGCTCCCAAGGAACTATAAAATATTCTCAGTGGATGGGGCGAGAGCTCCTCTCCCCCAGTGAACCAATAAAGAATGCTGACTTAATCTTATTCCTAAATTATTATGTTTGTAATCCAGGGGAGGAGTTAAAGTTAAAAGACAGGGGTCATACAGCGCCTGAATGAATGGAATGGAATCAGGTGGCTCCATTTCATTACAGCAAAGATGTCCTTCACAAATATCAAGGCTACCCTTATAAAAGGTTTGATCTTCGTAGAAAACTTAGTATTGAATAACATTGGAAGGTAATTGAATGTCATGACTACGGTTGTGGATGTAGTCAGTTGGGCAGATGTAATGCTTTAAATTCTAAGACTATTCAGTATTTTATGTGAAGAGATATGATGTGACTATGGTGTTGTATTATACTCATAAGCTATCATGCTGAAGTAAGAGGTTATTCTTTGAAGATAGAGAAGTTAATGATGAGTTTAGATACATTGTACGTCTAAATTATTCTGTATATAAGGTACACTGTGGAAACATAAGCTATGTTTCCGCGGCATATTCCATCACGCAGGATATGTACACAAGATAATCAAATCTGTCGTCCTGAGCTGGGAGACTAAATAGGGCGATAAGGTGATGGTTAAGAGTTATACTGTGAATTCAGTAGCTACGACAACTTCAGAAATTTCCTTCCAGCAGGGCTAGTGCCATTCCTGCAATGTTGGTGTCTTTAAAGTAGGTGTGATATCCTTCCAGCAGGGTTGATTTCCTTCCAGCATGGCTAGGGTCCTATCAGTGTTGGTGTCTACCATCACGGAAAGTGTTCTTCCAGTAGGGTTAGTATCCTTCCAGGAGGATTGGTGTCCTCCAGCAAGGGTAGTGTCCTTCCAGCAAGGCTGGTGTCCTGCCAGTAGGGTTGATGTCCTTCCAGTAGGGCTAGTGTCCTTCCAGCAGGGCTAGTGCCCTTTCTGCAGGATTGTCCTTTCATCAGGGTTAGTGTCCTTCCAGCAGGGCAGTGTCCTTCCAGCAGGGCAGTGTCTTTCCAGCAGGATTGCCCTTTCTGCAGGATTTATGTACTTCCAGCAGGGCTTGTGTCCTTCTAATAGGGTTTATGTCCTTCCAGCAGGGCCGGGGTCATTCCAGGAGGGTTGGTGTTTTTCCTCTAGGGTTGGTGTCCTTCAAGCAGAACTAATTTCCTTCCAATAGAGCTGGGGTCCTTCCAGTAGGGATGGTGTCCTCCTGGCTGAGTTTATAAATCTTCCAGCAGGGTTTATAAACCTTCCAGCAGAGTTCATCAGCCTTCCAAATACTGTGGTGACTTTCCAGCAGAGTTTTTGAACGTCCAGCAATGTAAATTTTATGAACCTTCCAGATGCCTTGGTGTCCTTTCAGCACCGCTGGAGCTGCTACTGCGTGAGGATTGTCATCTTCAAAATAACTTATCCCATACAGAATGAGGAGAATGACTGGAGTTGTGGTGTCTGTGAGTGAGAGTAAGCTAGCCTTGTTGGCTCCCCTTGGCCTTACACTGCCCACACGCCCAGATACCCCAGGTGATCCCACCTCAGTTATGTTCCTTCACTTAGGAATGTCTACACTTTCTACTCTTGATGTTTTGATACTGGTAAAGGGCTCTTGATCCTAAGAATTGGGGTTATCAACTCGTTGGCTCAAACCTGATTACCTTACCTGATTACGTCCCTACCGATTTAACGCTTTCCATTGAATATAATAAGTTGTTACTGTTGAATTTGCGCTCTCTTTTTCTCGCTCGCATACACACACACACACACACACACACACACACACACACACACACACACACACACACACACACACACACACACACTGACTCACAAATTAAAGGAAGCAGGGATATAAAACAAGGCACTATAGTAGATCAAGGAATAACCACTGATCTGAGGAATGAGGGAATTGGTCAAGACAGACTTGTTTGGATGGGAAGGTGTAACAAGGTTCAGTAATTGGACCATTATTGTTTTTAATATGTAGACGACCTTCCAGAGAGATTAAATAATATACATCGTTGTTTGTCTATGATGTAAAACTTCAAAGAATACAAACGGAAGGGGATAGACACACAATAAAAGACCTGGACCAGCAGCAAAGGAGACCAAACAAGTGGTCATTGAGGTTCAGCTCAAATAATTGCATGGTCATGCTGATTGATTTATGGGTTGCACATTCATGTTGTAAATCTCCCTTTCTACCAAATTCTGATTATATCATCCGCATGTCACAGAAAAATCGCGATTAATCAGACATGACAATAAAAATGTCTTTACAATCTTCAGCTGTCCAGTTTTGATAAGCCAATACCCGCTGTAGCCTCAGTTTCCTATTCTTAGCTAACGGGTAGAACCCGCTATGGTTTTCTGCAGATGTAGCCAATCCACTTTAAGGATCCACGTGTTATTCATTCGTTTATGCATTTCTGCATACCACTGTTGTAACGCGTAGCTGTTTGAGTAACTGTCACCTTCCTGTCATCCTGAACCAGTCTGGTCATTCTCCTTTGACCTCTCATTATCAAAACTGCCGCTCACTAGATGTTCTTTATTTTTCTCACCATTCTCTGTAAACGCTACAGACTGTTGTGCGTGAAAATCCCAGATCTGCAGTTTCTGAGATACTTAAACACCCTCTTCTGGTACCAGTTATCATTCCACGATAAAAATAACTTAGATCACATTAACGAGCAGGTGTACCTAATAAAGTAGCCACCGAGTGTGTTTGTGTTTGAGTTTATATATATATATATATATATATATATATATATATATATATATATATATATATATATATATATATATATATATATAATGAAACCACAAAACAAATGATATTGAATCATTTACCAAACTGCGGCCAACTGGGATTAGATCCTGCGACACTTTCTCCCGCCTCAAGAGACAGAACAATGTTCACATCGCCTTAACCACTCCACCAGCGGTCCCACAAGAATCATGCACCCAGCAGAGCTAGGTGTTGTGCATGATCCGAGGACTCTCGTAGTAGTGGTAACCTCAAGGCTAATTTCAGCCACCTCCAGTTTGAATACCATCATCCATAAGCAGGATCTAATCCCGACTGGCCGCAGTTTGGTAAATATATATATATATATATATATATATATATATATATATATATATATATATATATATATATATATATATATATATATATATATATATATATTATTGACAGATTGACCGTCTCCCACCAAGACAGGGTGGCCTGGAAAAGGAAAACTTTCATCATTCCATCACTGTCTTGTCAGAGGTGCGCTTACACTACAGTTATAAAACTGCAACATTAACACCCCTCCTTCAGAGTACGGACACACTACTTCCCATCTCCAGGACTCAAGTCCTAAAACCCGTTTGTCTCCATTCGCCCCTATCTAACACACTCACGCATGCTTGCTGGAAGTCCAAGCCCCTCGCACACGAAACCTCCTCTACCCCCCTCCCTCCAACCTTTCCTAGGCCGACCCCTACCCCGCCTTCCCTCCACTACAGATTTATACACTCTCGAAGTCATTCTGTTTTGTTCCTCCCTCTCTACATGTCCAAGCTACCTCAATAACTCCTCAGCCCTCTGGATAATAGTTTTGGTAATCTCGCACCTATTCCTAATTTCCAGACTACGAATTCTCTGCATTATGTTTACACCACACATTTCTCTTAGACATGACATCTTCACTTCCTCAAGCCTTCTCCATGTTGCAAGATTCACCACCCATGCTTTACACTCATATAAGAGCATTGATATAACTGTACTCTCATACATTGCCCTGTTTGCTTCCATGGACAAAGTTCTTTGTCTCCACAGACTCCTAAGTGCACCAGTCACCTTTTTCCCCTGATCAATTCTATGATTCACCTCATCTTTCATAGACCCATCTGCTGACACGTCAACTCCTAAATATCTGAATACATTCACTTCCTCCATACTCTCTCCCTCCAATCTGATATCCAATCTTTCGTCACCTAATTTTTTCTTATACTCATCACCTTACTCTTTCCTACATTCACTTTTGATTTTCTTCTTTTACATACCCTACCAAACTCATCCACCAACCTCTGCAACTTCTCTTCAGAATCTCCCAAAAGCACAGTGTCATCAGCAAAGAGCAATTCACTTTGTGAGATTCTTTATCGTTATATATATATATATATATATATATATATATATATATATATATATATATATATATATATATATATATATATATATGCATAATATAATGCTACATATAACTGTTAGGTAACATCATGTGGTTGTTCTGCAATAAATAGCTGAATTATTGATCATAAGGTTTCAAAAACACCCACCGTGTTAGAGACTAAACAAGTTCAGATTCGTGATGAGCGTTGCAAAGTTAGCGTAAAGCATCCAGTTATGTTGGTGCGTGTGGACGCTCCTCACACACACACACACACACACACACACACACACACACACACACACACACACACACGCACATTTCTCGTCTTTCTAATATCTTCTTGTCTTCGTTTTCCTTTTTTTTGTCTCTTGTTCCTGCTTTCTCCTTATTTTCCATTCCCGTTTTACTTCCTATTTTTCATTCCTATTGTTGCTTCCTATTTTTCATTCATGTTTCTCCTTATTTTTAGTTCCTATTTCTTCCTTTTATTACATTCTTATTTTTTCCTTCGCATTTTTTCCTTTTTGTTTCTCCTTCCTATTTTTTTAAGATTTTCCTATTTTCAAATTTTCCTATTTTTCCTATTTTCAAATGTTCCTATTTTCAAATTTTTCTATTTTTTTATTTTTTTTCCTGTTTGTCCTTCCTATTCGTCTTTCCTCTTTTTCCTTCTTATTTTTCCTTTCTATTTTTCCTGCTTCATTTGTTTTTGTAACTCCGTACCTACTGCTCTTATTCATCCTTTTACTCTTTATCGTCCTTTACCTCCTCCCTTTCCTTCCTTTTCCTCTATTCTTCCCTTACTACTTCTCTCCTCTCCATACTCTCTCCGCTTGTCTCTCTCCTCATTTTCTTCTTCCCTTAAATTCCTCTCCTCCTTTTCCACCTTTCCCCCATTCCTTCCCTCACCATCTGGCTCATTCCTCACCCTTACTCGCCACTTTCCCTTCCTGTTATTACCATGATTTCACTCACATTGCGACCTTCCTTCCCCCTCCCCTCCACTCAAGCCACTCTCCGTCCCTCCCCCTCCCCTTTCCTCCCATCCCCGTCCCTCCTCTCTCCTTCCCTCTCCTCCCCGTCCCTCCACTCTCCTTCCCTCTCCTCCCCGTCCCTCCACTCTCCTTCCCTCTCCTCCCCGTCCCACCACCCTCCTTCCCTCTCCTCCCCGACCTCTGATCTGCGTCTTTTGATCTCCGGGACCTTTTGAGGGACTGGAATATTTTTGGCGTTAGCTTGCGGTGGTGCGAGCATGCGTATGTGCTTGCGCGCGTATGAAATTTCGTTCATGCTTATCGAATTGTATTTGCGGTGCCGAGTTTCAGCTCCTAACTTCGCCACCTAACTTTCCTTGACTGTCATTACTGATTTCTGCTGTGCATTAAGTTTACTTCCCCCACTTCATTCCACTTTTGAACCACTGTGAGACAGAAGTACATTCTAACTTTCCAGTAGCTCATCTCTGACTATCGCTATCGGCCCCATCTGTTCCTTTTTAAAGTTTTGTACATTTAAGATTAAGAGATTAAGATGTTTATTTTGACACATTACATGGTTGTACAGAGGAATATAATAATTAGGTGTACATGCTAAAATCACCTTTGTAGGCAGAGCTTTTCGGGCAGACTTAAAGATTAACTTAAGATTAGTAGGGCAATAATACATTTTTCATATGGTCATTAGATGAGTTATGTTGTAATCACATCTTCCTCCAACCTTTAATCATAGTGCATTCCTCAATTCCTCAATATAATTGCAAACGTTTGGATTTTTTCGAGCTTCTGCACTAGCTTGATCGGATAGGATCTCCTTGTACTCGATGACTGACCTAACATATAACGTATGGAAAGTCTTGAGGGATTCTTTGTTAAAGTTCCTGAATGCTGTTTCGAAGCTCAGTTGTCTTGCATGTATCGGTGATGGAGTACCTCCAGCGATATTCTTGGTGTTATATTTGTCCCCAGGTTCTTCTATTTCAACAAAATTTGCAGTTTCTTTCGTGAAGAAATACTTCATAATGTCCCTGTGATTCATCTGAGTTTTCAGCTTTCATCTTTTGCCTCGTGTTTCTGTTTCTCATCTCTCAAGCAATCCGTCCCTATTCGCCATATCAATTCCTTTCAGTATTTTGTACGTGATTAAATCACCCCCAGACCTTGTGTGTGTGTGTGTGTGTGTGTGTGTGGTGGTACACGTGGTGTGTGTGAGTGTAGAACAGTGGTAGTGTGTTACCTGTATGAAGGTTGCACGTGACGTCAAACACGAGCTGAACTCACTTTGCTCTTGGCTCTAACATTATCTTCTCAACTCTTACACAATGCTCGTGTCCTTGCGCTTCCGCCCCTTTTCTTGTCCTTATCTTCCTCTTCCTCCTCTTGATTCTGCTCCTTTTAATGTCTTCATCTTTCTCTTCCGTCACATCTGTTTTCAGTTTTCCACCTTTTTTCATCTTCCTCTTCCCATTTATTTCTGCTCATTTTATTTATCTTTTCCTCCGCTCTTCATCTCCATTTTAATCTTCATTGTTTACATTTTACTTCCTCTATCGCTTCATCTTCTTCCTCCTGTTCTATTCTTCTTCCTCGTTTATCTCTTCCTCTTCCTATTCGTAGTTCTTAGCTTAACACTTGCCGTGCGCCACCAACACTCATCCATGCCTCACCCCTTAATTTTCTCGTGAAACACTCCTACCCGTTCTACCCTCTACCTCCCTCCCTCCCTCCCTCCCTCTTCATTCTCCCCACCACAGTACACCTTCAGTGTCTGGTTTCCACTCTCGCAAACTGCGCAGTTGAATGTTTGTGCTGCGTGACCTGCTGGTGTGTGGTGTTGGTGAATGGTTGTGATGGTGGCGGTGAGAGGTGGGGGGTTGTTTTTGAATTGGTGTTGTGGTAGTGGTGATTTCAATGATAGGATTGTGGTGGCTTGGCGGGGATTGTTGTTGTTTTGTAAATGTTTGGGAGTATTAGTTTAGTAAATAAGTTTATTCAGGCACGGGTACACATCAGTATAGTTACATAAATTATTATACATAGCAGTATATGTGTAGATTACCTAGGATAACCCAGGAATGTCCAATGTAAGCAGCTGATACAATGATTAAAGTTGTGGATTACATAAGTAGGAGTAGAGCTCGGTTTTAAAGCAAGGGTCAGTGGTAGTGGGTTGGGGAAGGGGAGATTGTTATTGTTAGGTATTGTAAGTTAGGGCACGATGGGGGGGAATACAAGAGAGTAAGGGGAGGGGAGGAGAGTAGGGGAATAGAGTATTTGAGGGGAGAGGAAGGGAGGGTAGGTTTATGTCTC
>NC_091310.1:36509727-36517227 GCF_038502225.1 Cherax quadricarinatus | reverse complement strand
CCCAGTACTCCCACCCTCACTACCACCCCAATACACCCACCTCCATTATCACCACAGTACTCCCACCCCTACTACCACTCCTGTACTCCCACCTCCACTACCACCCCCGTACTCCCACCCCCACTACCACCCCAATACTCCCACCCCCTCTACCACCCAAGTACTCTAATCCCAGTACTCGCACCCCTCACCTCCACCCCAGAACTCCCACCCAAACCTCCACCCCAGTACTGCCACCTCACCTCCGCCCCATTACTCCCACCCCCATTACTCCCACCCACACTACAACCCCACTACTCCCACCCACACTACAACCCCACTACTCCCACCCACACTACAACCCCACTACTCCCACCCACACTACAACCCCAATACTCCCACCCCACTATCACCCCCACACCCCTTGCCCTTCAAATCTCAGTTGTGTCTCACACCATGCTTGTCTGACCCCTCCCCTCGCCCCTCTCCTCTCCTGCACTCACCTGCTTAACACCCCACTCTTATTTCTCCACCTCTACATAACCACCTTCCTGTCACCCCTTACTCCCTACAGGGCGGAGGGAACACATCATGTACCTGTGGGTTATCTGTAGTCGCTTCCTGGGGTGCTGGCCGGGTCCCAGACTAGGACCTCCAGGTAGCTACAGCAGGTTATAACAGACCTGAACCTCCAGGTAGCTACAGTAGGTTATAACAGACCTGAACCTCCAGGTAGCTACAGTAGGTTATAACAGACCTGGACCTCCAGGTTGTTACAGTAGGTTATAACAGACTTGCACCACCAGGTAGCTGCAGTAAATTATAACAGATCTTGACCTCCAGGTAGTTACAGTAGGTTATAACAGACCTGGACCTCCAGGTAGTTACAGTAGGTTATAACAGACCTGGACCTTCAGGTAGTTACAGTAGGTTATAACAGACCTGGACCTCCAGGTAGTTACAGTAGGTTATAACAGACTTGGACCTCCAGGTAGCTGCAGTAGATTATAACAGAGCTGGACCTCCAGGTAGTTACAGTAGTTTATAACAGACCTGGACCTCCAGGTAGTTACAGTAGGTTATAACAGACCTGAACCTCCAGGTAGTTACAGTAGGTTATAACTGACCTGGACCACCAGGTAGCTGCAGTAGATTATAACAGACCTGGACCTCCAGGTAGTTACAGTAGGTTATAACAGACTTGGACCTCCAGGTAGTTACAGTAGGTTATAACAGACCTGGACCTCCAGGTAGCTGCAGTAGATTATGACAGACCTGGACCTCCAGGTAGTTACAGTAGGTTATAACAGACCTGGACCTCCAGGTAGTTACAGTAGGTTATAACAGACCTGGACCTCCAGGTAGTTACAGTAGGTTATAACAGACCTTGACCTCCAGGTAGTTACAGTAGGTTATAACAGACCTTGACCTCCAGGTAGTTACAGTAGGTTATAACAGACCTGGACCTCCAGGTAGCTGCAGTAGATTATAACAGAGCTGGACCTCCAGGTAGTTACAGTAGGTTATAACAGACCTGGACCTCCAGGTAGCTGCAGTAGATTACAACAGACCTGGACCTCCAGGTAGTTACAGTAGGTTATAACAGACCTGGACCTCCAGGTAGCTGCAGTAGATTACAACAGACCTGGACCTCCAGGTAGTTACAGTAGGTTATAACAGACCTGGACCTAAAGGTAGTTACAGTAGGTTATAACAGACCTGGACCTCCAGGTAGTTACAGTAGGTTATAACAGACCTGGACCTAAAGGTAGTTACAGTAGGTTATAACAGACCTGGACCTCCAGGTAGCTGCAGTAGATTATAACAGACCTGGACCTTCAGGTAGTTACAGTAGATTACAATAGACCTGGACCTCCAGGTAGTTACAGTAGGTTATAACAGACCTGGACCTCCAGGTAGTTACAGTAGGTTATAACAGACCTGAACCTCCAGGTAGTTACAATAAGTTATAACAGACCTGAACCTCCAGATAGTTACAATAAGTTATAACAATTCTGATAATACCTAGAGTGTGCTTCGTCTGAATGGTTTCTGTCTTAAGTGACTGATGCATCATATTGATAGGATGGCATCCTATAATTTTAGACTGTGTAGTTGTAAATTTTCTAATTTACTAATATATTTAATGAATTTTGAAAGTTAACACTCTTGGAATCATTAAATTCTGAACAATAACAGAATAATGCCTGTGTTGATCTCCTACAATCTTTCAGTGATGGTAGACTCTGCTTAAAGAAAGTTCCCCTGATTTTATGCTATTACTTTTAATTTGACTTGAGAATACTTCTTCTGACCGTCTTCAAACCTTGAACGCTGGTGCAGCTTTCTTAGAGAAAGCTATTATGACGTTAAGTGATTTTAACCTATTATTACAGTATTTTACTATTTCATTTATCATCTTTACTGTTTTTCTTTCTTAAATAAACCCCTAGATACTTACAGTAAGGTACCTCAGTCAACTTCTTGTCCTGGTATTTGAAATTCCTCTTTGTTTCTCTTAACGTAAGAAAAAGCTTTTATTTTCTCATCTGTTATAATTAATCGTACTTCTCTGCAATGTGCATTAAGTTACTTCAGTGCTACTTTCATTTTGTCACGACATTGAGATTGAATCATTACATCATCAGCATACCCTACATGGACCACACCGTTACCATACTTGATTTTTGCAACTATGTGCATTAGAACATTAAACAACATAGGACTAAGGACACCTCCTTGGGGGATAACAAGCCGTTATATATATATATATATATATATATATATATATATATATATATATATATATATATATATATATATATATATATATATATATATATTGCGCTACCGCATGGGACGCACAATAAATTAGCTGCGCAGGCGGCACAACTAACTCTGGGGTGTACCCAGTTCTGTTCTCTTAGGTAAGACAAAGTCCCTGGAGAGCGAAACGTTGCCGCAATAAAAGTCACGTACCTCTGCAGAGGATTGAACCTAGCCTCACTAGTGATGTCTTTGTGGTGGATGTGGAGGTAGATACTTGGAATGCGGTATTGGAAAAGATGCTGCAGACGTGTTTGGCAATGGAGTTAGTAGGACTGTATCTTCTCTCGGCGGTATCATGTCTGGGGTGAGTTGAAGATGTAATGTACCCAGTGTCTGCATTCTCTGATGAAGTGATGATGATAGTGGAGCTAAGGAGCTACTTGTTTGATGAAAGAGCGTTCTTCCTAAAGGAATTCACTACTACAGATTTTGGTATCGTGGTTAGAGTCTTCCACCAGTGTAATAAACTGCTGAAGCCTTCAGCGCAGGTGAAACCTTTCGTCAATAAAGATCTTTAATGGTGCATATGTATCTAGCTCTTCAACTTGTCGGTATTATATACCATTTATAATATGATACCTGCCTGGTATAAGTGTAAGTATACATCTGTCTGGTATAAGTGTAAGCATCATCTGCCTGGTATAAGTGTAAGCATACATCTGTTGGTATAAGTATAAGCATACATCTGCCTGGTATAAGTGTAGGCATACATCTGCCTGGTATAAGTGTAAGCATACATCTGCTTGGTATAAGTGTAAGCATACATCTGCTTGGTATAAGTAAGCATACATCTGCCCGGTATAAGTGCAAGCATACATCTGTCTGGTATAAGTGTAAGCATGCATCTGCCTGGTATAAGTGTAAGCATACATCTGCCTGGTATAAGTATAAGCATACATCTGCCTGGTATAAGTGTAAGCATACATCTGCTTGGTATAAGTATAAGCATACATCTGTCTGGTATAAGTGTAAACATCTGCCTGGTATAAGTATAAGCATACATCTGCCTGGTATAAGTGTAAGCATACATCTGCTTGGTATAAGTATAAGCATACATCTGCCTGGTATAAGTATAAGCATACATCTGCCTGGTATAAGTATAAGCATACATCTGCTTGGTATAAGTATAAGCATACATCTGCCTGGTATAAGTATAAGCATACATCTGCCTGGTATAAGTATAAGCATACATCTGTCTGGTATAAGTATAAGCATACATCTGCCTGGTATAAGTATAAGCATACATCTGTCTGGTATAAGCATACATCTGCCTGGTATAAGTATAAGCATACATCTGCCTGGTATAAGTATAAGCATACATCTGCCTGGTATAAGCATACATCTGT
The DNA here is from genome assembly GCF_038502225.1 of Cherax quadricarinatus. Taxonomy (NCBI): domain Eukaryota; kingdom Metazoa; phylum Arthropoda; class Malacostraca; order Decapoda; family Parastacidae; genus Cherax; species Cherax quadricarinatus. Next base: position 36,513,073 of record NC_091310.1, on the reverse strand, counting down.
CTGGTATAAGTATAAGCATACATCTGCCTGGTATAAGTATAAGCATACATCTGTCTGGTATAAGTGTAAGCTCGGCGAAATGTAGTCTTCACGACATTTACGAGATTTTTTTTTTTAATTTTATAGTCATGATACTCAGTGGATGAAGCCATGGTGGTGTGACCGCTATTTTATACCACCGATATCCCATGGGGGTCATAGGGGTTCGTTAGCCCATACCTTCACCTCTACCTGCTCCTTCCTCGGCGCTTTCAGGTGACGCAACCCATGCCCATACCTTTACCTCTACCTGCTTCTTCCTTGTGGTCTTCAGGTGTGTCAACCCATAATCATACTTCAAGGACAAAGGTCTTTACTGACAGGTCTAAGAGCGATGGTGGTGGTGTTTTTGCTGTGGTTGCCGATAAGGACTCTTAGTTAAAGTGTGCGGTTACCGAGAGCCCACTGTGCTCCCTTCGGAGCTCCATACAATCCTCGCTGCTCTTGTTGTGAAAGCAGGCTTACATGATTCTCAGCTCACTATACACTCATATTTTCAATGTACCGTCTGTCCTATCGGCCCTGTAGGCCAAAAGATCCATGGAGAGTTAGCGCGTGTCATGCACAGCACAAGGATATAGAGTTCTGTTGGTGCGTGGGCCATGTTAGTGTCCAGAGAAATGAACAGGCGGATTCCGAAGCACAGGCTGGTCTTCGGTAGACTTTTGCCTGACAGGACTTTATGGGTCATATCTACAGATGTGGCGGGCCTAGTTGGCACTGCAGATTTCGAGTAAGTGTGTGGCTCTCCTCCTTCAACAGGAACCATAACTTTGAGATGGTAATGGTAATGCACTGCGTACCTTGTTCCAAGGTTCGTAGGTTCGAGTCTCCTTCAGCCAGAGATCAGTGTTTGTATATATATATATATATATATATATATATATATATATATATATATATATATATATATATATATATATATATATATATATATATACATATATATATACATATATATACATATATATATATACATATTATATATATATATATATATATATATATATATATATATATATATATATATATATATATATATATATATATATATATAATAGGATAAAAAGGCTTCAAGGAAGAATATTTGGATTTATATATATATATATATATTTTTTTTTTTATTTTTTTTTATTATCACACCGGCCGATTCCCACCAAGGCAGGGTGGCCCGAAAAAGAAAAACTTTCACCATCATTCACTCCATCACTGTCTTGCCAGAAGGGTGCTTTACACTACAGTTTTTAAACTGCAACATTAACACCCCTCCTTCAGAGTGCAGGCACTGTACTTCCCATCTCCAGGACTCAAGTCCGGCCTGCCGGTTTCCCTGAATCCCTTCATAAATGTTACTTTGCTCACACTCCAACAGCACGTCAAGTATTAAAAACCATTTGTCTCCATTCACTCCTATCAAACACGCTCACGCATGCCTGCTGGAAGTCCAAGCCCCTCGCACACAAAACCTCCTTTACCCCCTCCCTCCAACCCTTCCTAGGCCGACCCCTACCCCGCCTTCCTTCCACTACAGACTGATACACTCTTGAAGTCATTCTGTTTCGCTCCATTCTCTCTACATGTCCGAACCACCTCAACAACCCTTCCTCAGCCCTCTGGACAACAGTTTTGGTAATCCCGCACCTCCTCCTAACTTCCAAACTACGAATTCTCTGCATTATATTCACACCACACATTGCCCTCAGACATGACATCTCCACTGCCTCCAGCCTTCTCCTCGCTGCAACATTCATCACCCACGCTTCACACCCATATAAGAGCGTTGGTAAAACTATACTCTCATACATTCCCCTCTTTGCCTCCAAGGACAAAGTTCTTTGTCTCCACAGACTCCTAAGTGCACCACTCACTCTTTTTCCCTCATCAATTCTATGATTCACCTCATCTTTCATAGACCCATCCGCTGACACGTCCACTCCCAAATATCTGAATACGTTCACATCCTCCATACTCTCTCCCTCCAATCTGATATTCAATCTTTCATCACCTAATCTTTTTGTTATCCTCATAACCTTACTCTTTCCTGTATTCACCTTTAATTTTCTTCTTTTGCACACCCTACCAAATTCATCCACCAATCTCTGCAACTTCTCTTCAGAATCTCCCAAGAGCACAGTGTCATCAGCAAAGAGCAGCTGTGACAACTCCCACTTTGTGTGTGATTCTTTATCTTTTAACTCCACGCCTCTTGCCAAGACCCTCGCATTTACTTCTCTTACAACCCCATCTATAAATATATTAAACAACCACGGTGACATCACACATCCTTGTCTAAGGCCTACTTTTACTGGGAAAAAATTTCCCTCTTTCCTACATACTCTAACTTGAGCCTCACTATCTTCGTAAAAACTCTTCACTGCTTTCAGTAACCTACCTCCTACACCATACACTTGCAACATCTGCCACATTGCCCCCCTATCTACCCTGTCATACGCCTTTTCCAAATCCATAAATGCCACAAAGACATCTTTAGCCTTATCTAAATACTGTTCACTTATATGTTTCACTGTAAACACCTGGTCCACACACCCCCTACCTTTCCTAAAGCCTCCTTGTTCATCTGCTATCCTATTCTCCGTCTTACTCTTAATTCTTTCAATTATAACTCTACCATACACTTTACCAGGTACACTCAACAGACTTATCCCCCTATAATTTTTGCACTCTCTTTTATCCCCTTTGCCTTTATACAAAGGAACTATGCATGCTCTCTGCCAATCCCTAGGCACCTTACCCCCTTCCATACATTTATTAAATAATTGCACCAACCACTCCAAAACTATATCCCCACCTGCTTTTAACATTTCTATCTTTATCCCATCAATCCCGGCTGCCTTACCCCCTTTCATTTTACCTACTGCCTCACGAACTTCCCCCACACTCACAACTGGCTCTTCCTCACTCCTACAAGATGTTATTCCTCCTTGCCCTATACACGAAATCACAGCTTCCCTATCTTCATCAACATTTAACAATTCCTCAAAATATTCCTTCCATCTTCCCAATACCTCTAACTCTCCATTTAATAACTCTCCTCTCCTATTTTTAACTGACAAATCCATTTGTTCTCTAGGCTTTCTTAACTTGTTAATCTCACTCCAAAACTTTTTCTTATTTTCAACAAAATTTGTTGATAACATCTCACCCACTCTCTCATTTGCTCTCTTTTTACATTGCTTCACCACTCTCTTAACTTCTCTCTTTTTCTCCATATACTCTTCCCTCCTTGCATCACTTCTACTTTGTAAAAACTTCTCATATGCTAACTTTTTCTCCCTTACTACTCTCT
>NC_091310.1:36499727-36502227 GCF_038502225.1 Cherax quadricarinatus | reverse complement strand
TTAGAAATTTTGCCAACAATAGGGCTCAAAATATCGACAAGCCATTTGGAAAATTTATATGAAACTGACCCTATGGAGCTAATAATTGGTCTGACTGGATTCCCTGGTTTGTGTGTTTTTATTAGTCCATACATGTAAGGTAAAGATGGATTAGTGGAAGTAAATTGTTTGACTAATTCATCTTTGCCTTTCAGTAGAAGTTTTATAGTTTTATTGAAATTGCTGTTAACGGTTTCTAGGGGATTTTTCCTAAGTTTAGAATAGGTTTCAGTATCATCTAAGAGATTATTCATTTTTTCTTGGTAATCATTTTCTTTCATAATTACTATTGCATTTATTTTGTCTGCTTTAGTAAGGCGCAAATTTTTATTGTTATTAAGTGTATCATAAGACTTAAAGAATCTTTGAGGGCAATTGGGAATGTTTGGTTTTAACATAGAGCTGTATACCATTCCTTTACTAATATTAATTTCATCAGAGGATAAATCAGAAAATTTTTCGAAGTTACAAAAGGCTTTTGCAATTTCAACATTATTAAGTTTTTTTGAAGTTGCAAAACTTAGGCCAAAACCTAGAGCTGATGAAATTAATATTAGTAAAGGAATGGTATACAGCTCTATGTTAAAACCAAACATTCCCAATTGCCCTCAAAGATTCTTTAAGTCTTATGATACACTTAATAACAATAAAAATTTGCGCCTTACTAAAGCAGACAAAATAAATGCAATAGTAATTATGAAAGAAAATGATTACCAAGAAAAAATGAATAATCTCTTAGATGATACTGAAACCTATTCTAAACTTAGGAAAAATCCTCTAGAAACCGTTAACAGCAATTTCAATAAAACTATAAAACTTCTACTGAAAGGCAAAGATGAATTAGTCAAACAATTTACTTCCACTAATCCATCTTTACCTTACATGTATGGACTAATAAAAACACACAAACCAGGGAATCCAGTCAGACCAATTATTAGCTCCATAGGGTCAGTTTCATATAAATTTTCCAAATGGCTTGTCGATATTTTGAGCCCTATTGTTGGCAAAATTTCTAACTTTAATGTTAAAAACAACATAGACTTGGTTGATAAATTAAACTCCTTGACTGACTTAAATGATTTTAACATGGTTAGTTTTGATGTTACTTCCTTGTTTACGAAAGTTCCTGTTGATGATTTATTAAGTTTCTTATCTGAAGAACTCGTTAACTATGATTTACCATTGCCAGTTCCTACTATCATTAAACTTATTAAACTTTGCATTGTTGATGCAAAATTTGTATTTAATGATAAGTTTTACACTCAGAAGTTTGGTATGGCAATGGGAAATCCTCTTTCACCTGTTCTTAGTAACCTATACATGGAATTTTTTGAAACAAGGTTGCTTAACACAATCCTCCCTAATAGAGCTAAATGGTTCAGATATGTTGATGATATTTTGTGTCTTATGCCCAAAAATGTAGATATACACCATTTCCTTGGAAAATTAAATAGCTTAGCACATTCTATAAACTTTACTGTCGAGTTTGAAGAAAATAACTCATTGCCTTTTCTAGATGTTTTAATTATTAAGGGTAATAATGAATTCAAATTTAAAATTTACAGAAAACCTACAAATAACTGTTCCTATGTCCACTATTATTCCTCGCATCAAGATAGAGTCAAACTGTCTGTTTTCTCATCAATGTTTTTGAGAGCTTTACGAATTTGTAGTCCTGAGTTCATAGATGAGGAAATATCCAAAATTTATGAAATAGGTAATGATTTAAAATACCCAAGAAATGTAATTGATAAATCTTTTAAAGTTGCTAGGAACACTTTTTATAATCCAAAAAAGGGCAACCAGCCTTATTCAACTAAAAATATGTTGGTTCTCCCTTACCATGAAAACTTGGTTGATATGCCTTCTCTTCTAAAGACTTTTAATATTAAAGTTGTATTCAAAAATCTTGATACAGTAAAAAAACTTTTGATTAAGAATTCCCCCCAAAATGCTGATGGATGTGTCTATAAGATTCCTTGTAAAATTTGCGATAAAGTTTATTACGGTCAAACTGGTAAAAATCTCGAACTAAGATTAAAACAACATAAATATAGCATTAGAACTGGACAAGATTCCAATGCTCTATTTATTCATGTAAGAGATTTTAACCATCCAATTGATTTTCAAAAAGTTGAGAAAGTAGTATCAAGCAAGTCCATGGTCGACAGGAATATAATTGAATCTTGTTTCATAAAAAGCAGTTTTGACAATAATATGAATATTTCCTTTGGTTTATATAAATTAGATCCATTTATAATTAATAGAATTTGGGTAGAATTTAATAATACACTGGACAAATAAATAGCTTGGGGTGAGTTTTGCAAAGGACCTGTCCAAGTTGGCTCGCCGCGCGTCACGTGTTTAACCGTTGTGGGATCTGATAGTGAGGTGCTGGCCGACCCCTTATATAGCTTCCTTGGATGCTTCACTTTCATAGTTCCTTGATAATGTGAGTAGT
>NC_091310.1:36462227-36492227 GCF_038502225.1 Cherax quadricarinatus | reverse complement strand
AGAGGGGAATTTACTGCCCTTTCATTCCTACTAGGAACTATCCCTCCATGTTTCCCTCCCCTTTTTTTTTTTTCTTTTTTTACTTTTTTTTCTAAAACACAAAAAGAAAGAAGTGACATAATCATGGAGGTCAAAATCCATGAACCTGCTCCCCCGGGCCCCTTCCTGATACAACACCCTGTTCCAACCCTACCTTGTTATTTGACTACTCTTCGGACATTTCTAATGCCTATGTACCTCCTGCTGGTGCTGTTTTGTCACCTGCTCCAGGTAGTGAGGTTCTGCCTGACTCCTTTGAAACATCCAACCTCTGCTCTACTTTGATTATTATGCTTCCAGTTTCTCCCCTCTACGGTGCAGTGATTTTTGGATCGCCCACCTGTCTCCCACGTCAGCCCTCCTCTGGTGCCACACCTAAGCAACCAAGACCATTAACTGATGTTGCTACTTCACTTACTTCTCACTCCACCCAGAAAAGACCGGCATGACACTCGCTACCTTTACACACTATGTTTTCAAATACAGCCTACTTCTACTACTGACTATCTTCCCGATCATAGTATCAGCAAGGCACTTCTCTGCCATGTTGGTCGAGATATATTCTTTCATGCTCTCAAGAGCGGTGCACGCATCGTCATGGTACAGAATGCTAGCCAGCCTCGCGATTTCTCTCATCTTACAACCATAGATGCTATTCCTGTAACGATTGCAAAACATCATTCTCTTAATTCTTGTAGTGGTACTGTCTTTCTCCCTCATACCAATTATTCAACGTAATTTCCAGACATGTGATGACATTCTGGAACAGCTTGAGCTTTAAGACCTCCCGATCCTACCTGCCTGTGGGTGGAGACACTACCCCTGCAATGTAGCTTGCTTAACTTTTGACTTCCATGAGCTTCTGTCCTCAGTTAATATCATGGGACACCATTTACAAGTTCGAAAGGTGATCCCTACACCACAAGTGTAGAAATTGCTGGTGTTTTGGGCATCCAGCGAAATATTGCAGGTCAGTGGCTGAATGCCCAGTCTGTGGGGCCAGCAACCATACCAATACTTCTTGTTGCCTACCTCCCTCTTGCCTTAATTGTAATGAAGCTCACCCATCTTATTCTCGTCATTGCCAAGTTTACTTAACCCTTTCAGGGTCGAGAGGCCCTCTCCTAAACTTGTTATCAGGGTCGAAAATTTTTCAGAAAAAAAAATTATTTTTTCTTATGAAAAGATAGAGAATCTTTTCCCGATCATAACGACACCAAAAGTATGAAAGTTGATGGAAAACTTACGGAATTATGCTCTTGCGAAGTTAGCAGTCTTGACGATGTTGACACATTGGCGATTTCGCCCACTTTGAGCCCTATTTTCAGCCAATTCCAGTGTACTAGCCGACAAAAATCATAACTATTTCGCTAGAACTCCATTTTTTCTATCGATTGAGTACAAGAAACCACCCATTTACCGATTTCAACTATCCAATAAAATGGTCAGAAATTAGCAATTTTGCCAATTTCACACAAATTTCAAAAGATGCCAATTTCCAAATAGGGTCCAGAATAAACAAGACAGTCATTCCTGGCACTAAAATAACATTTCCTCTGTTCATTGGTCACGTCTCCAGGCCCCTCTTACATTTCTTTTTCTTTCCATTTTGAATTTTTATTCTCAAAAAAAAAAAAAGATTTATTGTTATGCAGACTACTGCATTAGTGTAGAAATGGTATAAATAATATCAGAGCACCTGTGAAAGAATATTAGCTTCACCAGTTGATGTGTATTGGATGCGTGGCATGATTTGTTTACTTTTGAACTTTGGCAAAAATCAAACATTTCTGCTACTTTGAGCTCAATTTCAAGGTACTTTTCATTGTGAAACTAATCAAAATCGTCTCGATTTCTGTAATATGTCTTCCATTCTATAAAATGAGACCAGGAAAACTAGAATACAACTATAAATACCATACGAAAATACAGTGCAAAGTCGCTGTTTTAAACCAAAAACACGGTCAAAGTTTTTTTTTTCTCATTATGCACTGTGTGCTGCAGGATTTTTTTTTATACTGTGCACACACAATAAGTGTCAGGGGCCCGAGACTGTTCAACTGCCTCCCAGCATACTTAAGGGGGATTACCAACAGACCCCTGGCAGTCTTCAAGCTGGCACTGGACAAGCACCTAAAGTCGGTTCCTGACCAGCCGGGCTGTGGCTTGTACGTTGGTTTGCGTGCAGCCAGCAGCAACAGCCTGGTTGATCAGGCTCTCATCCACCAGGAGGCCTGGTCACAGACCGGGCCGCGGGGGCGTTGACCCCTGGAACTCTCTCCAGGTAAACTCCAGGTAAATATAGTATATATATATATATAGTATATATATATATATATAGTATATATATATATATATATATATATGTATATATATATATATATATATATATATATATATAGTATATATATATATATATATATATATATATATATATATATATATAATATATATATATATATATATATATATATATATATCTTATATATATATATATATATATATATATATATATATATATATATATATATATATATATCTATATATATATATACACACACACACACACACACACACACACACAACATTATCAGAATGGTAAATATTATGGAAAATGTGTTATTACAAGAGCGCAATTGGATGTTTTGTCAGCTGTCAGCAGTGTTAGTTATCCCTTGTTACATAAACGGTACTAACAATAGACACAAATAATTATACATTTAAAAGCACCATTTGATGTGCACATGTATATGTTACAATAAGTAGTGGTGGTTTGTAATGAGGAGTATGTGATTTTTAATAGTTTGTAATGATGAATATGTTGTTATTAATGGTTTGTAATGTGGAATATATGGGTGTTGATGATTTGTAATGAGGAATATGGGTGTTGAGATCTGTCAGTCTGAGCTCGGAGACTTCATCAGGGCGATGAAGATATCCTCAACTATTCCATTAATAATTCAGCAGCTACGGGAGCTTCACCTTAAGCATAACGTGGGAGAGACCTTCCGCAGCTTACAGATCAGGATGCAAAATGACCTTTGTGCGTGCTGCGGCGGCTGAAATCTCTCTTATCTTTACTCAGACAGCAGAGGACAAACGAGTGACTGAAGACAGCCTTGACTGCCTTACAAGAGAGTCTTGGCAGATGGCGCCTCTCATAATATGATAAGATAGTTTGGTTGTGGATGATAGAACCTCTGGCTACAGATAAAGGCGTGATTATAGAGCTCGTTAATTGTAGCCGTGATTATAGAGCCCTGACTCGAGATATAATAGAGAAATAAGCATCATTTGGCTCAGGTAAACACTAGCACGTGGCGAGGATAAACACTTGCACGTGGCGAGGATAAACACTAGTACGTGGCGTGGGTAAACTCTAGCACGTGGCGAGAGATAAACACTACCACGTGGCGAGGATAAAACACTAGCACATGGAGAGGGATAAACACCACGTGGCGAGGATAAAACACTAGCACATGGAGAGGGATAAACACTAGCACGTGATGTGGGTAAACACTAGCACGTGGCGAGGGTAAATACTAGCACATGGCGTGGGTAAACACTAGCACGTGTGGTGGGTAAACTAGCACGTGGCGAGGGTAACCACTAGCACGTGGCGATGGTAAACATTAGCACGTGGCGAGGGTAAACACTAGCACGTGGTGTGGGTAAACACTAGCACTGAAGGTGAGAGAAAGGAAAGGTGGGATTACAAGAACATTGGAGCTGGACGAGCAGCGGCGACAACAACAATAGGAACAACAGTTCGAGAAACAGTGGTGGATCATTACATTAATGATATATAATACCAACAAGTAGATGAATAAGACACATTTGTAACACATCTTTAATTATCTTTAATTCCGAAACGTTCGCCTGTGCAGCAAGCTCCTTCAGTCAAATAGAGGTATCCAGTATACTGAAGATAGTTGAGGAAGACATTGAAGTGCTGAGGCCCTTAGTCTTGATGGAAGGTGTGTACATACATTGTGGAAGACATCACTAGAATTTGTTTAACTAAATGGCCAGGTGAGGGAGGAGGGAAGGCCAAATGAGGAAGACGGAGAAGGCCATGTGATGGAGAGAGAGGGGAGGGGGAGTAGGCCAGGGAGGGGAGGGAGGAAGGCCAGGTTCCTGAGATGTTACCATGGCAACGTAATGACCATTTTGTTTCATCTGTTGTTATCGCTTCTGGGGAATAACCCGGCAGATGCGGGGGTTGGGGAAGCCCGTGTTATCGTCTGGTGTGTTTCCCATCTGATGAGGAAAGAAAAGTGGGGAAGTGAGAGGTGGGGTAAGGTAATGTTTACTTTTAAAGAGAGATGTTTTCGGTCTTTAAAGAAGATATTGTACAAAGTATAATGCAAGGTCTTCAAGAAGAGTCATGGGTCTTATTGTGGGTCTTAAAAACGTTGTGGTGTACCTTAATTATTTGAGCGGAGGCATGGCTTACTATTAGAAAGCAGAGTGTGATGTTAGCACGCTTCTGGCAAGACAGCAATTGGCCGAATGACGATTAACGTGTGTCCTCTAAGAATGAATGCAAAAAAAAAAGGCAGTCACAATACCGTGGCTGAGACAGTTTACTTATAACTTGCACTTAGGAGAAGAGAACGTTACGAGCGAAACGTCGTTATAAGATTTCTCTAAGTGCGGGGTTTTGGAGTTTCCTTGTTTAAAATGTAATGGATTGTTTAAAGTGTTATTTGGAATATAACCTTGTAAGTAAATTTTCCTTGCACTTTCCTGGAGAAAGTTTTTAGACTAAGAGGACATTAACACATTTATGCAGCTTATGACATTTTGTTGAGATGTTTGACCCAGCTGAGACTTTTATCACTTCTCCACAGCACTGATCAGGTCCCTGGAGGTCTTAACCTCTTCTCAGTACAGTGTCATGAACCGCATATTGTGTCTTATTTACATGCTTGTGCATATATCATAGCATTGATGTAAACCGAGAGGAAAAGGAGGAAGAGGAAGGTTATTATTGTAATATTAGCTAAGTGCTGAACCCACAAATGTCAGACATTGGCGCAGGAGGAAAAGGGAGATTATCATTATCATAACATCAACACTAAACCCGTAAGATTCATACAGCTCGTGTGGGAATGGATGGTTATTCGGTTACACCGGAAAAAAAGGAGGTTAGCTGTATTTCATTGGATCAAGAGTCCTTCACGTACATCAGAGCACCCTTCTCTAGAAGGAAGGTAGTAGTAGTAGGGGAGAGAGATAGAGGTGGGAGTGAGGAGGAGAGGGGGGGAAAGGTGCAGTAAAGTGTGTTTGAACACTCCAGGAAGCAGAGTGCTTTAGCTCAAACTAAGAACTGTATATTTCTACCTCTCTGCAACTTGTCTCCAGCTTGCAACATCCGCTCTGTTGTGCAACATGCTGTTTGTGTAAAGCTTTTTTTGCAGCTCGTAGCTACTGCTTGAGGCTCTTTGTACACTGCAACTTCAGTGGGAAGGGACACACTGGCGGTAAGTACGAGCGTAAGTTGAGAACCTTGTTGATCTAGTGTGTGTGTGTGTGTGTGTGTGTGTGTGTGTGTGTGTGTGTGTGTGTGTTTCCGTGCGTGTGCGTTTCCGTGCGTGTGCGTTTCCGTGCGTGTGCGTTTCCGTGCGTGTGCGTTTCCGTGCGTGTGCGTTTCCGTGCGTGTGCGCACGTTCATAAATCTGTATACGTGTGTGTGCATGTTAAATTATGAATGTCGACATTATTGCTTCCTGACGTCTATGGCGTTATTTACTTATTTTTAAAACTGTGTATGAAGTTCGTTTCCACTTGAAACTGGGTATGGAGTTTACCTCATCCATTTAAAACTGTGTATAAAGTTTACCTCATCCACTTGAAACTGTGTGTGGTGCTCGTCTCCTCGAGTTTCTCATCTGCCTCATTCCATATATTTACCTGATGTGTCTGTGGCGTGTCTGCGTCTTTACCTTCCGTGTATTTCCGTGTCCCTGATCTTCGCCTATCAGTCATCTCTCTCTCTCTCCTGTCAAGCTCCCTGAGTATCTTCTACGCTGTTGTAATGTCTCCTCTGTGGTCGCGAGGTTCAGTTTTTCTAGTATGTATGGGTGGGTGGTGTGATCAAGCACGCTTGTGAGGAGGGCAGAAGAAGATAAGAACAGCTCCAGCTCTTGTCAACACTGTGACAGATAAACTGTCTCTAAGGTAAAGCAACTCTCATTGTGTTGATCTCTACAAGATAATAACAGTTATCGTTTATGATGATGGAAATAGTATGAATAATTTGTAGTATGATGGAAATAATAAAGATAATTTGTTTATTGCGATTCAAATAGTAATGACTGTTTAATATTCTTACCTGTAGGGATGGGACGATACCAATTATCTTGTCGATACCGATACTCAATTTTAAGCCGATATCCATACCGATACTTATATCCATATATAAAAGAATGCTTATTCTCAATAGACATTTAATATCCCAGGAATGTTAAATACTTAATAACTTAATTTCTCTGAGATGCCAGTGTCACTAATTACTGATTACAGGCTTCCCCGTCAGGCTTACAAATTGAGGAAGCATAACAACATTAAATTTCTTAATCTGCCTCCATATCTAGTAATCTGATGAAGACATCAGAAACCAATTACGAAAATAAAAGTCTGAATAATTTCCAGTTATATTAAACATGAAACTAAAACATCCAGCATGCATAATATCATTTGCTTAACGCTTTAAAAATATTTTTGAGAGATGAAAATTTTTACATTATTGTAATAACTGAAAATTGAAACTAAGATTGTAGTTTTTTTGTGACTTAGAAAAGAGTTCCAAGGAAGATGTCTGGTAAATCATACCACGGGCGGGACTTAAACCCGCGATTAGTGAGTCGTAGCCAGCTGGCCCAGTGGCTAACGCGTTGGTCTGGAGTTTTACGACACTCTAAGCGCGGGTTCAATCCCCGCCCGTGATATGGTTTGTTTGCAATCGTGTCAATACGATTTCGTGAGTCAAGATGTCTGGTGTTCTCTTGTTGGGAATGTCGGCTACAATTTCTTCATAACAAACTCGCCAAGTTCGTCAGTCCTCGCCACATATCTACTTTCTTCATCAGATTTAATGCTGTTTGCTAACAATTTACACTTTCCAGTCCTTAAGATGCTAGATGTTCTCCTGAGTTTCTTTTAGTTCATTCTCAGTATTGTCGAGGTTTGTTATACATGACTCATCCGATGCATTGGCACTGAAGAAGATATTCATATCTCGGGGATTTAGAAATGTGCTGAGTATATTATTGTAGTCAGTGAAGTAACTCACGAGCCTTGTTAACAATGACACTTTCAGAGCTGATAGTGTGCTAGCCAAGCCTGAGAGTTTTGCATCATTCAGAGGCTAGTTGATGAAATGTTTCAAATATTGTACCTGAGGCAGTATTTCTGAGACCAGACAATTTCCTGCACTAAGACGTATATGTATTTGTTTTGTTAAATATTTTCAACAAACTTGGCAGTAAGATTTCACTCTTACCATCAAATACTGGATATAACAGTAAACAAATGTTACTCCGGTGAGAAGGTAAATTTTGAATGAACTCGTGCTGTGGTAGTTCATGTTCTTCTCGAAGAGCCTTTAGTTATAAATAACAAAAAGGCACAATACCGTGACTGGAACAATACACAAATAACCCGCACATAAAAGACAGAAGCTTACGACAACGTTTCGGTCCAACTTGGACAGTGTGACTTTGTCAATGGTCCAAGTCGGACCGAAACGTCGTCGTAAGCTTCTCTCTTTTATGTGCGGGTTATTTGTGTAGCCTTTAGTTTACTACAGGCTAGAGGAGTGCGACTGAAGTGGATCATTATTTGCCTACAGTTAGCATTGATGTCTTTTATTACTCTCTGTTCCAGAAAACAATCCTAGATAACAAGTTGAAAGCATGGCAAGCTATTTTATCCTGTATTTTCAATTCCTTTGATAATAATAGCACAATTATCCCGTGCTATCACATAAATTTTGGAAGCTGGTGTGTTGAATCCGAGGCTTAGTTAGGAAGGGTTGGAGAGGGATAAAACAAGACTGTTTCCCCAGGGCTCATATCTTCTAGGGGGAGCCCGCCATAGATTACAGAAAATAAGAACAGTGGAGCACTATAATTACCCTACTGGCCCATGCTGTGTTAATGACAATGGCATTTTACTGAGAAGACGTTTCGTCCACCATAGACCGAATGAGTTTCCCTGATGAACGAGAGACCATATTATCAATTACCATAAACTGCACATTGCGTCTTATGTTCGAAATCAGCTTTAATCTTCTATTATTTATATTTTTTAATATGAAGCCAGGAAGTATAAATAACATATGTTCTCAGGTTATACTTCAACTTTATATATCCTTGGTAAAAAATAAGAACACAAGCAAGGAGGAATACCGCAGCACGCCTGCACGACTATACTAGGCAAAAAAAAAAAAAGGGGGGGGGCCAGATGAACAACAAGAGCTCGTATGAATAAGGGGGCCCATATGAAGAAAAAGAGGCCCGTATGAATAACAAATGACCCATATGAGCAAGAAGAGGCCCATGTGAATAATATGGGGTCCATATGAACAACAAGGGGCCCGTATGATCAACAAGGGGCCACTGCAAAAATCCTACGGTCTGATTTTTAGGTATATTCTGACTTCAAACTAACTGATGATTTTCATCACATTGAATACAATATAGCACAAGTAGAGGCATATTAATACCGATACAGTGTAGCAAGAGGACATGTACACAAATTTTTGAGGATATGTGCTTTATCATATCGAGTTCAATAAACCTTCTATGAGTCTGGTGATACGTTTTTCTCCTGTCTCAGTATATTATTCTTGCTACTCTGTGCTCAAACTTTCCTTATGTCAGTCACATCTGGTGTTACAAGACCTTTTGGTCTGAGTGGTTCACCTTCAGACACTTCCCTCCTCCTCCTCCTCCCGTTTACACATTTGGTAATGTTCCCGTTCCTGTGTACGCTTACTCTCGGTCACTCTCTAACACAAACACTCACATTATTATAACGTACGTTGCACACCTTCATTCACCTTTTCCTCCCTCTTTATTCTTCCAGTTTCTCACTCATTCTTATCTCTCATCTCTCTCTACCTCAACTCCCTCTCATTCCACTCTTTCAGTTGTAAATTTCTCATTCCTTTCCCTCATTCTTATTCTGTTCTCGGCCACTACTACTACTACTATTGCTACTATTACTGTTGTTGCTACTTTTATTATTACTGCTTCTACTACTTTTATTACTTGCAGTAGTACTGATATTACTATTACTACTACTAATATGTCTATTAGTGTTAATAGACACTGCTACTACTATTCTTCTGGTACTATTACCGCCACTACTTCTAGTACTGATACTATTATTACTATTAATATTAAAACTGCAACTATTACTATTATTACCACTACTATTACAGATACTACTGCCACTACTGTTACTACATCTATTATTCCTGCTGCTACTATTACCACTACTAGTTTTACTATCACTATTAATACTGTTGTTACTACTATTACTACTACTGCTGCCACTTATTACTACTATTTTTACTATTACTGCTACTACTATTGTTACTAACACTATTACGTCTACTACCAATACTAGTATTACTGTTATTTCTACTACTGATACTGTTATTACTAATGTTACTATTATTACTGCTACTACTATTCTTGCTAGTATAGCGTTACTACATCTAACACTGCTGTTACTATTACTAGTAGTAGTATTACTACTACGACTCCTGCTAGTATTATTAGTAATACTACTACTACTACTGCAACTATTACTACTACTATTACTATTACTTTATTGCTGCTGCTACTGCTGCTTCTACTACTACTACTACTACTACTACTACTACTACTACTACTACTACTACTACTACTATTACTGCTGCTGCTACTGCTGCTATTACTGTTTACTACAAAATAATAATAATAGTTTTGTGACACTATCAGTTTAGTTGAGCAGTGTTGGTGTAGTGTTTAACGTAGATGTTCTGTTTCTTTCAGGTAAGGACGAAGGAGTTGACGTGAGCGGAAGAGAGAGAGAGGGGGGGGGGTAAGTAATATATACCTTGACTGTCTTACATCCTACCATCACAGGTAAGTAAATGTTAGCCAACTTTAGTTCATCTGTCAAGATAGCAATTAGAGATAATATAATAATAATGATAATAATAGTAATAACCATTATATTATTATTACCGATATAATTAATTATTCTTTAGCAGCATATATATATATATATATATATATATATATATATATATATATATATATATATATATATATATATATATATATATGCTGAGATATATACACCTCTCGGTGTATATATACTGAATGATCTACATTATACCTTTGAAATACCTTTGAAGAGTTTTGAGAGTTTCTCTACTCTGTGAGCCCGGCCATGGGCTAGGCTCGTCTGGTGAGAGGTTTGCATCTCAGGATGTGTATACTGCACATAACGAGTTTGCTTTAATTCATATATTAAGGATTAAAATATTGTTGCTGTTAGTGTGCAGGTGAAAGGCAGCCGATAAGATGTAAACTAAAGTTGGCGGGCATGGGTGGCCCAGAGTGGGCGTAGGTGACATTCAATGGGCGTGAGAACAATGATCCTCTAGTAATCTGTCAGAAACAGTCTTGAAGTGAAGATGCAAGTGTTAGTGTGTATCAGGTAAGTTAAGAATGATGAGATGGAAAATCAAGTTAATATAAGTGATGAGAAGGAGTGGTCATTACCAGTGCTGACCACACGTGGGCGCTCGTGTTGGTGTTGCCGTTGGTGTCAATTTTTGTTGGCGCTGGTGCTAGTGTTGACATTGTTGTTTGCTGGTCCTGCTGTTGAAAGTGTTGCTGGTGTTGGCACTGATGTTAAATGTGTTGTTGGTGTTGGCACCGATGTTGAAAGTGTTGCTGGTGTTGGCACCGATGTTGAAAGTGTTGCCGATGTTGGCACCGATGTTGAAAGTGTTGCTGGTGTTGGCACTGATGTTGGAAGTGTTGGTGTTGGCACCGATGTTGAAAGTGTTGCTGGTGTTGGCACCGATGTTGAAAGTGTTGATGATATTGGCACCAATGTTGAAAGTGTTGCTGGTGTTGGCACTGATGTTGAAAGTGTTGCTGGTGTTAGCGAAAATAGGTAATGGCACAGCACAACAGTAAACGGGAGAACGTTGATGGGGAGAGAAGTGAATAAACTTTCTAATTGTTATTTACAAAAGCAATTCAACAGTGTTTACACTGGAGGTACCACTAGTGGTGTTTACACTGGAGGTACCACTAGTGGTGTTTACACTGGAGGTACCACTAGTGGTGTTTACACTGGAGGTACCACTAGTGGTGTTTACACTGGAGGTACCACTAGTGGTGTTTACACTGGTGGTACCACTAGTGGTGTTTACACTGGTGGTACCACTAGTGGTGTTTACACTGGTGGTACCACTAGTGGTGTTTACACTGGTGGTACCACTAGTGGTGTTTACACTGGAGGTACCACTAGTGGTGTTTACACTGGAGGTACCACTAGTGGTGTTTACACTGGAGGTACCACTAGTGGTGTTTACACTGGTGGTACCACTAGTGGTGTTTACACTGGAGGTACCACTAGTGGTGTTTACACTGGTGGTACCACTAGTGGTGTTTACACTGGAGGTACCACTAGTGGTGTTTACACTGGAGGTACCACTAGTGGTGTTTACACTGGTGGTACCACTAGTGGTGTTTACACTGGAGGTACCACTAGTGGTGTTTACACTGGAGGTACCACTAGTGGTGTTTACACTGGAGGTACCACAAGTGGTGTTTACACTGGAAGTACCACTAGTGGTGTTTACACTGCAGGGTGTGGCAGGAGCAGGGTGTGACAGGAGCAGGGTGTGACAGGAACAGGGTGTGACAGGAGGAAGAATGTGGCAGGGGCAGGGTGTGGCAGTGGCAGGCTGTGGCAGGAGGAAGGGTGTGGTGGGGGCAGGTTGTGGCAGGAGGAAGGATGTAGCCGGAGGGTATGGAAGGGGCAAGGTTTGGCAGGAGAAATGGTGTGGAGGGGCAGGATGTGGCAGGAGGAAGGGTATGACAGAGGTAGGGTGTGGCAGGGGCAGGTGTGGTGTAAGGGTGTGGCAGGGGCAGGAGAGTTTGGCATGGGCAGGGTGTGTCAGAAGGAAGGGTGTGGCAGAAGGAAGGGTGTGGCAGGAGGAAGGGACAGTATACGAGTGTTTCCTTGCTCTTGCGACTTGGCTGCCACTACATGTCAACCCCTCTTCTCCTCCTCTTCCACCACCACCACCACCACCACCTCCTCCTCCTCCTCCTCCTCCTCTTCTTCCTCTTCCTCCTCCTCTTCTTCATCTTCCTCCTCTTCTTCTTCCTCTTCCTCCTCTTCTTCTTCCTCTTCCTCCTCCTCTTCTTCCTCTTCCTCCTCCTCTTCTTCCTCTTCCTCCTCTTCTTCTTCCTCTTCCTCCTCTTCTTCTTCCTCTTCCTCCTCCTCTTCTTCCTCTTCCTCCTCCTCTTCTTCCTCTTCCTCCTCCTCCTCCTCCTCCTCTTCTTCTTCCTCCTCCTCCTCCTCCTCCTCCTCCTCCTCCTCCTCCTAGTTGGTGACTGTCACCCGGAATTTCAAAGTGGGTTCCTGGAAGGAGATAACAGCAGCCAGCGCCGCCTGGTGGCCAGGCAAGTGCTGCCACTTCCCACAGCTAGAAGCATTCCTGTGGGGGAACCAAGGACTCGCTGCTCCCTGCAAACACGATGCTGTTGTTAAGTAGCTGACTTGAACATTAGCAACCGTATATTACGTGTAAACATCAGCCTCTTCTAGTTCACCTCTTTGCGTAATCGTCACTTGAATGTTTCCCTGCTAGAGTGGATGTCCCTGGTGGTGTGTGTAACGGGACTGGAAGACGCACCGCGGGACAGGATCAGCTGTTAGTGTGTGTGTGTGTGTGTGTGTGTGTGTGTGTGTGTGTGTGTGTGTGTGTGTGTGTATAGCTGAGTTACGCCCCCGTGTACGGAGACCAGCAGCGCCACTACCACTTGCGCACGTATACAGGAAGAGAGCTTGTGAATGACAAAACCAGATATTCAATAAATACGACGTCATATATGCCGAGTGGGAGTCGCAATAATTATATATGTTCTGAAGGAAGGTTCGTGTGGGACTCGATCTACTGCTACACAGATATGATCCACTACACCATCGTCAGTAAATATACCCTACTTAAATGTGTTGGAGTCCCTGCGCGATACAACCCCCCCCCCCATGCACCATAACCCCAGCCCTCTCTACATCGATACACTCAAAAGAAATAACACGGTCTGGCATACGTTTCTAATACAGTTAAATACAAATTTTGAAGTTTTGAAGCCGATCAGAAGAAACGTTAAGTTACTGAAAACTATGAGCCTGTTTTCTCAATACAAATGACATAGTGGTACCCTCATAACCCAAAATTAATCTGAATCTTCCTGTATGTAAGATACGCCAGCTTTGTAAATTTAAAACCAATCAGAAGAAACATTCTCTAGTCATTATATGCAAAAACAATATATTCCAAAATATTCCAGAATGATGAGGTTGGAACAGCTCAAACGTTGCATATTTACGCCATTACATGGAAGATAATAACTCAGTTTTTTTTTGTAAATAAAACTGGCAAATTGGCACCTGCACTCCAGTATAACTCCGAACCTTGTAAGTAGATCTGAAGCAGATAGGAAGAAGCATTTTCAAATTAGCCCATAAAAACCACTGAGGTATGTGCTCACTAAACTTCGGAAAATTAAAAATCTTAAAAAAAGAAAATGCAAGTCTTCAATTTTTTTTTACAGATAAATACTACTTCAAAAGATATTTTTTGATAGGATTTTCACTTGCAAATGTATGATAGACAAAGACACCTGAAGAGCTGAATTCAAAATTTGCAGAGTTGCATCTCCATAGTCCAACAACAGTCCAAGGCGTCCTCTACCACACACTAGCACTGAAAGTTGGAAAATTAGCGCCTACTGTACACAGCCTAAGATCAGTCCAAACCTTTCTCTAAGGAAGATACACCAGTGTTTAAAGTTTTAAGTCGACCAGAAAAAAACATTCTCTAGTTATTACCAGAAACCTGTTTAATATAACTGGCAAATTAGTACTTAAGCAAAGCCCAACATCGCTGAAAGTTTGAGGCTCCCTACATGGAGGCCTATGTCTTTTATCAGTAGAGAAACGACATCCGGGAGACGGTGAGTCGAAGACCATTAATTAAGCGTCCATCAGCAATGTTGGCAGCTGGTTGATTAATCGTGGGAGACAGCGAGGCTCCTCACCTGGGACGACCTAGAGCCCATGTTGACGTTGAGGCTCCTCACCTGGGACGACCTAGAGCCCATGTTGACGTTGAGGCTCCTTACCTGGAACGATCTAGGGCCCGTGTTGACGTTGAGAAACGACATCCGGGAGACGGTGAGTCGAAGACCATTAATTAAGCGTCCATCAGCAATGCTGGCAGCTGGTTGATTAATCGTGGGAGACAGCGACGCTCCTCACCTGGGACGACCTAGAGCCCATGTTGACGTTGAGGCTCCTTACCTGGAACGATCTAGGGCCCATGTTGACGTTGAGGCTCCTTACCTGGAACGATCTAGAGCCCATGTTGAGGTTGAGGCTCCTCACCTGGGACGACCTAGAGCCCATGTTGACGTTCAGGCTCCTTACTTGGGACGACCTAGAGCCCATGTTGACGTTGAGGCTCCTTACCTGGAACGACCTAGAGCCTATGTTGGTGTTGAGGCTCCTTACCTGGAACGACCCAGAGCCCATGTTAGCGATGAGGCTCCTCACCTGGGACGACTTAGATTGCATGTTGTCGTCGTCTTCGTGGGAGACGCAAATGAGACATTGAACAAGATTCGTCTAGATTACAGTCACTGGTGGACCCAGTAACAGGTTTGCTGGAACCTCATCGGTGGTACTTAAGTAAAAACATTCAAAGAAAAGAGCAGTAAAAATGTAAGAAAAGCAGGTGTTGAACTCGTTTCCTCATTTACGGGTCTACCTACCTGGAGGAGTCACCTGAAGGGTATTCCGGGGATCAACCCTCTCGCGGCCCGGTCTGTGACCAGGCCTCCCGGTGGATCAGGGCCTGATCAACGAGGCTGGTACTGCTGGCAGCACGTAGTCCAACGTACGAATCACAGCCCGACTGATCCGGCACCGACTTAAGTATCTGTTCAGCTCCCTCTTGAAGGCAGCCAGGGGCCTATTGGTAATTTCCCTTATACATGATGGGAGGCTGCTGAAAAGTCTTGGACCCCAGACACTTATGGTTTTCTCTTAGTGTACCAGTGACGCCCCTACTTTTCATTGGGGGTATTTTGCACCCCCTGCCCAGTCTTTTACTTTCGGAGGGATTGATTTCTGTGTGCAGATTCGGGACCATTCCTTCCAGGATTTTCCAAGTGTAGATTATGATATATCTTTCTCGCCCGCGTTCCAGCGAGTACGAGTCAAGTGCTTCCAGGTGTTCCCAGTAGTTGAGGTGTTTGATAGAACTTATATGTGCAGTATAGGTTCTCTGTACACTCTCTAGATCTGCAATTTCACCTGCTTTGAACGGAGATGTTAATATACAGCAATATTCCAGCCTAGAGAGAACAAGTGATTTGAAAAGGATCATCACTGGCTTGGCATCTCTTGTTGGAACATTCTCATTATCCATCCTATCATTTTCTTTGCAGTTGTGATAGTGACACTGTTGTGATCCTTTAAAGTGAGATCCTCAGACATTACCACTCCCAGGCCCCTCACTTTATTTTCCGCTCTATTGTATGATCAGAGTTTGTGGCATTATCGACGATGTAACTACAGTGACATGCACGAGCGCTGCAGTGGCATGCACGAGCGCTGCAGTGGCATGCACGAGCACTGCAGTGACATGCAGGAGCGCTGCAGTGGCATGCACGGGCACTGCAGTGACATGCACGAGCGCTGCAGTGGCATGCACGGGCACTGCAGTGACATGCACGAGCGCTGCAGTGGCATGCACGAGCACTGCAGTGACATGCACGAGCGCTGCAGTGGCATGCACGAGCACTGCAGTGGCATACACGAGCGCTGCAGTGGCATGCACGAGCACTGCAGTGACATGCACGAGCGCTGCAGTGGCATACAGGAGCGCTGCAGTGGCATGCACGAGCGCACGCGATGTTGTGGTGTTTATCACGTCAGTTTCAGTGGAAACAATCTTCTGGTGGGATGATGTAATGTAACGTAGGGTAGTGAGTCTCTCTCTCTCTCTCTCTCTCTCTCTCTCTCTCTCTCTCTCTCTCTCTCTCTCTCTCTCTCTCTCTCTCTCTCTCTCTCTCTCTCTCACTCTCTCTCTCTCTCTCCCCCCCCCCCCACACACACACACACACACACACACACACACACATACATAGCATAACTGTCCATGATTCACCAACAACCAAGATACCTGCAGTTTATTTGCTGGCTACCTTGGACACACCAGAAATATTGATGGTATTCTCCATCACACACACACACGAAGTACGGCTTAGGCAGGTACAAATGCTACACTCACACACAAAAAAATAAGAAATGAGACAGACAGGAAGCATTAAACTACAGATCAGTGTCACTGACATGTATAGTATACAAAGTCATGAAGAAGATTATCATGAGGAGAGTGGTGAAGCACCTAGAAAGGAACAAGCTTATAAACGACAACCAGCACGGTTTCAGGGAAGGGAAAGCCTTTGTTACAAACCTACTGGAGGTTTATGACACGATAACGGAAGTAAGACACGAGAGAGAGAGAGAGAGAGGAGGGGTGCAGATTGCATCTTCTTGGACTGCAAGAAGGCCTTCGACACAGTACCTCACAAGAAGTTAGTGCAAGAGGATCAGGCACTCATAACAGGAAAGGCACCGCAATGGATTAAAGAATACCTGACAGGGAGGCAACAGGAGTCATGGTACGTGACGAGGTGTCAGAATGGGCGCCTGTGACGAGCGGGGTCCCACAGGGGCAGTCCTAGGACCAGTGCTGTTTTTGGTATATGTGAATGACATGACGGAAGGGATAGACTCGAAACTGTCCCTGTTTGCAGATAATGTGAAGTTAATGATGAGAATTAAATCGGACGAGGATCAGAAGGACTACAAAAAGACCTGGACAGGCTGGAAGCTTGGTACAGCACTAGCTCCTCGAATTTAACCCCGCCAAATGCAGTCATGAAGATCGGGAAAGGACAGAGAAGACCGCAGACAGAGTATAGGATAGGTGGCCAAAGACTGCAAACCTTACTCAAAGAAAAGGATCTTGGAGTAAGTATAATACCGAGCGCATCTGAGGCGCACATCAACCAGATAACTGCTGCAGCATATGAGTGCCTGGCAAACCTAAGAATAGTGTTCCGATACCTCAGTAAGGAATCGTTCAAGACTGTACACTGTGTACGTCAGGCCCATATTGAAGTATGCAGCACTAGTTTGGAACCTACACCTGGTCAAGCACTTGAAGAAATTAGAGAAAGACTAGTCACAGAGCTAAGGGTAATGTCCTACGAAGAAAGGTTAAGGGAAATTGGCCTGACGACACTGGAGGATAGGAGAGTTAGGGAAGACATGATAACGACTTATGAAATATGCGAGGAATTGACAAGGTGGACAAAGACAGATGTTCCAGAGATTGGACACAGCAACAAGGGGTCACAATTGAAAGTTGAAGACTAAGATGAATTACAGGGATGTTAGGAAGTATTTCTTCAGCCATAGAGTTGTCAGGAAGTGGAATAGGCTGGAAAGTGACGTAGTGGAGGCAGGAACCATACATAGTTTTAAGACGAGGTTTGATAAAGTTCATGGAGCAGGGGGAGAATGACCTAGTAGCGATCAGTGAAGAGGCTGGGCCAGGAGCTGTGAATCGACCCCTGCAACCACAAATAGGTGAGTGCAAAGTTAGTTCATATTAGACTTAATATTAAGAGTTCAGGGCCCAGGACAAATCCTTTTGGGACCCTGTTCCTGAGAACATAAAGAAGGAGCTCTGAAACAGACCTACTGATCCATGCTAGGCAGGTCCTAATCACTTACCGGCCCAAGCCAGTTAATTCAAATTCACATCCACTTATGAAGGAAGAACAAATATATCAGACCACTGGCCCAAACCAGTCGCCGAGCAGCTGTCCTTGCAGAGGTAGAGCTCTAACTCTTCGGTTCCTCCTCGTAGCCTTCAGTCGAGTAGCGTATTTGTTCCTATCCTCTTGGGGTCTTATCGTATTTACTTCTGAATCCATGTACGAAGTTAGCTTCCACTACGTAAACACGTAGCTCATTCTCTTACCAACTCTTAAACTGTTAAATGCTTCCTGACGTCCCTGTGATTTACCTCACTGTTCAGTTTCTATTTGTCCCCCTTTTGCTCTGTTCTCCCATGTCAATTAGCTTCCTTGTCAAACCTTTTATCGTCTAAGATTCTGTACGTCATGATCTTGCCTTCCCTGACCAACTTACTTCTCTATTGACGAGTGTTTCAATATCTTAACCCTTGCCTGGTAGCCCACGTATGTCATTGTGTTGTGTAATATTGAGGGAGGTCCTCGTGGTCATTGAGAGTTGTTTTTCTCGTGATAACTGGTTGATGTTAGGCACTTCACCTTCGCCCTCACTTGACTGATACCAGCCCCACCTCATGATACCTCGTCCACTGGGTGTTTCTGTCTGAGCAGTGTTTATTTATTTACCTGTTTGTGTTTGTGGGAAAGGGATGAGCTCGAGCTCCTGGCCTCGCCTGTTATCTTACTACCGACTGACATGATTAAGCTTTGTCTTATCTTTTTCTGAACTCCTGTTTGGATTTCGCTTCCTGTATATAGGTGCTTAACTTATTCTACTCAGTTATCACTCGTTCGGTCGGTAATAGGTCTTATTATATCAGTGGCTCATTTGGAAGTTCAATTTCCAGCCATGACTGCTTGTTCTTGCTGTGTTCATGGTACAGAGCCTATCCTTGTGTGTGAGTACTCAACTAATTCTGGTTGCAGGGGTCGATTCATAGCTCCTGGCCCCATCTCTTCACTGGTCGCTACTAGGTCCACTCCCTTCAATTCTATCGTGTTTATTGTTGTTGTTGTTATTATTATTATTATTATTATTATTATTATTATTATTATTATTATTATTATTAGAACATTTGAGGCAGTAGACAGTGATAAAGAATATGATATTGTTTATTTGGATTTTAGTAAAGCCTTCGATAGAGTACCTCACAAGAGACTCTCAAGAAAAGTGGCAGCTCATGGTATAGGAGGTAAAGTTCTAGCATGGATAGAGGCATGGCTTACCAATAGAAAGCAGAGAGTTTCCATTAATGGGTTCAAATCAGAATGGAGCTTAGTTACTAGGGGCGTTCCACAAGGATCAGTTTTAGGCCCTCTCTTGTTCATAATTTACATTAATGACCTTGATGAAGGGATTACGAGTAACATGAGCAAGTTTGCTGATGATACAAAGATAGGCCGTATGATTCATTCTGAGGAGGATAGCAATGAACTGCAGGAGGATTTAGACAAATTAATGTCTTGGTCTGAAAAATGGCAGATGAAGTTCAATGTAGATAAGTGTAAGGTACTGGTCCTTGGTAATGAAAATAACCCTCGAAGCTATAAACTAGGTGAAGTAGAGCTTCATCATACAGAGTGTGAAAAGGACTTGGGAGTCATGGTAAGCAGAAACCTAAAGCCAAGGCAGCAGTGCCTAAGTGTGCGCAACAAAGCAAACAGATTACTTGGATTTATCTCAAGAAGTATAAGTAACAGAAGCCCAGAAGTTATTTTAAAGCTCTATACATCATTGGTGAGGCCTCATTTAGATTATGCTGCTCAGTTTTGGTCTCCTTACTACAGGATGGATATAGACTCATTGGAGAACATACAGAGAAGAATGACTAAAATGATTTACTGTGTAAGGAATCTCCCGTATGAAGATAGACTTAAAGCCTTAAATCTTCACTCTCTGGAGAGACGTAGAATGAGAGGAGATATCATTGAGGTGTATAAGTGGATGACGGGCATAAACAAAGGAGATATTAATAAGGTATTGAGGGTGTCGAACCAGGTAAGAACCAGAAATAATGGATTTAAGTTGGATAAATTTAGATTTAGAAAGGACATAGGTAAGTACTGGTTTTCTAACAGAGTTGTGGATGCGTGGAACAATCTTTCCAGTGGGACAAATATATGAGTGGGAGGGGCTGGGTTTGATTAGTGTCATTGGGTACGGGAGTTAATTCTTGGGTAGCTTTGGGTAGAGGTCGTTTTGATAAGGACCTGCCTTGGCAATATAAACACAAATGCAGTATAATGTGATCCTTTATTGACTACGTTTCGCCCACACAGTGGGCTTTTTCAAGTCACAAACAGAACTACCTGGGGTGGAAGGAACGCGAGTATTTATAGTCCGGCTGAGGTCAGGTGAAGAATGCTGCATCTGATGATGTACCGAGTTGGGTTGTAGAGTCTAAAAACTTGGGTAGCTTGGAAAGGAGACTGGACAAGTTTGTGAGCAGACCTTCTACAGTGTTCTTATGTGGGATAGCGATGAAGAAGTTTCTTGGCAAGTGGTTCAGCTATGTTATAGAAGCCACTATTCTGGTTGAAGTTGTCGGATATAGAAATAAGTGATGATTCCAGGATTCTTCGGTATTGAGTGTTGTCTTCTGTGGCGATAAGTCTTGAGTTTCTGTAGTTTATCAAGTGGTTGTGTGAATTACGGTGTTGTACGCAGGCATTCCTTGTGTCGTCAGACCTGCTTGCGTATTGGTGTTCTGAAATACGTGTTTGGAGGTCCCTTGATGTTTCGCCCACGTATAACTTGTTGCAGTCATTACAAGGGATTATGTATACCCCTGCAGAGGATGGAGGCTTGTCCTGCCTACTACTGGTGATGTCCTTGATGGTCGTGGTTGTGGAGGTAGATACTTGGAATGATGTTTTGGCAAAGATGTTGGAAACATGTTTGGCAATGGAGTTGGTGGGAAGGACTATGTATCTCTTCTCGGCAGTGTCTTCTCTGGGTGTGTTGAAGATGTTTAGTGCTCGCCGTCTGCAGTCTCTGATGAAGTGACGAGGATAGTGGAGTTTGGAAAATACTTGTTCAATTATAGTGCATTCTTCCTCAAGGAACTCGTTGCTGCAGATTCTGAGTGCACGCAGGAAGAAGCCTATAATTACACCACGTTTGGTTTTGGTGTCGTGGTGAGAGTAGAAGTGGAGAAGATCGTTTTGGTTGGTGGGTTTTCGATAGACTTTGAAACGAAGTTCGTAGTCAGCTTTGCAGAGTAGAACATCAAGGAAAGGAAGAGTGTTGTCGACCTCTTCTTCAAGTGTGAACTGGATTGAAGGCTCGACCTGGTTGAGCTTGTCTTGGAGAGCTTGAACGTTGAAGCGTTTAGGAGTTATGAGGAGAATGTCGTCAACATAACGGAGCCAGGTGACAGACGAAGGAATAATGGTGGAGAAACGTTCGGCTTCTAGATGTTCCATGTATAGGTTCGCCAGGACTGCACTGAGTGGCGAACCCATGGGTAGTCCAAAAGTCTGCTGAAAGAGGTGATTTTCAAAAGAGAAACACGTAAAGCCAACACATAGTTCAACCAGGTCGATGAAATCGCTGGCTGGAATGGGAAGATCAAGTGAATCGTCAATTTTCTTGCGCAAGAGATCGATGGCTTGTTTAGTAGGTACTTTAGTGAATAGGGAAGTCACGTCAAGGCTGGAAAGTTTCTTGTTCCTGATGTTGATGTTGCGAATGCGATTGAGAAGATCACCTGAGTGTTTGAGATGTGCTGGACTGATAGTGCCCAAGAGTTTCGAGAGGTGTTTGGCAGACGGCGAGCACTAAACATCTTCAACACACCCAGAGAAGACACTGCCGAGAAGAGATACATAGTCCTTCCCACCAACTCCATTGCCAAACATGTTTCCAACATCTTTGCCAAAACATCATTCCAAGTATCTACCTCCACAACCACGACCATCAAGGACATCACCAGTAGTAGGCAGGACAAGCCTCCATCCTCTGCAGGGGTATACATAATCCCTTGTAATGACTGCAACAAGTTATACGTGGGCGAAACATCAAGGGACCTCCAAACACGTATTTCAGAACACCAATACGCAAGCAGGTCTGACGACACAAGGAATGCCTGCGTACAATACCGTAATTCACACAACCACTTGATAAACTACAGAAACTCAAGACTTATCGCCACAGAAGACAACACTCAATACCGAAGAATCCTGGAATCATCACTTATTTCTATATCCGACAACTTCAACCAGAATAGTGGCTTCTATAACATAGCTGAACCACTTGCCAAGAAACTTCTTCATCGCTATCCCACATAAGAACACTGTAGAAGGTCTGCTCACAAACTTGTCCAGTCTCCTTTCCAAGCTACCCAAGTTTTTAGACTCTACAACCCAACTCGGTACATCATCAGATGCAGCATTCTTCACCTGACCTCAGCCGGACTATAAATACTCGCGTTCCTTCCACCCCAGGTAGTTCTGTTTGTGACTTGAAAAAGCCCACTGTGTGGGCGAAACGTAGTCAATAAAGGATCACATTATACTGCATTTGTGTTTATATTGCCATTGTGTCGGTATTTTATACCATTTATTTCCAAGGACCTGCCTTGTATGGGCCAGTAGGCCTTTGCAATGTTCCTCCATTCTTATGTTCTTATGTTCACGAGCTTTATCATACCTCTTCTTAAAGCTGTGTATGGTACCTGCCTACACTACCTCACTTTCCAGACTATTCCACTTCCTGACAACTCTATGGCTGAAGAAATACTTCCTAACGTCCCTGTAACTCACCTGAGTCTTCAGCTTCCAATTTTGACCCCTTGTTGCTGTGTCCCATCTCTGGAACATCCTGTCTTTGTCCGCCTTGTCAATTTCTCACAGTATTTTATATGTCGTTATCATGTCCCCTCTGTTCCTCCTGTCCTCCAGTGTCGACAGGTCCCGCATACTCGAGGATTATCCTGACGTATATGACGGTAGCATCTTGAACAACTTGTTGCATTTATCAACCGTTCATATGCCGCTGATGTAGTCAGGTTTTCATAACTTCTCTGGACACAGGTTGTGTGTGATGTCTACCCTGGATCTTTGTTTTCGTGGTCCACACCTTGAGCTGATCTCCTGCTAACATATTCTTTTGTCTCTAGCCTCTTTCAACAGCTTCCACCTTCATTACTTATCAACTTATTGAAGTTAAAAGCTATTAGCCTCTTGTTAAATCAGTCTTGCAGTGTGTCCAAATTGTTTTGTATTTCTTGTATATAGAAAACTTTAACTTGCGTATAAAAAGGTGAACACTACGGTAGGTGTGATAAATGGTTTTGAAAACTGACAAGTTGAAGATTGAGACATTTATGCAACATGTGGGAATCTTGATTAAGGGAACGTTTCGAAACACAGTGGCTTCATCAGTCCAGTACAAACCAGAAAGGGGTAAGGAGAGGAGGAGTTTGGGGTAATCAGTCCCTCAGCCTGGAATCGATGTGTTCAGTCCATCACTCTTGTTGAAAGTACAGCATATGGCCGGAGAAGTGGCTTATATACTGTAGTCAGGTGAGTTGAAGCAGGAGGAGGCGAGATCACAGTGGAACCATCCACTAGTGTAAGTAGGTCTTCGTCCAAAGGTTGGACGACGACCTTACCCCTTTCTGCTTTGTATTGGACTAATGAAGCCACTGTGTAGCGAAACGTTTTCTTAATAAGGATTCCCATATGTTGCATAAATGTCTCAATCTTCAACTACGGTAGGTCTACTAGCCTACTCCAAATTGGGTTTCGACCAGGTGTATACCTGCAAACTAATCATAGAGCACCAGTCAGGTACTATAGCATCTCAGTCTTTATTATGTACTATTCTCGCTCCTCTTTCTACTTCATTCGAAGATGTGGTGTAAACAGATGAATGTGCCAAGATATAATTGTTCTCTTTGTTAGTGGGATATTTTTGCATGTATTTTTTTTAACCATGGCGGCCGTCACCACAAAGTTAGGGTGACCTCAGAAGGGACCCGTAGCTCGATCGCTAGCGCCCTCAGCTCGCACATTGAGGTCCGGAGTTCGAATCTCCTCTGGTACAGCTGGAAAACATTAGGGACGTGTTTCCATAAGATACCTGCTGTCCCTGTTCACCCACCAGTATAAAATGAGTACCTGGGTATTAGTCGACTGGTTTGGGTCGCATGCTGGGACAAAACTGATCTAATTTGTCCGAAATGTTCAGCATAACAAGCGGCTTTCTGTTTAGTAGTATGTCATTGATGTCAGCTAGGCCTGTATACCTTGTAGTAAATGAAGATATATATATATATATATATATATATATATATATATATATATATATATATATATATATATATATATATATATATATATATATATAGCTAGCCGGACTTAAGTCCGGCTAATCATTAATTCACACTTTTAAACTGTAAAAGTACTATGTAATTTTTGTGACTTACCTGAGACTTTAGTTCCATTTATACTCTCATCATTTTGTTTATTCTAAATCAGAGAGTCTGTGTCCACCCTGTTATGCCCCTGAATATCTTTGTAGTTCGTAATTATGTCTCCCACAGATCCTCCGCTCATTTAGTAACGCGAGTTTGTTTTTCCTCGTCCTTAACGTGTTGTTTCGGGAGGTCATCACTGCTATGGAGAGTTACTTTTCCTTGTGATAACAGGTTGATATTAAGTAGCCACTTCACCTTTGTTCTCTCTTGACAGATATCAGCCTCACCTCATCTCATGATATCTTGGGAGCTAGGTGTTTTTTCTAGGTGAGGGCTGTGTAGCTGTCTGTATCTGAGTGATTGGAAAAAGAGTTTGTTTATTTTACTTTGCGTGTATTTGAGTGTTGGACCCAAGCTGTTGCCTGGGGGAGAATACAAAAGGTATAACTTCTTTGCATTAGGGAGGGGAAGTTTTATAGGGAGGGGGAAGAAGCATATCCTACTTATGTGAGGAGCTCTAGGGAAAATAAGCACATCCTACTTACATGTATTAAGGGGAGAGACATATCCTACCAACGTGTTTTTTTTTTTTTGGAGGGGGAGGGGGAAGAAGCACAGCTTGTACCTGGAGCGTAAATCCCAGCTGCCCTGCACTATCTCATGTGGAGGAGAAATAGAGACGGGAACTATCTGGGGAAGTACCAGGGGAACTACCAGGGGAAGTACCAGGGGTTGTACAAGAGATTTAGCATCGATGGTATGTAGACAGTGACACAAGTATGCAAATAAATCTTTATTTAGACATTTGACTCCAAGTAGAGCTCATTTCAAATATAAAAGCTCTACGCAGGGCGAAACATTGTTGAGATATATACTTGTTCTGCATACTTTACTGTCCTCATACCTGTAGGCTTTACTCTCTCCACCCACCGTGAAGGTATTCCCTAGTCTACTTGTCTTGTGGCATACCGTCCCCGTCCTTTGAAAACTTTACTCAGAGTAGCTTGACCTGCATCGAGAACGAGGATCATCCTTGACTTTTTCAGGTAACTGTGACCTGTGACCAAAGGATAACATTGAGAACGAGTGTATGTGAGGAATGTGAGACGGAGGGAATCATGTGAGGATTCAGGAGGGGGGGGGAGGATAACAGAGTTAAGCTAAGAGTTTGTATTTTCATTTAAAAGCTAAGAGCTGTTAACTACCGTAGCTCATTTAAAAGCCTTCCCTGGTATTCTCTTTATTATATCTTTATTTAGGATACAAACAGGGCACAGGATGAAGTTGGAGCTAGCCGTGGGCTATACATTTAATTTGGTCAGTTGACTTTGTCATTAATACTTGTGTGTTGTGTGAACATCTTTCAGACTAGTCATTAGAAGAATGAGTGAGGGAGTGATTGTAGTTGCTCATTGCTGCCTGTCTTGTATAGATGCTGTCTTTTCTCTATCTGCAAAGGAGAGCCAAGTGTAAGAACTTGTTAACCTGAACATTAAAATGGTATAAAATACCGACAGATTGTTAGGTAAGACACATATGCAACAGTTAGGTATCTTTATTTCGAAACGTTTCGCCTACACAGTAGGCTTCTTCAGTCGAGTACAGAAAAGTTGATAGAAGCGGAAGAAACTTGAAGACGATGTAATCAGTCCATCACCCTTAAAGTTTTGAGGTGGTCAGTCCCTCAGTCTGGAGAAGAGCATTGTTCCGTTGTCTGAAACAACGGAACAATGCTCTTCTCCAGACTGAGGGACTGACCACCTCAAAACTTTAAGGGTGATGGACTGATTACATCGTCTTCAAGTTTCTTCCGCTTCTATCAACTTTTCTGTACTCGACTGAAGAAGCCTACTATGTAGGCGAAACGTTTCGAAATAAAGATACCTAACTGTTGCATATGTGTCTTACCTAACAACTTGTTAACCTCCAAGAAGATGTAAACAAAGCTTTCCAGTGGGCAACAGAAAACAGTATGATGTTCAATGAGGACAAATTCCAACTAATCTGTTGTGGAAAATTGGAGGAGATAATAACTAGAACAGAGTATACTACAAACTCTGGCCATACAATAGAGCGGAAAAATATTGTAAGGGACCTGGGAGTAGTAATGTCTGAGGATCTCACTTTCAAGGATCACAACAGTGCCACGATCACAAGTGCAAAGAAAATGATAGGATGGATAATGAGAACGTTCAAAACGAGAGATGCCAAGCCAATGATGATCCTTTTCAAATCACTTGTTCTCTCTAGGCTGGAATACTGCTGTACATTAACATCTCCGTTCAAAGCAGGTGAAATTGCAGATCTAGAGAGTGTACAGAGAACCTATACTGCACGTATAAGTTCTGTCAAGCACCTTAACTACTGGTAACGCTTGGAAGCACTTGACTTGTACTCGTTGGAACGCAGGAGAGAGAGATATATCATAATCTACACTTGGAAAATCCTGGAAGGAATGGTCCCGAATCTACACACAGATATCACTCTCTACGAAAGTAAAAAAAAACTGGGCAGGCGGTGCAAAATACCCCAATTAAAAGTAGGGGCGCCAATGGTTCACTCAGAGAAAACATCATAAGTGTCCGGGGCCCAAGACTGTTCAACAGCCTCCCACCAAGCATAAGGGAAATTACCAATAAACCCCTGGCTGCCTTCAAGAGAGAGCTGGACAGACACCTAAAGTCAGTGCCGGATCAGCCGGGCTGTGGTTCGTACGTTGGACTGCGTACGGCCAGCAGTAACAGCCTAGTTGATCAGGCCCTGATCCACCGGGAGGCCTGGTCGTGGACCGGGCCGCGGGGGCGTTGATCCCCGGAATAACCGCCAAGTAGGTAGACTCCAGGCCTTATAGATAACAGTAATAGCATCCACATCACTCCGATATTGAAGGGTCTGCTGAAATGACAGATCAATCCAGGCCGGGTCCAGACACAAAGTAAGTCGCCTTGTAAAATGCTCTGTCCTGTCTAGAAGTCGTACATAAAACGAGGGAGAGTGCAATACAAGAAAGTGGTGCAATACCCAAGGTGACACCGCACGTGACCCTCATACAGAGTTTTGCAGCCTGGCTGTCGAGCAGGTGCGAGATATGCCTTGTGCTGTCAACGTCTTGGCTGCCTTATTTGCAAGATTTACAACATGACTCTTTATGAACATTGTAGTCATATTTCACCCTTAGGATGTCCACCTCATCGCTGGGCTTTAACACTCTTCCATTCATTTTACTACTGCTTCAGTATTAATAACCTGCCATCGTTTTCCCAGGTTGGTATTTCTATTCATTGATGATTGATGTGCCTGAGAGCAGCTGTCATTTCCTCTCTTGCTTAAGTAAATATTAGAATGCAGTTATCTGCACAGGCATAGAATTTTGGGATAATGTGAAATTGACACCTGTTGAATAACTTACAGAACTACTGTACCACTGCTGAAAGGTAGTCATTAAAGAAGTGTAGGGCAGAGCCAGAGACACTACAAGTTCGTAGTTCTGTCAAGAGTCCCTGGTGCCGTACCCGGTCGAAGGCACCAGCGAAGTCCAGTGATACTACACAGCTGATCCTGAATTCATCCAGTGACTGGTGCCACACAGTGGAGAGGCTAATAGGTCAGCTGCAGAGCGACCTTTTCTGAAGCTATAATGATGGTCGCAAAGGACGAGTGGTAGTCAAAAATATTGTCATTTGCTGTGAAATTGTCTCAAGAATTTTTGCCAGTGACTGACAGGAGTGACACTTGTCTACAGTTGCTCATTATCTTTCGGCTTCTTTACTTTTTGTGAGCAGGGGTTACCTGGAGGTTATTCCGGGGATCAACGCCCCCGCGGCCCGGTCCATGACCAGGCCTCCCGATGGATCAGGGCCTGATCAACTAGGCTGTTACTGCTGGCCGCACGCAGTCCGACGTACGAGCCACAGCCCGGCTGATCCGGCACTGACTTTAGGTATCTGTCCAGCTCTCTCTTGAAGGCAGCCAGGGGTTTATTGGCAATTCCCCTAATGCTTGATGGGAGGCTGTTGAACAGTTTTGGGCCCCGGACACTTATGGTGTTTTCTCTTAGTGTACCAATGGCGCCCCTACTTTTTATTGGCGGCATTTTGCATCGCCTGCCCAGTCTTTTACTTTCGTAGGGAGTGATTTCTGTGTGCAGATTTGGGACCATTCCTTCCAAGATTTTCCAAGTGTAGATTATGATATATCTCTCCCTCCTGCGTTCCAACGAGTACAAGTCAAGTGCTTCCAAGCGTTCCCAGTAGTTAAGGTGCTTGACAGAACTTATACGTGCAGTAAAGGATCTCTGTACACTCTCTAGATCTGCGATTTCACCTGCTTTGTATGGAGATGTTAATGTACAGCAGTATTCCAGCCTAGAGAGAACAAGTGATTTGAAAAGGATCATCATGGGATGTTAATGTACAGCAGTATTCCAGCCTAGAGAGAACAAGTGATTTGAAAAGGATCATCATGGGCTTGGCATCTCTCGTTTTGAAAGTTCTCATTATCCATCCTATCATTTTCTTTGCACGTGCGATCGTGGCACTGTTGTGATCCTTGAAAGTGAGATCCTCAGACATTACTACTCCCAGGTCCCTTACATTATTTTTCCGCTCTATTGTATGGCCGGAGTCAGTAGTATACTCTGTTCTAGTTATTATCTCCTCCAGTTTTCCATAACGGAGTAGTTGGAATTTGTCCTCATTGAACATCATATTGTTTACCGTTGCCCACTGGAAAACTTTGTTTATATCTTCTTGGAGGTTAATTTGCCCACGTTTCGAAAGAAGAGTCATTTACTCTGTGTTAGGAAGAGTTGATATAGATGCTAATTAGAGGCCGTGCTAACTGGTCAAAAATCTACTCAAAAATCTCGTACTATCCTTGTTCGGACCAACTTGCATCTTAGCCGCATGCTGTTCAGCAAGTGGGTCAACTTTTTTCTCGATTGCTGTTAGCGACACTCCCATCGTATCGATTTCGAGGTGGAATTATTTCATCAGGTTCATATTGCTGTCGGTCCTTAACTAAGGACCACTAGGTTTTGGAGTCCATTCTTCCTGATGCCATTATTTTCTTTTAGTGTCAGATGGAAATCTAGAGATGTTCCAGTTCCGAACTTCCTCCGTTCGCCAACAGGCATGCCTGTGTAGGTTCCCGGTTCAGGTTTTGGGAAGCCTCTGGTACCTCCTCCAAGCCTTGTAGTTAGCATTAGTGGCAACGTTAACCAAATGAAGGTTCATCCGAAGGCTTCGTTACATGTTGCCGATGGAGGATGTACTTGTGCTGGAGAATAAGGATATGTATGATGAAGACATTCACTTAATTATAAACATCGCCTTGGAAGAGGATATTTATTCAGTGGCGGCAAGCAGTAGACTCCAGCTTACTTTCTCGCACTCCCC
>NC_091310.1:36439727-36454727 GCF_038502225.1 Cherax quadricarinatus | reverse complement strand
TGTAAAAAATTTTAATTTTGCACCGAAAGAATCTTAGAAAGCTTACCTAACCTTATGATAACAAGAACAATTTATTTTAGCCCAACCCAACTATATGTATTTTAGATTTGTTTACAATAATTTAATACTAAACAAACACAGTGAAAAATATTTTTTTCATTAGGTTCAGAATGATTTGGGCGAAATTATTGCATACACAAATTTTCACTTGTCCTATATGGCAAGATGAGCGTTGCTATTTAAGCCAAGATCGCAAGTTCTGCCTGTTCGGCACGACATATATATATATATATATATATATATATATATATATATATATATATATATATATATATATATATATATATATATATATATAAGATGTGTATTACTATCAGCGTAAATATGGTGAGAGATTACTTTAATTTTTATTTTAGGGATGCTTTCTTGGCTGGTGATGAAAAGCTTACTTGCAGCGGTAATGGCCATAATGTAGTTGATAGGTGTTAAACCCCATTAACCAACCATCCAGCCATCATCAAATATTTTAGCGGGAGAGGACAAGTGAAGTACCATTGAGTGCCATTCACCAGCGCTGGCATAGCTTTGAACGTGTTATAAATATGAGATATTTCTGGGCATTGTGCAGTGTGTGGGACGACATGGAGCACAACGCACTCTACATATTACGTTATGAAACCTCGCTCTGGCACCATGAACGGTAGGTCGAATTCCTCGTAAACTTTTTACACTTTGAAATGACTGAGATCACAGAACGGGAGGGGATCGCACCCATAGTAGGCGAGCCTCACTCGTTCTGTAATTTATTTACACTCGTATTATGATTTCGTGATTCTCGAAATCATTCATTTGAAATATTCATTATTTTTA
The DNA here is from genome assembly GCF_038502225.1 of Cherax quadricarinatus. Lineage (NCBI taxonomy): Eukaryota > Metazoa > Arthropoda > Malacostraca > Decapoda > Parastacidae > Cherax > Cherax quadricarinatus. The sequence goes on along the minus strand of NC_091310.1, from coordinate 36,453,857 downwards.
TTTCTAACAATTAATAAGGAATCCCCGATGGGTTCCTTTAAGAGGCTGCCTGGTTTTTTTCCCGTTCTTTCTCTCTTTTTCTCTCCAGTTTCTTCCTCCTACTTCTAATATTATTTTGCTCATAACTCGAGAACGCCTCATCCAATCAGCTTCTTTCAACACTTATATACGGTAACAAGACTAAATAAAATTTTGGAGCAGTTGGTATGTTTACGTGCCCTTTGATCAATGTTGAACCCATTCTCATCCTCCTGGAATGACTCGGATAACTTATAAAAGTTCTCAGTGGCATACCTTCAAACATTCAAAAAAGGCTGCAAAAAATCAACGACAGAGGAGAATGAAATTCGTATGTGTAGCTGCTGATCTGACCATTTCATGTGTAGCATCCTTAGCTCACGCAATGAGGACCCGGGATCGATCCCGGCACGGGTGAAACGATGGGCATGTTTCCTTACACCTGCTGCCCCTGTTCACCTAGTAGTAAGGTACCTGGTCAATTAGCAAGAATTCATTTAAAATTAAATCCTTTCTAAAATTTTCTCTTATACGTTTAAAGATATATTTTTTTTCATTAATGTTAATGTAAAAAAATTTAATTTTGCTTCAAAAGAATCTTAGAAAACTTACCTAACCTTATTATAACAAGAACAATTTATTTTAGCCTAACCCAACTAAATATATTTTAGATTTGTTTACAATAATTTAATACTAAACAAACACAATGAAATCAATTTTTTTCGTTAGGTTCAGAATGATTTTGGCGAAATTATTGCATACACAAATTTTCGCTTGTCCTATATGGCAAGATGAGCGTTGCTGTTTAAGCCAAGATCGCAAGTTCTGCCTATTCGGCACGACATATATATACATACATACATATATATATATATATATATATATATATATATATATATATATATATATATATATATATATATATATATTATATATATATATTTATATATTACATGTATTTATATATATACATGTATATATATATATATATATATATATATATATATATATATATATATATATAATGATCATAAATTTGCATTCACTTTGCGTTTGTTGAGTACAACCTTCCTTGGTACTCATCACTCAGATATGCGCAATATTGTCACACCAACACTTACGATGATAACCATTTTCTCTTTTCTCGATGATTTGCAAAATATTTGATGAAGCTCAGTTTGTGGGTAAACGTCGTCATTAAAGCTTCTGTGTAACTTCACTTGTGTTTATTTCTCATCAGGAGTTGTTTCAAGAAGTTTAAGATCTTAGAAAATGTAATTGTAAATAATAGACCATAAAAGATGGTTAACATGAGCACAAAAATACTTTATTGATGTGAAGTTCGTATTTTCTTCATGACATCAAATACACTATTGTTTTGTTTCAAGTTAATGAATAAGAGTGTGAATCATGCAGTGTCCTTTCAGTAGGCAAGAGACTGGTCTCATCTGCATGACCTCTGCTGCTCTCTCTCCACGTATTGTTGTGTAAATGTTGAATAAGTCAGAAAGAGTCGTATAGACTCCACCCCATTGTGAAATGTCGTTGTTGTCGTGCCTGCCTGTGCCAGCTACTACCCGTTTGGCACTTCCCCTCCATCATGAAGCACCAGGCACTGGGTGAATCTGGCCCTGCCTGTCCGTAAGCTACCCAAGTTTGACGCAGTAGATCTGAGTTGTCTGTTTTCATCTAACTTATTTAACTTAAATTATCCAAAGTAAAACTAGTATTTTCTAATCCTAGAAAAGTTCTGTCCTGGGTCGATACCTGATTAGTCGATAAGCAACCGAGTTCGTACACAATTTGGAGGACTTGGAAGCAGTCTCAAGTGACGCTTCCCAAAGCTGTGTTGTGGCCCTTGTTTTTCACTCTACATTTACCAACCGCATTAGAAAAAAACAAAATATTTTTACTGACAACACAAAAGTCAATACTTTAGTGAAATTTCCCCTGAGCTTCAGTTAGCCTGTTCAATTTAATGCTATTAACTGCACTAGCCATTATGGCCTCAGTATACCTGTACAGTAACGTCAAGAATACTGTAATCCAAATTCAACGATGAAAGTAAACTCGTTATCTCTATACGGAGAGAGTTACACATTCTGATGTTTATATTATGTAGACAAATGTTATCTTATTTCTGGAGAATAACACTGTGACAGTCATAAGCCAAACTAGATGTATTTCGGTCACTACTCGATTCGAGGAGGGATCCTCGTATTGCATAACCCTGATCCCCAGGGTCTCAGTGCACGTCAGTGAAGCAGTGCAGAATGCTGCAGAAGTTAATAATACAACTGAATATTAGCATTGAAAATTTGAAGGGGATCAGTCATAAAGAAACTAATTCATCAATAAAAAATTGGTAAATTGGGATATTACACCGCCCTAATGTAATTCAAACCTTTCAAAGAGACCAAAAAGATCAATATCCTAAGTTGCTAAATAGGAAAGTTTGTTGTAAGCTTAATGTACATAACATACAAATGTTTAACGATAACATACAAATGTTATAGGCACATAACAGAACATTAAGCTGATATAACTTAGGATGGCCATATGAAGTCAGACACTGTGACTTATTTTTGATCGGAAGAGACATTTTCCAATTATTTCACAGAAAGTAATTTGATTATTAAAATTGGCACATTATTACTTAAACTAACATCGAGAGATTGTTTCCCTTGAAGAAAACACTTTAGTACTATAAGCTTATAGTTGACCAGCAGAAGCATTTTTCAGTTTTTGTACGGAATCTAAAAAAAAAAAATGCCTACACAGCCTAAACCCATGAAACGATCCATCCATTTCATTCGATGCATCAGTCATTGAAGATTGATGCTCTTTACAGTTATTACATTTTAATCAGAGGAAAGTGTAAGAAGCCTCTAGGGGTCGTATAGCGCCTGTGGGATGTGAGGCATTCAAATTCATTTCTAACAAGGGGAATATAAGTCTAGTTCCTTGGATGAAGAGCCTCTCCAGCATCAAGGCAGAATAATGCAATAAGGTGAAATTGAAACTTACACAGCTCAAAGTAAGTGACAGGTTGTGTTTCAAGACATTCTCCTGCAATTGATCTGATTCAAACAATTTCAAGTTTTTTTTTTTTTTAATTCAGTAAAATTTCAGATTTGCTCCTGTTTAGACTAAACTTACAGTTTGCATCACCAGTAATATTTTGAAGCCAATCAGAAGAAACATTCTTTAATTACTGAATAAAAAACAATTATTACTATTTAAAAAAAAATGGCAAATTGAGACTTACGTTCGGGAAACCACACCAGTGGTGAAAATTTGAAGCCGATCAGATGAGTCATTCTCCAGTTACGGCACGAATTTCAACGATTCATTTTTTTTTTTTACTGTTTTACTGTGTCAACAAATTTGTCAGCACGGAAACGAAAATTAATAAACCTCTGTGGCCCGTGGCCTGGTGGCAAAAGCTCTCGCTTCACACGGTGATGTCCGGGTTCGATTTACGGCAAGGGTGGAAACATTGGGTGTGTTTTCTTACACCGGTTGTCCATGTTCACCCATCGGTAAAAATGGGTACCTGGTCGACTGGTGTGGGTCGCATCCTGGGACAAAACTGACCTAATTTACCCAAAATGCTCTGCATAACAAGCGGCTTTCTGTATAGTAGTATGTCATTAGTGTCAGCTACGCCTGTATACCTTTATTTGTAGAAATAAAGATGGGGGGATGGGGGTGGAGGAGGAGGTCCAGGTGTCCAGAATTCAGTGGCAGCAACCAGTACTCCGTTAAGCAACCGTCGATTTCTCACACTGTAGTGTGAGCAAATTTCTCGACGCGCTGTAATTATTTTGCTAAAGTTACATAACTGTCTGTAAGCAAAATTTAACCAGTTATAAATCACCATAACGCGAATAAATGCAAAAATTCCATGAAGGACAAAATAGCTTTTGATGCTCGAAGAGAAAACAGAAATCCACCGAGGGGTTCACTAAAATACACAGTTCAATATTTTTTTTTTTTTTCATTCTATTCATTCCAGCCCTGTACAGTCACATTTTTGACGCTCTTAGCCCAAGTAATCTCCTGACGATTTTCACTTCATATAATAATATTGAAATATTGCTCGGTTTTCCTCCTTAAAATGCAGTTTAGAGAGCAAGTTTAATTATCATGGTAATATGTTTGTACACACTGGAGAGTGATAGTCTGGGTAGGACTAGTACACACTGGTTACCTGGAGGTTACCTGGAGGTTATTCCGGGGATCAACGCCCCCGCGGCCCGGTCCATGACCAGGCCTCCCGATGGATCAGGGCCTGATCAACTAGGCTGTTACTGCTGGCCGCACGCAGTCCGACGTACGAGCCACAGCCCGGCTGATCCGGCACTGACTTTAGGTATCTGTCCAGCTCTCTCTTGAAGGCAGCCAGGGGTTTATTGGCAATTCCCCTAATGCTTGATGGGAGGCTGTTGAACAGTTTTGGGCCCCGGACACTTATGGTGTTTTCTCTTAGTGTACCAATGGCGCCCCTACTTTTTATTGGCGGCATTTTGCATCGCCTGCCCAGTCTTTTACTTTCGTAGGGAGTGATTTCTGTGTGTTTGGGACAGATTTGGGACCATTCCTTCCAAGATTTTAGAGTCCAAAACTCCAGTGTAGATTATGATATATCTCTCCCTCCTGCGTTCCAACGAGTACAAGTCAAGTGCTTCCAAGCGTTCCCAGTAGTTAAGGTGCTTGACAGAACTTATACGTGCAGTAAAGGATCTCTGTACACTCTCTAGATCTGCGATTTCACCTGCTTTGTATGGAGATGTTAATGTACAGCAGTATTCCAGCCTAGAGAGAACAAGTGATTTGAAAAGGATCATCATGGGCTTGGCATCTCTCGTTTTGAAAGTTCTCATTATCCATCCTATCATTTTCTTTGCACGTGCGATCGTGGCACTGTTGTGATCCTTGAAAGTGAGATCCTCAGACATTACTACTCCCAGGTCCCTTACATTATTTTTCCGCTCTATTGTATGGCCGGAGTCAGTAGTATACTCTGTTCTAGTTATTATCTCCTCCAGTTTTCCATAACGGAGTAGTTGGAATTTGTCCTCATTGAACATCATATTGTTTACCGTTGCCCACTGGAAAACTTTGTTTATATCTTCTTGGAGGTTAACCGCGTCCTCAGCAGATGACAGCCTCATGCAGATCCTAGTATCATCCGAAAAGGATGATACGGTGCTGTGGTGTATATCTCTGTTTATGTCTGATATGAGGATAAGGAATAAGATGGGGGCGAGTACTGTGCCTTGTGGAACAGAGCTCTTCACTATGGCAGCCTCCGATTTAACTCTGTTGACCACTACTCTTTGTGTTCGATTTGTTAGGAAGTTGAAGATCCATCTCCCCACTTTCCCAGTTATTCCTTTAGCACGTATTTTATGGGCTATTACGCCATGATCGCATTTGTCAAATGCTTTTGCAAAGTCTGTGTATATTACATCTGCATTCTGATTTTCTTCCAGTGCATCCAAGGCCATGTCATAGTGATCCAGTAGTTGTGAGAGGCAGGAGCGACCTGCCCTGAACCCATGTTGCCCTGGATTGTGCAGATTTTGGGAATCCAGGTGATTTGCAATCCTGCTTCTTAGCACTCTTTCAAAGATTTTTATGATGTGGGATGTCAGAGCTATTGGTCTATAGTTCTTAGCTAATGCTTTGCTGCCACCTTTATGGAGTGGGGCTATATCTGTTGTTTTAAGTGACTGTGGAATTTCACCCATGTCCAAGCTCCTCCTCCATAGTGTACTTAGGGCACGCGAGAGGGGTTTCTTGCAGTTCTTAATGAAAACAGAGTTCCACGAGTCTGGGCCCGGGGCTGAGTGCATAGGCATGTTGTCAATGGCTTTTTCGAAATCTATCGGAGTTGGGGTAATGTCGGAAATCTGGCATACATTTATGGAGTTTTGAGGCTCATTCATGAAGAAATCATTTGGGTCGTCGATCCTCAGACCGATTAGTGGTTCACTAAACGCAGAGTCGTACTGGGATTTCAATATTTCACTCATTTCCTTGTTGTCGTCTGTGTAAGTCCCATCCTGTCTGAGTAAGGGCCCGATACTAGATGTGGTATTTGCCTTGTTTTTGGCATATGAAAAGAAATATTTTGAATTTCTTTCAATTTCACTAATAGCTTTAAGCTCCTCCTGCCTCTCCTGGTTCCTGTAAGAGTCATTTAGCTTAAGTTCGATAGTTTCCACTTCCCTGGTCAGCGCCTCCCTTCGTGTATCAGATATTCTAGCACTCCTGAGGAGCTCAGTGACTCTTCGTCGTCTTCTGTAGAGGGAGCGTCTTTTTCTCTCCAGTTTACACACTGGAGAGTGATAGTCTGGGTAGGACTAGTACACACTGGAGAGTGATAGTCTGGGTAGGACTAGTACACACTGGAGAGTGATAGTCTGGGTAGGACTAGTACACACTGGAGAGTGATAGTCTGGGTAGGACTAGTACACACTGGAGAGTGATAGTCTGGGTAGGACTAGTACACACTGGAGAGTGATAGTCTGGGTAGGACTAGTACACACTGGAGAGTGATAGTCTGGGTAGGACTAGTACACACTGGAGAGTGATAGTCTGGGTAGGACTAGTACACACTGGAGAGTGATAGTCTGGGTAGGACTAGTACACACTGGAGAGTGATAGTCTGGGTAGGACTGGTACACACTGGAGAGTGATAGTCTGGGTAGGACTGGTACACACTGGAGAGTGATAGTCTGGGTAGGACTGGTACACACTGGAGAGTGATAGTCTGGGTAGGACTAGTACACACTGGAGAGTGATAGTCTGGGTAGGACTAGTACACACTGGAGAGTGATAGTCTGGGTAGGACTAGTACACACTGGAGAGTGATAGTCTGGGTAGGACTAGTACACACTGGAGAGTGATAGTCTGGGTAGGACTAGTACACACTGGAGAGTGATAGTCTGGGTAGGACTAGTACACACTGGAGAGTGATAGTCTGGGTAGGACTAGTACACACTGGAGAGTGATAGTCTGGGTAGGACTAGTACACACTGGAGAGTGATAGTCTGGGTAGGACTAGTACACACTGGAGAGTGATAGTCTGGGTAGGACTAGTACACACTGGAGAGTGATAGTCTGGGTAGGACTAGTACACACTGGAGAGTGATAGTCTGGGTAGGACTAGTACACACTGGAGAGTGATAGTCTGGGTAGGACTAGTACACACTGGAGAGTGATAGTCTGGGTAGGACTAGTACACACTGGAGAGTGATAGTCTGGGTAGGACTAGTACACACTGGAGAGTGATAGTCTGGGTAGGACTAGTACACACTGGAGAGTGATAGTCTGGGTAGGACTAGTACACACTGGAGAGTGATAGTCTGGGTAGGACTAGTACACACTGGAGAGTGATAGTCTGGGTAGGACTAGTACACACTGGAGAGTGATAGTCTGGGTAGGACTAGTACACACTGGAGAGTGATAGTCTGGGTAGGACTAGTACACACTGGAGAGTGATAGTCTGGGTAGGACTAGTACACACTGGAGAGTGATAGTCTGGGTAGGACTAGTACACACTGGAGAGTGATAGTCTGGGTAGGACTAGTACACACTGGAGAGTGATAGTCTGGGTAGGACTAGGCCTTTGACAGAAGCTTATTAGTTCGTAGCAGTATTGTTCTATTATTATTATTGATGGTATTTTTGATATTATTAATATTGTTGTTGTTATATACACAAATAACCCGCATATACGGGAATGAAACTTAAGACAATGTTTCGGTCCTACTTGTAACATTAACACTCCACTCTCTGGCTCTTGTGTCACTACCTCTACACTGCTGCTGCTGCTGCTGCTGCTGCTGCTGCTGCTGCTGCTGCTGCTGCTGCTGCTGCTGCTGCTGCTGCTGCTGCTGCTGCTGCTGCTGCTGCTGCTGCTGCTGCTGCTGCTGCTGCTGCTGCTGCTGCTGCTGCTGCTGCTGCTGCTGCTGCTGCTGCTGCTGCTGCTGCTGCTGCTGCTGCTGCTGCTGCTGCTGCTGCTGCTGCTGCTGCTGCTGCTGCTGCTGCTGCTGCTGCTGCTGCTGCTGCTGCTGCTGCTGCTGCTGCTGCTGCTGCTGCTGCTGCTGCTGCTGCTGCTGCTGCTGCTGCTGCTGCTGCTGCTGCTGCTGCTGCTCCTCCTCCTCCTCCTCCTCCTCCTCCTCCTCCTCCTCCTCCTCCTCCTCCTCCTCCTCCTCCTCCTCCTCCTCCTCTGCCATTATACTACTACCTCCTCTCGTTCTCCCAGCCTCCCCCCCCCCTCTCGTATATATACTGGGTCCCTTCCCTGCGCACTTCTGTGTGACTAGTTAATGGTCCAAGTCGGACAGAAACGTCGTCATAACTCATTCTCTTATGTGCGGGTTATCTGTGCATTGTTTCAGTCACGGTATTGTGCCTTTGTATAAATTATTATGATTAAAGTTACCGTAGTTAGTAATATTACAATTATCACTAAATACTTTGCTTATAGTTATTACTTTTTCAGTCTTAACAGCATTACTATCATTATTTTTATTATTGTAAATTATAATTATTATTAATATTAGCATTATTATTGCATTTGGATGTTTCATTATTATTACTAATATCATACTGCATTATAATTTTTTCATTGTTAGTATTTACGGGTAGTATTACTGTGAGTTATCACAGGCTGGTGTTGACAGACTTCTTGATAAAGTAAGTGATGCTTATTTGGTATAGATCACAGTGATTGGGTACAGATCACAGTAATATGATACAGATTACAGTAATTTGATGCAGATTACAGTAATTAGGAACATATTACAGCAGTGTGGTACTCATTCTCTGAGGTCTTTTCAGAATCACAAAAGGGTTTTAATTCCATAATGATTCATTATCTTTGTTTCACCTTCTCTGTATCATCGTCCGGGTCTTATTCCTGGTGTATCCTGACCTTCCTTCTTTTTCTTGTCTTTCCCCACCTCCTCCCTTCCTCAAGTCTCCCCATTCATAGGGAAAGTTGTGTCCCTATGAATGGGACGCAACTTGCCCCCTATGAATGGGACGCAACTTGCCCAAACAAGTTCCAATGAGTGTTGGAACTTGTTTGGGCAGCTCCTCTCCCTAACACCACTCTTTCTCCCCCAAGCTCTCCTTCCTCCCTCTTGTGTTCCACCTACCCTCCTCTCTCCAACCTCAGTCCATTCCTCTATGCCCCATCCACCCCTCCCTTCGTGTCTACGTTTTTTTTCCGCTCCCACGTGCGCCGTTCTGATGCAATCGTTGGACGCGTAGCTACACACACCAGCCACCACCACAACCGCCCCACCCTCGTGTCTCCCTCTATGTCTGTCTGTCGCATCTTGTCTGGAATTAACTATTTGAGATTGTGGGGGATAGAGCTCCGTGTCATTTAGTTGACAGAGTCTAGCTCTTGTCTCACTCTATAAATCTGACGTAATCGTAGTAAACAGTTACAACAGGAGTAGACACAACAGTAGTAATGACACCTGTAATAAAATTGCAGTTATAACAGTAGTAATGATAGCTGTTATAAAGTTGAAACAGTAGTAATGACAGTTGCAATAGGCAATTACAACGGTAGTAATGACAGCTATAATAAACAGCTATAACAGTAGTAATGATAACTGTAATAAGCAATTACAGCAGTAGTAATGAGAGCTATAATAAAAAGATATAACAGTAAAGACAGCTATAATAAACAGTTATAACAGTAAAGACAGCTATAATAAACAGTTATAACAGTAAAGACAGCTATAATAAACAGTTATAACAGTAAAGACAGCTATAATGAACAGTTATAACAGTAATGACAGCTATAATAAACAGTTATAACAGTAAAGACAGCTATAATAAACAGTTATAACAGTAGTAATGCTCTGAGTTAAGGTGTCACTAGAGTGTTTAACAAATAAAATGTATTTCTCTTGCCTTTCCTTCCTGTTCTTCTGAAGATATGTGTACTCGTAGGCACATTAAAGCTCAGTTTTTTATTTCCTATTTTCACTGTGGTATTTTTTTGTTCATATTTGCAAACACGCGTTTTGTGATTTCTTCCATATGTAGGCGCCTCTGTCTTGTCAGAGAGGCGCCGATACTTCAGTTCAAAACTGAAAATATCCCCATCCCTCCTTCAGAGTGCAGGCACTGTACTTCCCACCTCCAGGACTCAAGCCCTGCTAACCGATTTCCCTGAATCCCTTCATGTTACTTGGCTGACACTCCAACAGCACGTCCAGTAATAAAAAACATTTGTCTCCACTAGTATTTAACACACACACGCCTGCTGGATATCTAAGCCCCTCGCACACAAAACCTCCTTTACCCCCTCCCTCATCCATTCCAAGGACGACCTACCCAGCCTTCCTTCCAATACAGATTTATACGCCCTCCATTTTGTTCTGTCTTCTCTAAATGTCCGAACCACCTCAGCGACCCCTCTTTAGCCCTCTTGATATATATGTCGTGCCGAGTAGGTAAAACTTGTGATTTTGGTTTAAATAACAACGCTTTTGCCGAATAAGGCAAGCGAAAATTTGTGTATGCAATAATTTCGCAACAGTCGTTCTGAACCTAACGAAAAAAATTATTTAGTTGGATTAGACTAAATTAAATTTAGCTTGTTATATTAAGGTTAGGTAAGTTTTCTAAGGTTCTTTTGGTACAATTTTTTTTACATTAACTTAAAAGAAAACATATATGTTTAAACGTATAAGAAATATTTTTTTTAGGAAAGGACTTAATTTTAAATGAATTCTTGCTAGTTGACCAGTTTTACCTATTCGGCACGATATATATATATATATATATATATATATATATATATATATATATATATATATATATATATATATTTATATATATATTTATATATATACACACACACACACACACAAAACACACAAAACACTGCGACTAGCCGGGGGATCGAACCCGTGTTGTTTTAGCCCGCCTCATGGTGAGCGAAAATTCCACGACACTCTAACCCACGGGACCACACAATCCTACAAGAATCACGTACCCAGCAGAGCTAGGTGTTGTACCATGATTCAGGGACATACGATGGTGTGGGTGCCTTAGAGGTAATTTCATTCTACTCCCCGTTTGTTGTACTAGCCTCCACAAGCAGTATATATCGTATTGTAACCACGAACGAGTGGTATTTAATCAGCAACAACACTGCGACTAACCAGGGGATCGAGCCCGTGTTGTGTTGATCTAGAGAATTGGATCTGTACTACAGTTCCCTGAGAATTGAGCCTGAATACCTCCCCCCCTACATGCGCTGTATAATCCTACGGGTTTAGCGCTCCCCCATGATTATAATAATCATCTCGGGTCGCGCAACCACCAGAATACATCTAGTTGTTATTAGTAGTAAGTAGTGGTAGTCAAGTGAGAACAGCGCCGCTCAGCAGATCATTACATTACTAACACTTGCGCCAGATCAGCCTGTCTCAGCACTAAGCATCAGTCTACATACAGTTAAAGGGTTGGGGCCAAGACCTGAAGCTATACCCAGGCATGTTCAAATGGGTAATAACAAAGTGAGATGGATACACGGGGACATGTGCCTAGGACAAAATGGTAACTAACACGGTGTGAGAGTGAGTGGGGTGGGTGGAGTGTGTGAGGAATGGCACACGTGGTCAGAGGTACGAGGTGAGGCAAATGCGTACACATTGAGCAAGACGGAGGGAGAATGGGTCCTATGGAAGGTAGGGAAGAAAGGAGGTGGAGAGGAATGGATGGAGGTGGTGAAGCTGGCGGGAGGGTTGGTGATGCATGGGATGGGGATGGTTCAGTTGTATTCACGTGTGGGTTGAAGATAAAAGAATGGTGGGTTACCGTGAGGGAAGGAAGGGGGGGGGTATATTCGCGTGAGGAAGGGAGGGAGGAGAGCGGGACAGAAAAGAGAGGAAGGAAAGCGAGAGGTGAGGTAGGGAGGAGGATGTTCATTCTCCAGCACTCGCCTCTGGTAGTGTTACAGCTTACCCTATGAATGGGGAGACTTGGGGAAGGTAGGAGAGTGGGAAGGAGGAGAGGCAAACATATGGCAGAAATAAAAACAAATCGAGTGCATAGATGTGGACGAGGATATGGCGAAGACCAGGATAAACAACCCTCATGGGCTTAACCCTCTTTTTTTGGAAAGGGGGGGGGGAGGTAGTTGGGGAAATATCCCAGACACACACACTTAAGCTGTTAGTGCCCACATCCCGGCGTATGCACCACAGCGTACAAGACTCTATGAGGAACTGATGTGTCATGTGGTTCGCTGGTGTTGTCCCGGCCCGGGTCTTTTCCAGTTGGTGACCCGGCAGAAAAGAGTAACTGATAGGGTGGGCAGAGACAGATTGTTTGAGAGGCGGGAAACGGGAACACCAGGGCACTGCTGGAAGTTGAAAGCATAAACGAGGCACAGGAATGTTAGAATGTATTTCTTCGGCCATAGTGTGGTCAGGAAGTCAAACGACCTGGGCAGTTCAGCGGTAGAGGAAGGATCCATACAAAACTTTCAGAAGAGGTACGATAAATCTTTAAAAGCCAGAAGAGAGTGAACTAGTAACGACCAGCGAAGAGGCGGGACCAGAAACTGAGACTCAACCCCTTCAACCATATATAGATAGGTGGGTATATATTTGTGAGTATGGTCAGAGAAAGAGGCACAGTACCAGCGTAGCTTAAAGCAACACCTTAGGTACAAGAGGCAAGACATATTGTCTTGAAGGTTGAAGGGACGAATATGGAAGCTGGACATCTACAACACACGCTAACGTTAGAAAGAATTTGTTGACAATGTAAGATTAACAGAGCGGAATGAGCTGTGTCATGGACTGATGAAGTCCCTGGTGGATGAAACGTTTTCACAATACAATGTCATAAACCACATTGTGTGTCTTATTAACATACTGTTGATATACTCTTATTTTGGTATTGCCATGCCTGCCTGGCATCAGTTGTTGGAGCTAATTTCTTGCATAGCTCTGAATTAAGAGATGCCTTTACCCTTTATATACCTTTGATGAATTTTAAGAGTTTTTCTACTCCCACAGTCCGCCTTTGGGCCACCCTTGTCTGATTCTTGCCTGGTCAACCTAGTTGTTAGTGCTGGCGGCCTCTGGTACACATATTCATCACAACCTGGTTGATCTGGCACTTGCCGGAGGAAATTGTCGAGTTTTCTACTCTAGATATATACACTTGTTCAGTCAATATTTTTTTTTATATTTTCTAGCAGTGTTAAATAGTGTGGGAGCACGGATGTTGATACAGTGTACTTTTGTTGTGCCCATGGCACTTCTGCCTTTCGCAGGGTTTATTCCACATAGTCTCTTATATCTCTCATTCTAGTATGTTATTATGGTAGTGTACAGATTTAGGACCAGGCTCTGATGCACCTTCCAAGTATATATATATTGGAATCACAGCAGTTGTTCAACCTAGGTCAACATGGGTTCAGAACAGGTCGCTCCTGCCTTTCACAACTACTGGCCCATTACGACAAGGCCTTGGATACTCTTGAAGACGGACAGAATGCATATGTAGTATACTACATTGTCTTTGCAAAAGTCTTCGATAATTGTGACCATGGAGTAATTGCACACAAAGGAAATAACTGGGAAGGTGGGAAGTTGGATTTTTAACCTCACGAATAGAACCAAGTGAGTTACAGTAAACTGAGTGAACTCAGGGGAGAAAATTACACATTCAAGGAGCACAGCAACGTTATTATCGCACCTGCAAGAAAATAACAGGTTGGATAACTAGAATCTTCAGAACAAGGATACCAAGCCAATGTTGATACTTTTTCAAGTCACTCGTTCTTCCTTGGCTAGGGTATCGTTGTGTACAACCCCGGTTAGTACATAGAGCTGTAAAATGTGCAGAGAATCTTCACAGCTCGTATAAACTCTGTCAAGCAACTTAAATTACTGGGAGCGCTTCAAGTCTCCAGAACTGTGCTCCTTAGAACGTAAGCGAGAAAGATATATAATGTTCATTGGAAAATACTGGAGGGATCGCTGCACACTGAAATTACTACTTATGAACACAAGAAGCTTGGCAGACAGTGCAGGATACCTCCAATGAAAA
>NC_091310.1:36384727-36434727 GCF_038502225.1 Cherax quadricarinatus | reverse complement strand
AGTACGTCGCTCTCATCCCCCCTCCTCTCCTACCCCTCTCTACCCCCGTCATCATCCTCTTTTTGCCCTTCTCACCCCCTCTCCACCTCCTTCTCCATCCCTTCTCCACCTCCTTCTCCGTCCCTTCTCCACCTACTCTTCCCTCAGGCCACACACTCTCCCACCTGACCAACTCCACCTCCTCTCCACCACTATCCTTGCTCGAAAAAAAATTCTGGTGATTCGGTGAAGGAATGTTGGGGGGGGGAGGGTAGGAAATACCAGTGGTGTAGCCTGTGGTAAGGGGAGGAATGATAGGGAGGGGGTGTATGGTAGAGTCAGTGGTAATGGTGATTAAAGGGGAAGTAGTAGGAGACAGAGAGAGAGAGAGAGAGAGAGAGAGAGAGAGAGAGAGAGAGAGAGAGAGAGAGAGAGAGAGAGAGAGAGAGAGAGAGAGAGAGAGAGAGAGAAGCAGACACACACATACACACACACACATACACACACACACATACATACACACACACACACACACACACACACACACACACACACACACACACACACACACACACACACACACACACACACACACACACACACACACACACACACACACACACAAACATCTGACGACACTGGAGGAGAGGAGAGTCAGGGAGGACATGATAACGACATATAAAATACTGAGAGGAATTGATAAGGTGGACAGAGACAGGATGTTCCAGAGATGAGACACAGCAACAAGGTGTCACAATTGGAAGTTGAAGACTCAGATGAATCACGGGGATATTAGGAAGTATTTCTTCAGTCACAGAGCTGTCAGGAAGTGGAATAGTCTGGAAAGTGATGTAGTGGAGGCAGGATCCATACTTAGCGTTAAGAAGAGGTATGGGACTATGTCTTAAATGAAACATGTTGAGAAGATATCTTAAATAACATGGATCCAAATCAGTGCTTTGAAAGGATCAACTTCCTGGCAGCTGAAGCATGTTCTAGGCAAATTATCCTAAGAAAGAAGGAAGAAGAAGAGCAAGAGTAAACTGGAGAGAGAAAGACTCTCCCTCTACAGAAGACGACGAAGAATCACTAAACTCCTGAAGAACGCTAGAATATCTGATACACGGAAGGAGGCGCTGACCAGGGAAGTGGAAACTATCGAACTTAAGTTAAAGGGCTCTTACAGGAACCAGGAGAGGCATGAGGAGCTTAAACTATTAGTGAAATTGAAAGAAATTCGAAATATTTTTTTTCATATGCCAAAAACAAGGCAAATACCACATCTAGTATCGGACCCTTACTCAGACAGGATGGGACTTACACAGATGACAACAAGGAAATGAGTGAAATACTGAAATCCCAGTACGATTCTGTGTTTAGTGAGCCACTAATCAGTCTGAGGATCGACGATCCAAATGATTTCTTCATGAATGAGCCTCAAAACTCCATCAATGTATGCCAGATTTCCGATCTTACCCTAACTCCGATAGACTTTGAAAAAGCCATTGACAACATGCCCATGCACTCAGCCCCAGGTCCAGACTCGCGGATCTCTGTGTTCATTAAGAACTGCAAGAAACCCCTCTCGCGTGCCCTAAGTATACTATGAAGGAGCTTAGACATGGGTGAAATTCCGCAGTCACTTAAAACAACGGATATAGCTCTACTCCATAAAGATGGCAGCAAAGCATTAGCTAAGAACTATAGACCAATAGCTCTGACGTCCCACATCATAAAAATCTTTGAAAGAGTGCTAAGAAGCAGAATTGCAAACCACCTGGATTCCCAAAAACTGTGCAATCCAGGGCAACATGGGTTCAGGGCAGGTCGCTCCTGCCTCTCACAACTACTGGATCACTATGATATGGCCTTGGATGCTCTAGAAGAAAATCAGAATGCAGATGTAATATACACAGACTTTGCAAAAGCGTTTGACAGGTGCGATCATGGCGTAATAGCTCACAAAATACGTGCTAAAGGAATAACTGGCAATAACTAGATCTTCAACTTCCTAACCAATCGAAGACAAATAGTGGTCAACAGAGTTAAATCGGAGGCTGCCATAGTGAAGAGCTCTGTTCCACAAGGCACAGTACTCGCCCCCATCCTGTTTCTCATCTTCATATCAGACATAGACAGAGATGTAATCCACAGCACATATCATCCTTTGCAGACGATACTAGGATCTATATGAGGCTGTCATCTATTGAGGACACGGTTAACCTCCAAGAAGATATAAACCAAGTTTTCCAAAGGGCAACGGAAAACAATATGTTCAATGAGGACAAATTCCAACTGCAACGTTAAGGAAAACTGGAGGAGATAATAACTAGAACAGGTATACTACAAACTCTGGCCATACAATAGAGCGGAAAAATAATGTAAGGGACCTGGGAGTAGTAATGTCTGAGGATCTCACTTTCAAGGATCACAACAGTGCCACGATCACAAGTGCAAAGAAAATGATAGGATGGATAATGAGAACGTTCAAAACGAAAGATGCCAAGCCAATGATGATCCTTTTCAAATCACTTGTTCTCTCTAGGCTGGAATACTGCTGTACATTAACATCTCCGTTCAAAGCAGGTGAAATTGCAGATCTAGAGTGTACAGAGATCCTTTACTGCACGTATAAGTTCTGTCAAGCACCTTAACTACTGGGAACGCTTGGAAGCACTGGACTTGCACTCGTTGGAACGCAGGAGGGAGAGATATATAATCTACACTTGGAAAATCCTGAAGGAATGGTCCCGAATCTGCACACAGAAATCACTCCCTACGAAAGTAAAAGGCTGGGCAGGCGATGCAAAATACCACAATTAAAAGTAGTGGCGCCATTGGTACACTCAGAGAAAACACCATAAGTGTCCGGGGCCCAAGACTGTTCAACAGCCTCCCACCAAGTATAAGGGAAATTACCAATAAACCCCTGGCTGCCTTCAAGAGAGAGCTGGACAGATATCTAAAGTCAGTGCAGGATCAACTGGGCTGTGGTTCGTGCGCTGGACTGCATGCGGGAAGTAGTAACAGCCTGGTTGATCAGGCCCTGATCCACCGGGAGGCCTGGTCTTGGACCGGGCCGCGGGGGCGTTGATCCCCGGAATAACCTTCAGGTAGACTCCAGGTCGATAAAGCTCATGGAGTAAAGAGAGAGTGATCAAGTAGCGACCAGTGAAGAGGTGGGGGCCAAGAGCTATGAATCGACTCCTGCAACCACAGTTGAGTACAATTAGATGAGTACACACACGCACACGTTACCTAACGTCAATATTCCCATCCGTGTAGGTCCACTGGCTTCTCGAATATTCTGTGTTCGTCTGGTGAATTCGTGTTCTAAAATGTTTCTTGATGTGTATATTCGTGTGTTCTGTGTTTGTTAGCGTGTTCTCGAAGATTTCTTTAGTTTACCATCTTTGTGTGTGTGTGTGTGTGTGTGTGTGTGTGTGTGTGTGTGTGTGTGTGTGTGTGTGTGTGTGTGTGTGTGTGCGTGCGCGTGGGTGTGGGTGAGAGTTCCAGTTTCGTGCACATCCTGTGTTCTTCCGTATTCTAGAATATTCGTTCGTCCTGTCTCCCAGCGTGTGGGTCTTGTTCCAGAATGTTCTGCCTGGCTCATCAGTATTTTTTTAATTGTTCGGAGTTAACCCTGGCTTCGTTCCTTGCTTTTCTTGCCCCGTAATAATATTGGTGGAATTACTGACAATATGTTAGCTAAATAATAATATAATAAAAAAAAGCGCTAAGCCACTATGCTAGCTAAAAAGAACACAGCAGTTGATAACAGCTTGACGAAGCTCCTGTAGAGCGAAACGTTGCCACAGTAAAATGTCACATTAGCTGCACATGTGACCTCCTACTAGACATATATTCTTGCCTTCTTATACTGTCGTAATCTTAACTTGTCACTGATGCCTTCCCTCTTCTCCAGTCCTCTACTAGTTCTCCCAGCGTGTAGGTTCCTGGGCGTTCTAGAATGTTCTTATTTAGTTTACCTTTTATGTGTTGATATTGCTTTGTGTTCCGTGTTCTTATTGCCTTGTGTTCTGTATTCTTATTGCTTTGTGTTGTGATCTTTTTGCCTTGTGTTCAGTGTTCTTGTTACCTTGTTGTGTTCTGTGTTCTTTGTGAATTGTTGTGCTCTGTGTTCTATTCCTTTGTTCTTATTGCCTTGTGTTCTGTGTTCTTATTGCCTTGTGTTGTGATCTTTTTGCCTTGAGTTCTGTGTTGTTATTGCTTTGTTGTGTTCTGTATTCACATTGACTTGTGTTCTGTGTTCTTATTGCCTTGTATTGTGTTCTTATTGCCTTATGTTCTGTTCTTATTATTGCCTTGTTCTGTTCCCTGTTCTTATTGCCTTGTGTTCTGTTCTTCTTATTGCCTTGTTCTGTTCCCTGTTCTTATTGCATTGTTGTGTTCCGTGTTATTTCCTTGTGTTCTGTGTTCTTATTGCCTTGTGTTATGTGTTCTTATCGCCTTGTGTTTTGTGTTCTTATTGCCTCGTGTTTTGTGTTCTTATTTCCTTTTTGTGTTCTGTGTTCTTATTGCCTTGTTGTGTTCCGTGTTCTTATTATTGCTTTGTTGTGTTCTGTGTTCTTATTAATGCCTTGTTGTGTTCTGTGTTCTTTAATGTTCATCCGTCTCGTCGTTGATGTGCTCCTATGTTCCAGACTTGTTGTTCCTCAGCTCACAGAATGTTGCTTGTCATCCTTCCGTGAAGTGTCGCCTGCATCATTCTGGAACATTCTGTTAATGTGTGGATCATTCTGGAACATTCTGTTAGCGTGTGAATCATTCTGGAACATTCTGTTAGTGTGTAGATCGTTCTGGAACATTCTGTTAATGTGTGGATCATTCTGGAACATTCTGTTAGCGTGTGGATCATTCTGGAACATTCTGTTAGCGTGTAGATCGTTCTGGAACATTCTGTTAATGTGTGGATCATTCTGGAACATTCTGTTAGCGTGTGAATCATTCTGGAACATTCTGTTAGTGTGTAGATCGTTCTGGAACATTCTGTTAATGTGTGGATCATTCTGGAACATTCTGTTAGCGTGTGGATCATTCTGGAACATTCTGTTAGCGTGTAGATCGTTCTGGAACATTCTGTTAATGTGTGGATCATTCTGGAACATTCTGTTAGCGTGTAGATCGTTCTGGAACATTCTGTTAATGTGTGGATCATTCTGGAACATTCTGTTAGCGTGTAGATCGTTCTGGAACATTCTGTTAATGTGTGGATCATTCTGGAACATTCTGTTAGCGTGTGGATCATTCTGGAACATTCTGTTAGCGTGTAGATCGTTCTGGAACATTCTGTTAATGTGTGGATCATTCTGGAACATTCTGTTAGCGTGTGGATCATTCTGGAACATTCTGTTAGCGTGTAGATCGTTCTGGAACATTCTGTTAATGTGTGGATCATTCTGGAACATTCTGTTAGCGTGTGGATCATTCTGGAACATTCTGTTAATGTGTGGATCATTCTGGAACATTCTGTTAGCGTGTGGATCATTCTGGAACATTCTGTTAATGTGTGGATCATTCTGGAACATTCTGTTAGTGTGTAGATTATTCATAAAGACATAAGAAGGAAGGAGCACTGCAGGAGGTCTCCTGGCCCAAGTCACCCACCGACCTGGAATATTCAGTTAGTGTTTACTTAACTATGCATGGGTCGGTATCAGTACTGGTTCCATTATTATTAATGGTACACAATATAGACAAATACATGACTGAGTGTGGGTGGACGTGACTTGCACCTGACTGACTTGGGCCAGTAGGTGACTTTGACTTGCCTAGCATGGGCCAGTAGGCCTGCAGCAGTGCTCTTTCGTTTTTATGTTCTTGTGTACAGTAGCGCCAGGTTGATGAGTGAGACAAATGTGTAACACCTGGGTACCCAGGTGTAGCACACGTGTCTCACTCATTTGATTTTGTGGGGGAGGGAAGGGGTAGTGATCTCTAGGTCTTGGGCTCGCCTCTAGTTTCGACGGAGTGACGTGACGGGGCTTACACTGTTAATTTATTATTTTAATGGGATGTAATGTTGACAAGTTGATGAATAAGACGTATGTGTGTGTGTGTGTGTGTGTGTGTGTGTGTGTGTGTGTGTGTGTGTGTGTGTGTGTGTGTGTGTGTGTGTGTGTGTGTGTGTGTGTGTGCGTGTGTGTTTTGTGTGAGTCAGCGCTTGAGCGGGACCACCGTCTCCATGGAGGGAGAGGTGGTTTGGGTGGGAGTGACGGGGCGGGTTGTTGGGGCGGGAGGGGTGTTAGGATAGGGAGCGGTGTGACGGGGCCGGAGGGGTTGTCGGGGCGGCCGGGGTGGGAGGGGCCACGTAGGGCGGGCGGAAAATTCCACAGCGGTGACCTAATCGTGGGGAGGCGGGAGGAGAGCAGAAATGTTGTCTTCTGCCGTCTTCTGATATCTCCTGCGGTCTGCTGCCGTCTTCTGCTATTTCTTGTTGTCCTCTCGGTATCTCTTGCTGTCTGCTGTCGTCTCCTGTTGTCTGCTGCCGTCTTCTGCTATTTCTTGCTGTCTTCTCGGTATCTCTTGCTGTCTGCTGTCGTCTGCTGCCGTCTTCTGCTATATCTTGCTGCCTTCTCGATATCTCTTGCTGTCTCCCTCTGTCTGCTGCCGTCTTCTGCTATTTATTGCTGTCCTCTCGGTATCTCTTGCTGTCTGCTGTCGTCTGCTGCCGTCTTCTGCTATATCTTGCTGCCTTCTCGATATCTGTTGCTGTCTCCCTCTGTCTGCTGCCGTCTCTTGCTACCGTCTCCCGTTGTCTGCTGCCGTCTCCTACTGTCTGCTGCCGTCTCCCGATGTCTACTGCTGGCTCATGCTGTCTGCTGCCGTCTCCTGCTGTCTGCTGCCGTCTCCCGATGTCTGCTGCTGGCTCATGCTGTTTGGTGCCGTCTCCGGCTGTCTTCTGCAGTTCGTTTTGGTTCTTCTTGTAATGGTTGAGATTATTCCACACGGTTATTGGCCACACTATGGCATATCCAGTAGTGTTGGCACTATAACATATCCGGTAGTGCTGGCACTGTGACATTTTCAGCAGTGCTGGCACTATGACATGTTCAGTAGTGTTGGCACTGTGACATATCCGGTAGTGTTGGCACTGTGACATGTTCAATAATGTTGGCACTATAACATGTTCAGTAGTGTCGGCACTGTGACATGTTCAATAGTCTTGGCACTATGACATGTTCAATAGTCTTGGCACTATGACATGTTCAGTAGTGTCGGCACTGTGACATGTTCAGTAGTGTTGGCACTGTAACATGTTCAGTAGTGTTGGCACTGTGACACGTTCAGTAGTGTTGGCACTGTGACATGTTCAGTAGTGTTGGCACCGTGACATGTTCAGTAGTGTTGGCACTATGACATGTTCAGTAGTGTTGGCACTGTGACATCCAGTAGTGTTGGCACTGTGACATGTTCAATAATGTTGGCACTATAACATGTTCAGTAGTGTCGGCACTGTGACATGTTCAATAGTCTTGGCACTATGACATGTTCAGTAGTGTCGGCACTGTGACATGTTCAGTAGTGTTGGCACTGTAACATGTTCAGTAGTGTTGGCACTGTGACACGTTCAGTAGTGTTGGCACTGTGACATGTTCAGTAGTGTTGGCACTGTGACATGTTCAGTAGTGTTGACACTATGACATGTTCAGTAGTGTTGGCACTGTGACATTCAGTAGTGTTGGCACTATGACATGTTCAGTAGTGTTGGCACTGTGACATGTTCAGTAGTGTTGGCACTGTGACACGTCCAGCAGTGTTGGCACTGTGACATGTTTAGTAGTGTTGGCAGTGTGATATATCCAGTAGTGTTGGCACTGTGACATGTTCAGTAGTGTTGGCACTGTGACATGTTCAGTAGTGTTGACACTGTGACATGTTCAGTAGTGTTGGCACTGTGACATGTTCAGTAGTGTTGGCACTGTGACATATCCAGTAGTGTTGGCACTGTGACATGTTCAGTAGTGTTGGCACTGCGACATGTTCGGTAGTGTTGGCACTATGACATGTTCAGTAGTGTTGGCACTGTGACATGTTCAGTAGTGTTGGCACTGTGACATGTTCAGTAGTGTTGGCACTGTGACATGTTCAGTAGTGTTGGCACTGTGACATGTTCAGTAGTGTTGGCACTATGACATGTTCAGTAGTGTTGGCACTGTGACATGTTCAGTAGTGTTGGCACTGTGACATGTTCAGTAGTGTTGGCACTGTGACATGTTCAGTAGTGTTGGCACTGTGACATGTTCAGTAGTGTTGGCACTGTGACATGTTCAGTAGTGTTGGCACTGTGACACGTCCAGCAGTGTTGGCACTGCGACATGTTCAGTAGTGTTGGAACTATGACATGTTCAGTAGTGTAGGCACTGTGACACATCCAGCAGTGTTGGCACTGCGACATGTTCAGTAGTGTTGGAACTATGACATGTTCAGTAGTGTTGGCACTGACATATCCAGTAGTGTTGGCAGTATGACATGTTCAGTAGTGTCGGCACTGTAACATGTTCACTAGTGTTGGCAGTATGACATGTTCAGTAGTGCTGATACTATGGCGGGGGCGTGCTGGACTCGGTGGTCTGTCATCTTGGTCAGTGGTTCCCAAACTTTTTCAGCTTGTTACCCAATTTAACATGCCACATAAAGCATGTTACCCCTTTCACAAAATGTTGTTATTATTGATATATATGGCTAAACGTGAACGTATACAGCCTCGCATACTCTGCTAATCCTAGCAAAACCATTGAAAACGTAATAAAGTTGGTAGAATTACCGACAATATGTAAAGTAAAAGGACACAAGTGCAACTAATGTGACATTTATTGTGGCAACGTTTCGCTCTCCAGGAGCTTTATCAAGCCATTACAAACAATACATGGACACAGAGGGTATATAAAGGCTCAGAGTGAGGTGAATACTAGTGAGGTACCATTTCGATGTTCACTAGTGGTAGTAGTAGTAGTAGTAGTAGTAGTAGTGGTAGTGACAAAAGTAATACAATATGGTAGAGCAAATAATTCGTACATGAGTAAAAGGATATAAAAGCTATTACTCACTCTGAGCCTTTATATACCCTCTGTGTCCATGTATTGTTTGTAATGGCTTGATAAAGCTCCTGGAGAGCGAAACGTTGCCACAATAAATGTCACATTAGTTGCACTTGTGTCCTTTTACTTTACATTGAAAACGTAAGAACCACACATACATTATATATAAAATTAATAATAGCTACAAATTCACAGTAACAGTGGGTAAATACTAACTATATACTGCACAGGGCAGTACACATACATACCAGCTTATGTCTACCTCGGCTGATGCTCACAGATAAACTGACAGTGTGAAACAGAGGCAGCCTCAGGAAGTGAGTGACGCGTACTGGACAGGTCGATCTGGGCTACTGAGTGACTTTTGTCCTGAAGCATACTTGTCAAAATACTTTTGGGTTTCCACACACTTAGCTATATATTTCTTCTTTTCTAATACTGTATATTAGTTTTTGATGTTTATTGTTATTTGGTTTAACTTTATTACTTACTTATAATAGGTTTACTTTACAACTTTATATACTAAGACAAAGTTAACAATAATCCTCATACCGGGTACCGCATTGTTTTCTTGATTTTCAGAATTCATAACTTTTTTTCTGTCACCCCTCCATTACCCCCCAAAAATGGTTAAATTACCCCCAGGGGGTAATTTACCCCCAGTTTGGGAACCACTGATCTTGGTGTACCAATGGTCCCCACTACGCCCATGCTTTTGACTGGAGGTATTCTGCACCGTCTGCCAGGCCTCTCGCCTTCATATAGACATAAGAACATAAGAAAGAAGGAACACTGCAGCAGGCCTACTCCCCCATGCGAGGCAGGTCCAAGTCTCAATGCACCCAACCTAGTCAGGTCAGGTCACATTCACTTAAGGAAGGAACACGGCAATTGACCCAGTAGCACAAGCTAATCAGGTCCAACTCACACCCACCCACACCCACTCATGTATTTATCTAAGAACATAAGAACATAAGAAAGGAGGAACACTGCAGCAGGCCTGTTGGCCCATACTAGGCAGGTCCTTTACAATTCATCCCACTAACAAACATTTGACCAACCCAATTTTCAATGCCACCCAAGAAATAAGCTCTGATGTGCAAGTCTCACTCAAATCCAACCCCTCCCACTCATGTACTTATCCAACCTAAATTTGAAACTACCCAAAGTCCTAGCCTCAATAACCCAACTCCCCTCATTCTTCGTCTAACAAGTGAATGTAACTTAAGAGTCTTCAATCTTTCTTCATAAGGAAGATTTCTAATGCTATGTATTAATTTAGTCATCCTACGCTGAATGTTTTCTAACGAATTTATATCCATTCTGTAATATGGAGACCAGAATTGAGCTGCATAATCTAGGTGAGGCCTTACTAATGATGTATAAAGCTGCAGTATGACCTCTGGACTTCTGTTGCTTACACTTCTTGATATAAATCCCAGTAATCTATTTGCCTTATTACGTACGCTTAGGCATTGCTGTCTTGGTTTAAGGTTGCTGCTTACCGTAACCCCCAAGTCCTTTTCGCAATCTGTATGGCTAAGTTCTACATTATTTAACTTATAAGTGCTAGGGTTATGGACACTCCCGAGCTTCAGAACCTTGCATTTATCTACATTGAACTGCATCTGCCACTTTTCTGACCAAGAGTAGAGTTTGTCTAAATCCTCCTGAAGTTCCCTAACAACTACGTTTGAATCAATTATCCTACCTATCTTCGTGTCATCGGCGAATTTGCTCATATCACTAGTAATTCCTTCATCAAGATCATTGATATATATTATAAACAACAACGGGCCCAAGACTGATCCCTGTGGAACGCCACTTGTTACTGATCCCCACTCGGATTTAACCCCGTTTATGGACACTCTCTGCTTCCTGTCAGTGAGCCATGATTCGATCCACGAGAGCACTCTTCCCCCAATGCCATGAGCTGCTACTTTCTTCAACAGTCTTTGGTGCAGAACTCTATCAAATGCCTTACTAAAATCTAAGTAAATAATATCAAATTCTTTATCGTGGTCAACAGCCTCAAAAGCTTTACTGAAGAAAGTTAATAAATTAGTTAGACAAGACCCGCCTCTTGTGAATCCATGCTGAGTATCATTAATCAAGCTATGACAACCTCAAATTCTACGACTACAAGGGTGATGGACTGATTACATCGTCTTCACATCTCTACTGTTCCTGCCTATCTTCAGTATTCGACTGAAGAAGCCTACTGTGTAGGCGAAACGTTTCGGAATAAAGTTGTCTAACTGTTGCATATGTGTCTTACCTAACAAGCTATGCTTATCGAGATGGCTTCTTATAATTTGAGCTATAATTGACTCTAGTAATTTGCCTACAATTGAGGTCAGGCTTATTGGGCGGTAATTTGACGGTAACGACTTGTCCCCTGTTTTAAAAATAGGAATTACATTAGCCATCTTCCACATATCAGACACTACACCTGTTTGAAGAGATAAATTAAAAATATTAGTTAATGGTTCACAGACTTCCATTTTGCATTCCTTTAGAACCCTTGAAAAAACCTCATCAGGACCCGGTGACTTATTTTGCTTCAATTGGTCTATCTGCTTCACAACCATTTCACTAGTGACTGTGATGTAACATACATAATTAATCTTCTTCTGGCCCACTATAAAAATTAATTACCGGAATATTATTAGTGTCTTCCTGTGTAAAAACCGAGAGAAAATAATTATTTAAAATCGAGCACATTTCATTCTCTTTGTCAGTAAGATGCCCATAGTTATTTTTAAGTTGACCTATCTTATCTCTGACTTTTGTTCTATATACCTGGAAAAAACTTTTTGGGTTAGTTTTAGAATCCCTAGCAACTTTAATTTCATAGTCCCTTTTAGCTTTTCTTATCCCCTTTTTAATGTCCCTCTTAATGTCAATATACTGATTCATAAGATGACCCTCGCCTCTTTTGATACGCCTATAAATTCCTTTCTTATGCCCTAGTAGATATTTGAACCTATTATTCATCCATTTTGGGTCATTTCTATTTGATCTAATTTCTTTATAAGGGATAAACGTTCTTTGAGCAGCATGTATTGTGTTCAGAAAACTGTCATATTGATAGCTCTCTTCGTTACCCCAGTCAACAGATGATAAGTGTTCTCTAAGCCCATCATAATCTGCTAAGCGAAAATCTGGGACTCTTACTGAGTTATCCCTACTATCATACTTCCATTCAATTCTAAATGTAATTGATTTGTGGTTGCTAGCACCCAGTTCCTCTGAAACTTCTAAATTATTAACAAGGGATTCATTGTTTGCCAGAACTAAGTCAAGCAGGTTATTACCCCTTGTAAGTTCTGTCACAAACTGCTTCAAAAAACAATCCTGAACTACTTCTAAGAAGTCGTATGATTCTAAATTTCCAGTCAAGAAATTCCAGTCAATATGACTAAAGTTAAAGTCTCCTAGAATTACTACATTATCGTGCCTTGTGGCCCTAACAATTTCCTCCCATAGTAGTCTCCCCTGGTCCCTATCTAAATTTGGGGGACGGTATATCACACCTAAAGTTAATTTTTCATGCCCCTCTGAAAATTCTATCCGGAGTCTGTATGTGTTACTTCAGACTTAATACCCGTTTTTATGCAACAGTTCAAGCGATCTCGGACATACAATGCCACCCCACCCCCCTTCCCGATACTTCTATCTACTTGGAACAATTTAAAACCCTGAATGTGACATTCTGCAGGCATGTCCCGACTTTTTGAATTAAACCACGTCTCAGTAATGGCAAATACATCTATGTTACCTGCACTAGCAACTAGTCTCAACTCGTCCATCTTATTCCTAGCACTGCGACTATTTGTGTAATAAATACTTAAAGACCCTCCTCTCTCTTTACCCTTCCTGCTCCTTTCTGTTATTCCACTAAACCTATTACTGTCCTTGTCAATTAGTGCCACTGGCTTTCCAATATCCACCTCATTTTGCCTATTACTAGTTCTCCTAGTACTCATATTACTACCCTGAGACTTCACAGTTTTCCCGCAAAAACCCATACCACTAACAGCTCCCTCCACTGCGTTGGCCAGTGCTCCCACCCCACACCTAGATAAGTAAGGAAAAAAATTCTTCTATTCCGTGTGCCTTAATTTTCCTCAATAGTTTCTGATGTGGGACCCTGTCAAAAGCCTTACTGAAGTCCATATACACTATATCATATTCATTACCATGATCTACCTCCTCAAATACCTTAGGAGGTAGATCATGGTAATGAATATGATTTCTCTGTGCACGTTTGGGGCCAGATCTCCAGAATTTTCCAGGTGTAATTTATGATGTACATTTCTCGCATTCGCTATAGGGAGTACAAATCAAGCAACGAAGGTTCTCTGTATGTTTTCCACTTCGGCAATTTCTCCTGCCTTGAAAGGTGAGTTATGGATTTACTTATAGTTGGTATAGGTTAGTTTTGGTTAGGTTAGGTTCGGTTGTGTTATGAATGGTTTAGGTTAGGTTTGATTTGGCTAGGGTGGATTTAGTTTGGTTAAGTTTTCGTCAGGATGGGTTAGGTGGGTTTTGTCCCTGGAGGCTTTCGTCCTAGACCCAGCTGTTGCGTCGGTTACCTGCTTCTGGTCTTCAGAGCTGCCTGTCTCTCACCGTGGAATATTTATAGCACAATGTTCCCTTACGATCCTGACTATCAAGTATAGATCTTAGACCACATATGTACACAGAAACTGTTTATAGGTGTTGTACTTGACTGTATTATTGTGTATCATTACAAAAAATGGTATATAACACCGACACTATTAAGGCTAAGGGACTGATTGCCTCATCTTGTACTGTCTCCAGTAGTATAAGCTCGGTATTGAATGGACACGCTCACTGGTTGGTAAATTGTCTTCATAATAAAGACACATAGGTGTTGCAAATGTGTTTTATTTTTCTACTCCTATTAAGGCCTAAAGGATCCGTGAAGGATTTTTGGGAGGGATCAAAGCTCCCGTTGGCCGATCCCAGAACAGGACAAAGCCTTAGCAACCAGTCTGTTACTGTTGGCCGCATGCAATCCAGCGTACGAACCACAGGTCGGCTGATCAGAAACTGACTTGAGGAACTTATCAATATTCCTCTTGAAGACAGCCAGGGGCCTTTCTGCAGATATTTATCTATGGCACCAAAGGAGAGAGAACGATGTGACCTGCAACTGCCTCGTCTGTTTTATCTATAAGATCTCCTGAGTCTACTTAAACTTATATTACGTAATATTTAAACCAAAATAGACAATGTTTTCCATATGGGTTATGATCTTCTGAGGGTTATGTGCGATGCTCTGATGTTTTTCCTCTTCATGCTTGTCTAAATTTGTTGGCACTAGACAAGTATCTTCACCAGGTGCCAGATCAACCAGGCTGTGATGGATATGTGGTGCAGCGGGCCTCCAGCAGCAACAGCCTTAAGACACATGTGCAACATCTGGATATCTTTATTGTAGACGTTTCGCCATCCAGTGGCTTTATCAATACAGATTCTAGGACATAATAGGAAGACAGTAGAACTATATACAAAAGATGAGGTAATCAGTCCCTCGGCCTTGGAGTTAGTGTTCACAGCATCACGATGCTGTGAACACTAACTCCAAGGCCGAGGGACTGATTACCTCATCTTTTGTATATAGTTCTACTGTCTTCCTATTATGTCCTAGAATCTGTATTGATAAAGCCACTGGATGGCGAAACGTCTACAATAAAGATATCCAGATGTTGCACATGTGTCTTAACTTTCATATTTGTCGGTATTTTATACCTTTCTTGCACAGCAACAGCCTTGTTGACCAGAGTAACACCAGACGAGCCTGGCCCATGGCCGGGGTCAGGGAGTAGTAAGACTCTCGAAACTCTTCAAAGGTATGTATCATGGTTCTATCCTGGGTGCTTACGTTCTATAAGTAGCAGTTCTATCAACCTCACCTCCGGTGGGTAAATTATTGCTAGAAATATAAGCGTGTGAAGTTTATCAATATTTAAGCAATTATTTTAACTGTGTTCCACAAGGTTTTGTGTTGTTTTTGCCACCCGGAAGGTACCTGTTTATCACCGAACTATTTTGCTACACTGAAAGTAACTGAGGTATTTTTAAGTGGTAAAAAAAAAAAGAGTAAAAAAGCAATGATTTGGCGCTGTAGAAGAGAGGCTGGCTTCTGGCTGGCGCTGTGGCTGCCTGACAGACGTCTTAATAAGACAGTATTCGGTTATGGTATTTTTGTGATGAATGGTTTGAAAAACCGACAAGTTGAAGATTGAGACACTTATGCAGCATATGGGAGTCTTTATTCAGGAAACGTTTCGCCACTGTGTGGCGAAACGTTTCCTGAATAAAGATTCCCATATGCTGCATAAGTGTCTCAATCTTCATATGGTATTTTTATTGAAAAGACGTTTCGTTCACCGGGGATTTTATCAGTACAGTCCTGGTCTTCCCAATACAATGTCAGAAACCGCAGATTGCTTTACACTTGTCGGTGTATAATAGCCACTTATATACAGGCTGACGACTAAAAGGCCACATAGATGTGGTTAAATTACAGTGTGGAGCAGTGGCGGCGGGTACCAACAGCCTGAACTATCAGGTCAGCAGCCAGGGGGCCTGGCCGGGGACAGTGACACCCTTCTCCCGGAAGTAACTACGTGTACCCTACAGGTGGCAAGTGCCGCCCACTGAGGCCAGCGTTGGCCCCCACCACCATCATCTTGCTGGTGGAAGAGACTTATGGCTGAGGCTTCATCACCTCGCGTACTAATCGGGGGGTCGGTCTCTTTATCTGTCAGGTTGTTGGTTCCTGAGTGCTTCCACGAGGAGATGAAGGCGAAGGAAGGAGGGCAGTCATAACAGGAACAGAGGAAGAACCACTTGCGGGATCTTATCAACGTCACCACACTTCTCACTTGTCATCTCATAGAGAAAACATCAAATATACTTCGTTTTATGTGTTAGGGTGAGAAATTAAGGTAACTTCCCAGTTTAGAGGAGATGTAACTTTCAGGTATAGAGTTACGGTTAACTTGCCAGTTTCCAGTGCTTGTATATCCCAAGAGGCTTGTCTTTGGCCAGGCTTCCTTGTTGATTACTTTGTCCAGTCAGGCTGTTGCTCTTAATGATCAGCTGGTCTGTATCGTCATCACAGTCTACTTGGCGGCAGTAGCGGTCCGGTTGCAGAAGTCCAATTTTTTTCAGGCAGTTTTTCTGGTATTTGCTGGTAGAAGGTTGAATAATCTTGGGCTAAGAATATTGACAAAGTTTTCTCTCTCGCTGTGCCTATGGCACCCCTGCTTTTCATTGGATTTATTTTGCACTTCCTCCCATATTTTTCATTCCAGCAAGGTGTTATAGTAGTGTGTAGATTTAAGATCTGGCCCTCCAGTATCTTCCAGGAATATATTAACAGGTATCTCTGCTCAAGCGTACATTTTAAGTACTTTCATGCGTCCCCTCTAGTTTAAATGCTCTATTAACTCTATGCGGGCAGTAAACGATCTCCGTCCATTTTTCAGCTCTTGAAGGGAGCTGTGAGCACAGAAATCTAGACCTTCCTTGGAATGCTAAACATTTTGCTGAGATTGAACTTGGTTTTGTTTACTTTCACTCTATATCCCCCCCCAATAATATTAATTTCCCAACGTTTTTCTTTTATGCCTATTAACTCCATTTATGGACTATCACTCCAGGGTCACATTTGTTGAATGCCTTCGCAAAATCCACGTAGACTACATCTACGTTTTATATTTCTTCCAAAACGCCAGTAATTTTTATTAACAATAGTCTTATAGTTTAGGAGAATTGTGACGTTTTATGTTAGAGTTTGTAATTATTTGACAGAGCTCTGCTGTCGCCTTTGTAAAGGCTGACCACGTTTGCATTTTTTAAGACTCCTGGAATTTCACCTGAATCCAAGCTCTTTCTCCGAAGAAGAATGAATGCTCGTGCTAATGGCACTTTACGTTTCGTTGTAAATATCGAATTCCTGCAGCGAGGCCGAGGTGCTGAGTCAAAGGGCATGTCGTCCATTTCTTTCTCGAAGTTTGAAGGATTTGTGTGGGTCTTCAGCGTAGGGTTATAAAACCTACACTTTAAGAACACGCGAGATCAATAAGAGGGAAAAATTCTGGTCATTGTTTATTGAGTGAAATGTCAAATGTCCCTCACGGTCATCAGTTTCAGCAAATTGGGCCATTATCGAGTGTCTCCATTACCTGCGGGTCACATGGTACGAAAGAGAGAGAGATAGAGAGAAAGAGAGAGATTGGGGGAGGGAGGTGTTGGTAGAGGGGGAGAGTTGACTAAGGGGGGGGAGAAAGAGAAGAGAGGGAAGGAGGGAGTGGTGGGGAGCCAGGGAGGGAGGGAAGGAAGGGAGAGTTCTCAGTACCTTGAGAAAAGGTCAAGTTAGATTTCTCTTGACACAGGGGCATCGAGCCAGGGTACTTGCAAGATTGTTTTCACGGAGTCACACACCTCACAGTCCACTATATATATTTTTTCCCTCTTGCTCTATTTACATTTTTCTTCTTTTAAAATAAATTTTCCGTTTTCTTATTCGTCACATCTCTGAAGTATTCACAAAGTTTATTTTTTGACGCTGTGAATGTATTTATCTATTTTTGATCTTCGTAACTCTGTAGCTACAAGAGCGAAATTACGCTATGTTGAAAATATTATAAAATACCGACGAGTTAATTATTAAGACACATGTGCAACAGTTGGGATCTTTATTGTTGCAACGTTTCACCTAAACAAAATCTCTCATCTGTTGCAATAGTTTTTTTTTATTATTATTTTTTTTACAATGCTTTGTAGTTTTAAGATTAATCTTTCATAGGGAACTTTAACAAAAGCTGTCATGGAATTAGATAAATTCATTCCGACCATTACTTATCTGTTAAATAATAGTCTGTGACTGTCAGAAAAGATAAATAATACATCGAAAACTGAAATTTGCAGATCGAGAACCAAATTGCTTCCTGGTTAGCCTTTTTTTTCACTCCTATTCACTTTACTTTCTTATTATTTCTTATTATTCACTTTAATTGTTTTTTTCAGTATTATCGCTGCCTATTGAGCGTCTTGTACAGTAGATATATATACCGAGATGTGTATTTCTCTCAGCGTATTCTGTATATGCTGAGAGTGTACTTTAATCCCTATCTTAAGGACTAAAGTATTCTTGTTTGGTGGTGTAAAGGTTATGTGCAGCCTTAATGATTCCAAGTATAGTTGATAGGCTTTAAGAGGCACGTAAGTCCCCCGTCTTCTAATAACATGTTACACTATAATTTACCTTGTCCATAATTACTATCGCATTTGCTTTGTCTCTTTCGTAAGGTGAAGTCCAGGATGTTTTCCTAATTCATGGTATAACTTAAATCTTTGAGGACAGTTGTGTTGCAGGTAGATTATAGTGGAAAAATTGAACATGTTATTAGAAGACGGGGGGAATTTACGTGCCTCTTAAACCCCATGAGTCAACCCTAACAAATTCTAAGGTGAAGAATTATTTTTTTTCCTGCACATTGTTGTAAAATCCTTGTCATTGTCTTATCTGGTGCTCTTTGTTTCTGCCCCACACCAACATACGATAGTAAAGAACAAAAAGGCACAATACCGTGATTGGAATAATACACAGATAAGCCGCACATAGAAGACAGAAGCTTACGACAACGTTTCGGTCCGTTTTCGACTATTTACAAAGTCTAAGACGGACCGAAACGTTGTCGTAAGCTTCTCTCTTCTATGTGCGGGTTATTTGTGTATTGTGTACAACTTGTTTATTTCCTCTTAAGTTACTTCAAAATCCCGTATTTCATGAAGTTTGTGACTCCAGTAAGCTGCATATAAAGTATCCTCTTCTGTAAATACACTCCGTAACGTGTGTAAATATATTCTTACACTTGTGTAAATGCCTTTTTTTAATGTGTGAAAACACTCCTTAAACAAATGTAAACACACTTTTGAACTTTTTTAAACACACTTCTTAAACTTGTGTAAAGACGTTTCTTAAACTAATGTAAATACACTCTTATACCTCTGTAAACCCTTTTAAACTTATATAAACACACTCCGTAAACGTATGTAAGCGCCCTCTTAAACTTACGTAAATGAACTCTTTAACTTGTGTAAACACACACTTAAACTATTGTCAACACACTTAAAATTTACAAGTTTTAATAAAAGATTTATCTGTCCCTCCTGTCTTCTGTTTCCTCTTCGAAGTTTTTTCTTCATAATTACATGAGTATTTTCGTTTCCAGCTTCCATGAGTCTCTCGCTTCCCATATTGGTTCTCATTTTTTACTATACCCATTTTCGGAACAAACTTTTTATTCCGTTTTCATATATGCTGCAGCACCCTGTGTGTGTGTGTGTGTGTGTGTGTGTGTGTGTGTGTGTGTGTGTGTGTGTGTGTGTGTGTGTGTGTGTGTGTGTGTGTGTGTGTGTGTGTGTGTGAGAGAGAGAGAGAGAGAGAGAGAGAGAGAGAGAGAGAGAGAGAGAGAGAGAGAGAGAGAGAGAGAGAGAGAGAGAGAGAGAGAGACTACAATAGCTAGTATTGGTTCGTGGCTTCTTGGACCTTATCGCATCTAATATCGACACAGTATATGGAGTTCGCGCATGTGCTCGTGCGTGTGTGTACTCGAGCGTGCCCGTGTGTGCGTGCGCGGGTGTGTAATGTATGTGTGTGTGGGGGGGAGGGGGCGAGGGTGGGGAAGAGAGTATCAGTGTGTGGGGTGAGGAAGGGAGAGTCAGGGTGAGGGTGAGGCTGGCAGCAAGGTTATATGCACAGCTTTAGGCTATCGATCTGGTGTAGGGAGGGAGGGAGAGGTTGACTTGCTCCAGCTGCTTTAAAACTTTCCCACCTCAACCTCTCCCTCCTTCATCCTCCTTCACCCTCCCTCACCATTCACTCCTAGAAACACTTCACTGGATGGAGTGGGAGGATGGAATATGGGATGGACGGCTGGCTTATTGCGCGTCTGTGTCTTCTTCCCTTGATGTTGATTTTGAAGCTGGCACTGATGATAATGATAAATTAGACACATGTGCAACACTTGGGTGTCTTTGTTAAACTGATAAATTATACACATGTGCAACACTTGGGAATCCTCAATAAAGATACCCAAGTGTTGCACACGTGCTTAATATATCAATTTGTCGGTTGTCTGAACAATTTATCTACATTCACCGATGATAATACTTCTGATGGGAACGTGAGATGATGAGACTTGGTAAGACACATGTGTTCTGATGGGCTGAGTCTGTGGGGAACTTTTTTTTTTAATTAACAAAAAATGTATACATCAGCACTGTGCTGCTACCCTTTTCCTCCGTGACAGTTACACAGCGGGAGCAAACTTGTTTCCCTGTCACGTTCCGTCACGCGGGATGGTGCTCATACAGGGTGGTGAAATCTGTCACATGTGTGGTGGTGAGCGTAGCTGGCTGGCGTGCCTGTGTGGTGATGGGTGTAGCTAGTGGGCGCACCTGTGTCCTGATGGGTGGGGCTGATGGGCGTGCCTGTGTTGTGATGGGCGTGGCTGATGGGCGTGCCTGTGTGGTGATGGGTGTGGATGGTAGGCGTGCCTGTGGTGATGGGCGTGGCTGGTGGGCGTGCCTGTATAGTGATGGGTGTAGCTAGTGGGCGCACCTGTGTCCTGATGGGTGGGGCTGGTGGGCGTGCTTGTGTGGCAATGGGTGTGGTTCGTGGGCGTGCCTGTGTGGTGATGGGTGTACCTAGTGGGCACACCTGTGTCCTGATGGGTGGGGCTGGTGGGCGTGATTGTGTGGTGATGGGTGTGGCTGGTGGGCGTACCTGTGTAGTGATAGGTGTGGCTGGTGGGCGTGCCCGTGTGGTGATGGGTGTGGCTTATGGGCGTGCCAGTGTGATGATGGGTGTGGCTAGTGGGCGTACCTGTGTGGTGATGGGTGGGGCTGGTGGGCGTGCCTGTGTGGTGGGTGTAGCTAGTGGACGCACCTGTGTCCTGATGGGTGGGGCTGGTGGGCGTGCTTATGTGGTGATGGGTGTGGTTGGTGGGCGTGCCTGTGTGGTGATGGGTGTAGCTAGTGGGCGCACCTGTGTCCTGATGGGTGGGGCTGGTGGGCGTGCCTGTGTGGTGATGGGCGTGGCTGATGGGCGTGCCTGCGTGGTGATGGGTATGGCTGGTAGGCGTGCCTGTGGTGATGGGCATGGCTGGTGGGCGTGCCTGTATGGTGATGGGTGTAGCTACTGGGCGCACCTGTGTCCTGATGGGTGGGCGTGCTTGTGTGGCGATGGGTGTGGTTGGTGGGCGTGCCTGTGCGGTGATGGGTGTAGCTAGTGGGCGCACCTGTGTCCTGATGGGTGGGGCTGGTGGGCGTGCTTGTGTGGTGATGGGTGTGGATGGTGGGCGTGTCTGTGTGGTGATGGGTGTAGCTAGTGGGCGCACCTGTGTCCTGATGGGTGGGGCTGGTGGGCGTGATTGTGTGGTGATAGGTGTGGCTGGTGGGCGTGCCTGTGTGGTGATGGGTGTGGCTTATGGGCGTGCCGGTGTGGTGATGGGTGTGGCTAGTGGGCGTACCTGTGTGGTGATAGGTGTGGCTGGTGGGCGTGCCTGTGTGGTGATGGGCGTGGCTGGTGGGCGTGCCTGTGTGGTGATGGGTGTGGCTGGTAGGCGTGCCTGTGGTGATGGGCATGGCTGGTGGGCGTGCCTGTGTGGTGATGGGTGTAGCTAGTGGGCGCACCTGTGTCCTGATGGGTGGGGCTGGTGGGCGTGTTTTTGTGGTGATGGGTGTGGATGGTGGGCGTGCCTGTGTGGTGATGGGTGTAGCTAGTGGGCGCACCTGTGCCCTGATGTGTGGGGCTGGTGGGCGTGCTTGTGTGGTGATGGGTGTGGATGGTGGGCGTGCCTGTGTGGTGATGGGTGTAGCTAGTGGGCGCACCTGTGTCCTGATGGGTGGGGCTGGTGGGCGTGATTGTGTGGTGATGGGTGTGGCTGGTGGGCGTACCTGTGTGGTGATAGGTGTGGCTGGTGGGCGTGCCTGTGTAGTGATGGGTGTGGCTTGTGGGCGTGCCGGTGTGGTGATGGGTGTGGCCAGTGGGCGTACCTGTGTGGTGATAGGTGCGGCTGGTGGGCGTGCCTGTGTGGTGATGAGCGTGGCTGGTGGGCGTGCCTGTGTGGTGATGGAGGTGGCTGGTGGGCGTGCCTGTGGTGATGGGCGTGGCTGGTGGGCGTGCCTGTGTGATTGATATGGCTGGTGGGCGTGCCTGTGTGGTGATGGATGTGGCTGATGGGCATTCCTGTGTGGTGGTGGCGGTGCCTGTGTGGTGGTGGGCGTGCCTGTGTGGTGATGGGCGAGGCTGTGGGCGGGCCTGTTTGATGGGCGTGGCTGGTGGGGGTTCCTGTGTGGTGATGGACGTGGCTGGTGGGCGTGCCTGTGTGGTGATGGGCGTGGCTTTTGGGCGTGCCTGTGTAAAGATGGATGTGGCTGATGCGCGTTCCTGTGTGGTGATGGGTGTGCCTGTGTGGTGGTGGGCGTGGCTGGTGAGCGGGCCTGTGTTGTGATGGGTGTGGTTGGTGGGCGTGTCTGTGTAGTGATGGGCGAGGCTGGTGGGCGTGCCTGTTTGATGGACATGGATGGTGGGCATGACTGTGTGGTTATGGATGTGGCTGGTGGGCATGTCTGCGTAGTGATGGGCGTGGGTGGTGGGTGTCCCTGTGTTATGGGCGTGCCTGTGTGGTGATGGGAATCTTTGTGCGGTGATTGGCGTGGCTGGTGGGCGTGTCTGCGTGGTGATGGGCGTAGCTGGTGGGCGTACCTGTGTGATGATGGGGTGCCTGTGTTGTGATGGGCGTGACTGGGGGCGTACCTGTATGGTGATGGGCGTGCCTGTGTGATGATGGACGTGTCTGTATGGTGATGGGCGTGGCTGGTGTGCTTAACTGTATAGTGATGGGCGTGGCTGGTGTGCTTAACTGTATAGTGATGGGCGTGGCTGGTGTGCTTAACTGTATAGTGATGGGCGTGGCTGGTGTGCTTAACTGTACAGTGATGGGCGTGGGTGGTGTGCTTAACTGTATAGTGATGGGCGTGGCTGGTGTGCTTAACTGTATAGTGATGGGCGTGGCTGGTGTGCTTAACTGTATAGTGATGGGCGTGGCTGGTGTGCTTAACTGTATAGTGATGGGCGTGGCTGGTGTGCTTAACTGTATAGTGATGGGCGTGGCTGGTGTGCTTAACTGTATAGTGATGGGCGTGGCTGGTGTGCTTAACTGTATAGTGATAGGCGTGGCTGGTGTGCTTAACTGTATAGTGATGGGCGTGGCTGGTGTGCTTAACTGTATAGTGATGGGCGTGGCTGGTGTGCCTAACTGTATAGTGATGGGCGTGGCTGGTGTGCTTAACTGTATAGTGATGGGCGTGGCTGGTGTGCTTAACTGTATAGTGATGGGCGTGGCTGGTGTGCTTAACTGTATAGTGATGGGCGTGGCTGGTGTGCTTAACTGTATAGTGATGGGCGTGGCTGGTGTGCTTAACTGTATAGTGATGGGCGTGGCTGGTGTGCTTAACTGTATAGTGATGGGCGTGGCTGGTGTGCTTAACTGTATAGTGATGGGTGTGGCTGGTGTGCTTAACTGTATAGTGATGGGCGTGGCTGGTGTGCTTAACTGTATAGTGATGGGCGTGGCTGGTGTGCTTAACTGTATAGTGATGGGTGTGGCTGGTGTGCTTAACTGTATAGTGATGGGTGTGACTGGTGTGCTTAACTGTATAGTGATGGGTGTGGCTGGTGTGCTTAACTGTATAGTGATGGGCGTGGCTGGTGTGCTTAACTGTATAGTGATGGGTGTGGCTGGTGTGCTTAACTGTATAGTGATGGGCGTGGCTGGTGTGCTTAACTGTATAGTGATGGGCGTGGCTGGTGTGCTTAACTGTATAGTGATGGGCGTGGCTGGTGTGCTTAACTGTATAGTGATGGGCGTGGCTGGTGTGCTTAACTGTATAGTGATGGGTGTGGCTGGTGTGCTTAACTGTATAGTGATGGGCGTGGCTGGTGTGCTTAACTGTATAGTGATGGGCGTGGCTGGTGTGCTTAACTGTATAGTGATGGGCGTGGCTGGTGTGCTTAACTGTATAGTGATGGGCGTGGCTGGTGTGCTTAACTGTATAGTGATGGGCGTGGCTGGTGTGCTTAACTGTAGTGATGGGCGTGGCTGGTGTGCTTAACTGTAGTGATGGGCGTGGCTGGTGTGCTTAACTGTAGTGATGGACGTGGCTGGTGTGCTTAACTGTAGTGATGGGCGTGGCTGGTGTGCTTAACTGTAGTGATGGGCGTGGCTGGTGTGCTTAACTGTAGTGATGGGCGTGGCTGGTAGGTGTGTACTGTATCATGTGATACATTGTTATATTCTTTGTTTTTCCGTTGTTTACACTTCCTGGGTGATGCCATAAGGTCGGCCATTGTTTGTAATGCCATTGTTTGCATTATTTGCATTGTATATTAGTCTTTGTAAACAAGTTATAATAGTGTGTTGTAGTAACTGCTTCCTTTTGTGAGTACACAACTGTCCTCTGATGGAGGTGTGAGTACACAACTGTCCTCTGATGGAGGTGTGAGTACACAACTGTCCTCTGATGGAGGTGTGAGTACACAACTGTCCTCTGATGGAGGTGTGAGTACACAACTGTCCTGATGGAGGTGTGAGTACACAACTGATGGAGGTGTGAGTACACAACTGTCCTCTGATGGAGGTGTGAGTACACAACTGTCCTCTGATGGAGGTGTGAGTACACAACTGTCCTGATGGAGGTGTGAGTACACAACTGTCCTGATGGAGGTGTGAGTACACAACTGTCCTCTGATGGAGGTGTGAGTACACAACTGTCCTCTGATGGAGGTGTGAGTACACAACTGTCCTCTGATGGAGGTGTGAGTACACAACTGTCCTCTGATGGAGGTGTGAGTACACAACTGTCCTGATGGAGGTGTGAGTACACAACTGTCCTGATGGAGGTGTGAGTACACAACTGTCCTCTGATGGAGGTGTGAGTACACAACTGTCCTCTGATGGAGGTGTGAGTACACAACTGTCCTCACAACTGTCCTCTGATGGAGGTGTGAGTACACAACTGTCCTCTGATGGAGGTGTGAGTACACAACTGTCCTCTGATGGAGGTGTGAGTACACAACTGTCCTCTGATGGAGGTGTGAGTACAGAACTGTCCTCTGATGGAGGTCTTGGGAGGTGTGAGTACAGAACTGTCCTCTGATGGAGGTGTGAGTACACAACTGTCCTCTGATGGAGGTGTGAGTACAGTCCTCTGATGGAGGTGTGAGTACTGTCCTCTGATGGAGGTCTTGGGAGGTGTGAGTACAGAACTGTCCTCTGATGGAGGTCTTGGGAGGTGTGAGTACAGAACTGTCCTCTGATGGAGGTCTTGGGAGGTGTGAGTACAGAACTGTCCTCTGATGGAGGTCTTGGGAAGTGTGAGTACAGAACTGTCCTCTGATGGAGGTCTTGGGAGGTGTGAGTACAGAACTGTCCTCTGATGGAGGTCTTGGGAGGTGTGAGTACAGAACTGTCCTCTGATGGAGGTCTTGGGAGGTGAGTACAGAACTGTCCTCTGATGGAGGTCTTGGGAGGTGTGAGTACAGAACTGTCCTCTGATGGAGGTCTTGGGAGGTGTGAGTACAGAACTGTCCTCTGATGGAGGTCTTGGGAAGTGTGAGTACAGAACTGTCCTCTGATGGAGGTCTTGGGAAGTGTGAGTACAGAACTGTCCTCTGATGGAGGTCTTGGGAGGTGTGAGTACAGAACTGTCCTCTGATGGAGGTCTTGGGAGGTGTGAGTACAGAACTGTCCTCTGATGGAGGTCTTGGGAGGTGTGAGTACAGAACTGTCCTCTGATGGAGGTCTTGGGAGGTGTGAGTACAGAACTGTCCTCTGATGGAGGTCTTGGGAGGTGTGAGTACAGAACTGTCCTCTGATGGAGGTCTTGGGAAGTGTGAGTACAGAACTGTCCTCTGATGGAGGTGTTGGGAGGTGTGAGTACAGAACTGTCCTCTGATGGAGGTCTTGGGAGGTGTGAGTACAGAACTGTCCTCTGATGGAGGTGTTGGGAGGTGTGAGTACAGAACTGTCCTCTGATGGAGGTCTTGGGAGGTGTGAGTACAGAACTGTCCTCTGATGGAGGTCTTGGGAGGTGTGAGTACAGAACTGTCCTCTGATGGAGGTCTTGGGAGGTGTGAGTACAGAACTGTCCTCTGATGGAGGTCTTGGGAGGTGTGAGTACAGAACTGTCCTCTGATGGAGGTCTTGGGAGGTGTGAGTACAGAACTGTCCTCTGATGGAGGTCTTGGGAGGTGTGAGTACAGAACTGTCCTCTGATGGAGGTCTTGGGAGGTGTGAACACAGAACTGTCCTCGGAGGGAGGACAGTTCTATGCTCTCGTCTTGGGAGACGAGAGCATAGAACTGTCTTGCGATAGAGAATACTTGGGAGATGTGAGCACATAACTGCTACTGTAGTGGTTACACACACACCAGTGTGTGGCAAAGCATCCTGAGGTTGATATTATTTATGTACAACCCGACCTTCTAAACTTATAAATTCTAAGTCGATTTCTCAAATACTGTTTTTAGCAAATTTCTCGATTTACGTGACTTAGGTAAGGTTATGTTAGATTGTCGTCTATTAATAAAAAAATTTCCAATTATAACATACCACAATGGCAATAAATAAAATACTATATTCATTAAGACGATAAAAAAAAACACGAAAAGAAAGCGGGCACCTACCGAGCACACTCTGGAATACAGTCGGATAATACAGTCACCCATCTGTTATCTTAGCCACAGTGAAATACTGACTGATTAGGAGGAGAGGCTGTCATGTTAGAGTGGTCCAGGAGCTGCTGGAATGATTGGACACTCCAGTGTGTGACCGTGACTGTGTACTGCCAATAATATCGAAGAAACAACATAGGTTTCAAAACAAGCTTTTGTTGGGATAATGTTTTACTTTGTTGGAATGGTATTACACCGGATGAATCTCTAACATAAGAAATTCTTATTTCAATAAAAGCTTCTTCTGCAACGTGTCTTGTTGTTCATAAATGTGAGAGAGCTTCCTGTGAGTCAGTAAGGCTTGTGTGAGAATTATATAGAGCTCTACTTACAACTAGTGAACCAATAGTGGAAAGCTTATGGTATTCCTATTGTTCCCCATGCTAAGTGTCTCAAGTGTGATCCAGCATACATAACTACTCCATAAATATTAATAATAATATTATTATTATTATTATTATTATTATTATTATTATTATTATTATTATTATTGCTGCAGCGCTGTATGACCGTTAAGGGCTTAGAGCTTGGTTATGATATTATTATTATTATTATTATTATTATTATTATTATTATTATTATTATTATTATTATTATTATTATATGCAAAAATATGCTCAATCCTTCTCTGCTAGGAGAGTTGTGCGAGGGTGAGGATTAGTTGAGGTGGTGATTAGTTGTGGTGATGGTTAGTTGAGGTGGTGGTTAGTTGAGGTGGTGGTTAGTGGAGGTGGTGGTTAGTGGAGGTGGTGGTTAGTTGAGGTGGTGGTTAGTGGAGGTGGTGGTTAGTGGAGGTGGTGGTTAGTAGAGGTGGTGGTTAGTAGAGGTGGTGGTTAGCTGAGGTGGTGGTTAGTTGAGGTGGTGGTTAGTGGAGGTGGTGGTTAGTTGAGGCGGTGGATAGTTGAGGTGGTGGTTAGTGGAGGTGGTGATTTGTGGGGGCGGTGGTTAGTGGAGGTGGTGGTTAGTGGAGGCGGTAGTTAGTAGAGGTGGTGGTTAGTAGAGGTGGTGGTTAGTGTAGGTGGTGGTTAATTGAGGTGGTGGTTAGTCGAGGTAGTGGTTAATCGAGGTGGTGGTTAGTGGAGGTGGTGTTTAGTGGAGGTGGTGTTTAGTGGAGGTGGTGGTTAGCGTGCATGCAAAATTGGGAGTCAAAGTTGGTGCAGTAGGTTAGTTCCTGTCAAAATGTCATTGGGTAAGTCTACGTTAAAGGAGAAACTTTTTGCAAGGTCAGTTAGAATGAGGGTGTCAGGGTATTGTTAGAAATCAGAAGTGACAGGACAGTGAGAATGTTCAAAACAAGGAATACCGTGCCATTGATGATGGAATACTGCTGTACACTAACAACCCTATTTAAGGCAGGTAAAATTACAGATCTAGAGAATGTACAAACAAAAAATCTTCACTGCACGTATTAGTTCGGTCAAACACCTAAATTACTGGGAACATTTGAAGCCCCTTGACCTGTACTCCCTGGAACGCAGGTGAGAAAGATACATCATAATACACGCCTGGAAAACCCTAAAGGGACTGGTCCCAAGCTTGCACACACAAATCACTCCTTCTGAAAGCAAAAGACTAGGGAGACGTGCAACGTACTCTCAGTGAAAAGCACGGGTGTCATGAGTACACTAAGAGAAAACAATAAGTGTCCGGAGCCCAAGACAGTTCGACAGCCTCCCATCATTCATAAAGGAAATTAACATCAGACCCCTGACTGTTTTCAGGAGGGAACTGGACAGATACCTTAAGTTAGTGCTCTGTCAGCCAAGTTATGCTTCGTATATTGGATTAAGTGCGACCAACAGTAACAGCCTGGTTGATGAAGCCCTGATCCACCAGGAAGTCTGGTGGAGTACCGGGCCACGGGGGCGTTGACCCCCGTAAGAACCTCCATATAAACAGGACACCGTTCTCTAAATATATGGTTAACTGCATAAGCCATCTGGCAGTCCTTGCAGAGAGACAACGAGCGTCTTTCTATGTGGTATCATTTGCGAATTGTGTGAATTGTATGTGGCCGATTTGTAAATATGTGAGCAAGGTTTCCCACACCCAACAGTGATAAGTTGATGGCCAGGAGCCTAATTATGGTTTGATGTAAAATAATTTGTTGCCCTCTAACGCTGACTAACGTTTTTCTCAGCGGTTTCGGAGTCTCTGGAACATTGCTGGAAAAATACTTCGAGGAAGGTACTCCCCTATGGAAGATTGGTAAATCATGAATAGCGGACCGAACGGGCGAGTCTGCATGTTTGTTACCCTGAATGTCAGTATATCCCAGGGACTCGGGACTCAGCGGAAGAAAATACTTCATTGTGCTTGCTAGAAACTTACACAACCACTGTTGAATACGGAGAACGATAATGATATCAGGAGTCATAATTCTGGGTAGCTTACGACGCACTTTGAGAGTCTGAAACAACCACAGATGAGGAGGCGGACATAGTTACATTGTGTATGATAGCAAAGAGTATGGCTGTATAACTGTGTTGTAAAAATGGTGGCCGTCTTTAATAAATGGCTGGATTCTTGTATTTGGAAAGACAGCTGTGTACCCTACTCCATCTGAGGATTTAGAACCATCAGTGAGCACCGCCGTAGCATGAGAATGTGCTTGAGAGTGTTCAGGGAAGAGTGAGCGCGAATTTATGACGGATATATTGATATTCGGGCAAAGAAGAGCAAATGTGAATGGCTGGAACCAACCAAGGAGAGAGGGAAAACTATTATATGAAGTGACCATACAGGATTGGGAACAAATTTCGAGTTATTGCCAAAGATTGGTGTGAGAGAATGAAGGGCCTTAACAAATGGAGGTGACGATTATATGAATTTATTTTACTAACATCTGTCATTACGTATGAGGATCGACCGGTGATGATCGGAAGGCCTCTTAATTCTTTATTGTGAATGACATAGAGTTACATTACAGTAGCCTGGGAGACTTAAGAATATACTAGGTCCTCGTAGTCTAGCTTGGACAGAATTAAGGCTGCAGGTAATCTTGATCACCCTTCCCACACACTCCCTTAATTGCCCTTCCCTCCAGCGTTCTCCCATTATCCAAATTCTCTCAGTAGCCCTTTCTTTGGAAATAAATGGTATAAAATACCGACACAATGGAAATATAAACACAAATGCAGTATAATGTGATCCTTTATTGACAACGTTTCACCCACGCAGTGGGCTTTTTCAAGTCACACACGGATCTACCTGGGGTTGGAAGGTACGGGAGTATTGAGGAAGAATGC
Source organism: Cherax quadricarinatus (assembly GCF_038502225.1). NCBI lineage: Eukaryota > Metazoa > Arthropoda > Malacostraca > Decapoda > Parastacidae > Cherax > Cherax quadricarinatus. The sequence continues at coordinate 36,404,593 of NC_091310.1, read as the reverse complement.
ACTATAATTGAACAAGTATTTTCCAAACTCCACTATCCTCGTCACTTCATCAGAGACTGCAGACGGCGAGCATTAAACATCTTCAACACACCCAGAGAAGACACTGCCGAGAAGAGATACATAGTCCTTCCCACCAACTCCATTGCCAAACATGTTTCCAACATCTTTGCCAAAACATCATTCCAAGTATCTACCTCCACAACCACGACCATCAAGGACATCACCAGTAGTAGACAGGACAAGCCTCCATGACTTAAGAAATCGTAATGACACGATTGCAAATAAACCATACCCCCGGCCGGGATTGAACCCGCGGTCATAGAGTCTCAAAACTCCAGCCCGTCGCGCTAACCACTAGACCAGCTAGCCACAATAAGATTCATCCAACTAGGTATATTTCTACACCATAGGAAGGTTAGCACAGGCACCTCTGTGACCACAAATGCAAGTTTTTACAGACGAATCTCCAGCTAGCGTGGCCGTGACGAACTCTAGCTCAAGTCCCTTCACTGCCGTCAACATGACTTAAGAAATCGTAATGACACGATTGCAAATAAACCATACCCCCGGCCGGGATTGAACCCGCGGTCATAGAGTCTCAAAACTCCAGCCCGTCGCGCTAACCACTAGACCAGCTAGCCACAATAAGATTCATCCAACTAGGTATATTTCTACACCATAGGAAGGTTAGCACAGGCACCTCTGTGACCACAAATGCAAGTTTTTACAGACGAATCTCCAGCTAGCGTGGCCGTGACGAACTCTAGCTTAAGTCCCTTCACTGCCGGAGATTCGTCTGTAAAAACTTGCATTTGTGGTCACAGAGGTGCCTGTGCTAACCTTCCTATGGTGTAGAAATATACCTAGTTGGATGAATCTTATTGTGGCTAGCTGGTCTAGTGGTTAGCGCGACGGGCTGGAGTTTTGAGACTCTATGACCGCGGGTTCAATCCCGGCCGGGGGTATGGTTTATTTGCAATCGTGTCATTACGATTTCTTAAGTCATGTTGACGGCAGTGAAGGGACTTGAGCTAGAGTTCGTCACGGCCACGCTAGCTGGAGATTCGTCTGTAAAAACTTGCATTTGTGGTCACAGAGGTGCCTGTGCTAACCTTCCTATGGTGTAGAAATATACCTAGTTGGATGAATCTTATTGTGGCTAGCTGGTCTAGTGGTTAGCGCGACGGGCTGGAGTTTTGAGACTCTATGACCGCGGGTTCAATCCCGGCCGGGGGTATGGTTTATTTGCAATCGTGTCATTACGATTTCTTAAGTCATGTTGACGGCAGTGAAGGGACTTGAGCTAGAGTTCGTCACGGCCACGCTAGCTGGAGATTCGTCTGTAAAAACTTGCATTTGTGGTCACAGAGGTGCCTGTGCTAACCTTCCTATGGTGTAGAAATATACCTAGTTGGATGAATCTTATTGTGGCTAGCTGGTCTAGTGGTTAGCGCGACGGGCTGGAGTTTTGAGACTCTATGACCGCGGGTTCAATCCCGGCCGGGGGTATGGTTTACAAGCCTCCATCCTCTGCAGGGGTATACATAATCCCTTGTAATGACTGCAACAAATTATATGTGGGCGAAACATCAAGAGACCTCCAAACACGTATTTCAGAACACCAATATTCAAGCAGGACTGACGATACAAGGAATGCCTGTGTACAACATCGCAATTCACACAACCATTTAATTAACTACAGAAACTCAAGACTTATAGCCACAGAAGACAACACTCAATACAGAAGAATCCTGGAATCATCGTTCATCTCTATAACCAACAATTTCAACCAGAACAATGGCTTCTATAACATAGCTGAACCACTCGCCAAGAAACTTCTTCATCGCTATCCCACATAAGAACATAGAACACTGCAGAAGGTCTACTCACAACTTGTCCAATATCCCCGCCTAGCTACCCAAGACTCTATAACCCCACCCGGTAGATCATCTGATGCAGCAATCTTCACCTGACCCCAACGTTCTGAACTATAAATACTCCCGTACCTTCCAACCCCAGGTAGATCCGTGTGTGACTTGAAAAAGCCCACTGCGTGGGTGAAACGTTGTCAATAAAGGATCACATTATACTGCATTTGTGTTTATATTTCCAGCCCTTTCTTTGAACACCCTCACTCCCCACACACTCCCTCCTTTACTCTTCCCCCCAACAACCTCCCATCCCCTACAATCCCTCCATTACCCTACCCTGCATCACCATCCCATCCCCCACAATCCCTCAGTTACTCTACCCTCCCACTCTCGGCGTCTATCAGCCTTGCCCCTCACAAACACTGCTCACGGCCAAGGACGTTCATCTCAAAGAACGGTCCGCGACCTTGACAGTTAAGTTACTTGGTCCTGTGAGGGTTTCCTGGAAGAGGCCCTGGGTTATAGGGGGAGGGAGGAATGAAAGGTGAGAAATTAAAAAATAGAGTAAGTTACGGTGTGTGAATGAGATGGGGGGGGGGGCATGGATGTGTGGGACAGGGGAGGGACCGCCATGGGGATAGGTTGAGGGGGTTATCCCAGAATGACCAAGAAGAATGGTAGAGTTTGTGGTGTGGGGAGTTTACCGGGAGAGGATTTCGGGGGTCAACGCCCCCGTGGCTCGGTCTGAGACCAGACTTCATGGTGGATCAGGGTCTGATCAACCAGGCTGTTACTGCTGGCCGCACGCAAGCTGACGTACAAACCACAGCCCAGTTGGTCAGGTACTGATTTTAGGTGCCTGTCCAGTGCCTTAAAGACAGCCAGGGGTCTATTGGTAATCCCCCCTTATGTATGCTGGGAGGCAGTAGAACAGTTTTGAGCCCTGGACACTTATTGTGTTGTCTCTCAATGTACTCGTGGCGTCCCTGCTTTTCATCGGGGGAATGTTGCATCTCTTGCCGAGTATTTTGCTTTCATAGGGAGTGATTTTCGTGTGCAGGTTTGGTACCAATCCCTCCAGGATCTTTCAAGTGTATATTATCATGTATCTCCCTCGCCTGCGTTCCAGGGAATACAGATAAAGGACCTTCAACCGTTCCCAGTAATTTAGGGGCCTTATCGTACTTATGTGTGCCGTGAAAGTTCTTTGTACACTCTCCAGGTTTGCAATGTCGCCAGCCTTGAAGGGGCCGTTAGTGTACAGCAGTATTTCAGCCTAGAGAGCACCAGCGATTAGAAGTGAGAATAATAATAATAATAATATCTTTATTTCTACGAGTACAAGGTATACAGGCCTAGCTGACATCAGTAACATACTACTGTATAGAAAGCCGCTTGTTATGCTGAGCATTTCGGGCAAATTAGGTCAGTTTTGTCCCAGGATGCGACCCACACCAGTCGACTAACACCCAGGTACCCATTTTTATACTGATGGGTGAACATGGACAACAGGTGTCTTTAGGAAATACGTCCTAATATTTTCCAGCCGTACCAGGGATTCGATCTCCGGACATCAGAGTGCGAGCTGAGTGCACTAACGATCGAGCTACGGGGGTAGTTCTTTGTGGTTGGGGAGCAGGAAGGGAAGTAGTTCTTGGAGTTGAGGAAGATGAAGGTTACCTGTAAGGTACATGTTCTTGTATGTCTTGCTATTTTTCTTTTACACAGGTGTTCTACAAGGTTAGGTTTAGGGTTCCTAACTTTATTTATAAGCTAGAAGCTGTTACCTACATAAAGTGATTTGAAAACAACATTTGTCAGTATCGCTTTAAACTTTATTGATTATTCAGTATTCCTCGGATTTAGCTGTTAATTATTATTATTACTTTGAGCATTATTTATTATAATTGATTTTGAGTAGTGTAATAATTATAGTGATAATTCTCAACACTTCGTATAGTACTGCCTTTATTATTATTCTAGAATATTACTCGCGAGTATTGGTCTTATTATTACTGTAAAGTATTACTCGTAAGTATTGGTCTCATTACTGTAAAGTATTACTCGTAAGTATTGGTCTCATTACTGTAAAGTATTACTTGTGAGTGTGATGTGTGGCGTTCTGGTGATGGGTTTTCACACACGTTGTGTCGTAAAGGCAATGAATCTACCCGAAGTAGATCTGATGTGGTGCTCAGCTTATGGGGCGAGGGAGGGAAGGAAGGGGAGAGAGGGAAGGAACAAGGGATGAGCACCGAGATAGAGGAATGGCTTACAGATGGAATAATAGTCAGTCGGTATAATAAGTGCTCCCTCTCAATATGTGATCTTAATATGTGATCAAGATTAGCAGATGTGAGGTGACGGTTTTGGTAATCTGGTCCCCGATACACATACCCAGGTCACAACCTTTCTCTATCATCCTGCTGTTGCATTGGCCACTGCTGCTGCTGCTGCTGCTGCTGCTGCTGCTGCTGCTTGCATCTACAACTCAATGTTACATACCTCATACAAGAGTCATAACAGCTTGAGTCATCCAACATACTCAACTCTGCCTCTTTCATACGTGTTCTAGCATAATGTATCTGTTGCTCACGATATTGACTTAAACACCCTCATTCTTATCCTATTTACTTTAGCGTCTGTATTTTTGCAGTTTATATATTTGTATATACAAATGTTGTCGCAGCTTAACCTTGAGGCAGGCTTTCTGGCCCTTACCTGACCAACCAGGCTCTTACTTCTTCAGCTGATTTACCACCGCCTACAGAAATTTGAAGAGGTCCTTCTTAAAGACCTTTGTTGCAACAATGGTCCTTGAAGACTTCTACCTTTAAAAAAAAACAGAGGTCTTTTTCTTCAAGGAATATTCATAGTATTTGAAAGAAAGGTAGAACGTTCTTTCAGTGTTTCCTTGTTTAATCTTGGAGAGGATTACTTTTATCATCCACCTGCCTCTGTCTTCCTTACTTCAGGAAGTCTAATTCTGATGTTTGTGGCGGCAACCTTGAAGAACCTGCCTTGTGTGAGTTATGAGTGTAGCTTGAGTGCTTCATCACGCTTACAATAGTTACTTTATAAATACTAATGCGATTTATTAATATCATCTTGTGATATATATATATATATATATATATATATATATATATATATATATATATATATATATATATATATATATATATATATATATATATATATATATATTGTTGTAAAAGCAGAAACTGAAACTGAGATAAGTACTTTATAGTACGTCTTTATTTAATGTCCTTTTCAGCTTAGTGTGAGGATGGTCTGTTAAGTTTAAAATATATAGACTGCCTGAGGATTATTAAGGTTGCAAATCACTTGTACACCACCAAAGATAATTTTATTACTATAATGGGAATTATTCTCTTAACGTACATACACCGAGAGAGAGAGAGAGAGAGAGATATGCTGCTACTGGTGTATATACCTTGAGTTAGTGTAAGGAAGAAGTGGTTGGTTATGTTGCGAAAGGGTGATGTCACTTCTCACCTACCATTATAGAGGAAATCACGTGTGCTTCTTAGTAAGCTTAATTAATGCATCAGCCTCCGTGGAGAATAATAACTGGATCCAGTAACCACCGGCCTAGAGAGATGTTGAAGTGTGCAGTATTATTTATCAGAGTTGAGTCTGTTATCTGCGAATAACTGCAGTTTGGGGGTAAATATGTGTAGAATTCTTACAGTAAATTTGAAGATTCTTTTCCTTTATTTGTTAACCTAAATCTTAACTTTCCTGTCCATATCTGACTAACGATTTTGTATTTGCCCGATCCTGCTTTTCGCAAAGGTTTCTACTAGTTTTACCAAAGTAATCCTTATAACAATTTTTACAGTGTGTGTGTGTGTGTGTGTGTGTGTGTGTGTGTGTGTGTGTGTGTGTGTGTGTGTGTGTGTGTGTGTGTGCTCACCTACTTATGGTTGCAGGGGTCCAGCATCAGCCCATGGCCCTGCCTCTTAACTTGCCTGTTGGTTGGTGATGGTAGTGTGGTTTGAGGGAATGGAGACTATCAAGAGAACCTTCTGCTTTATCACTCTGTCCTCCTCTGTCTAGAGAGAATCAGTAGCAGTAGGTTACAGAGTAGCTTAGTGTTTCCTCAACTTAACACTCTGTAAAGCGTGTGGGGGAGGAGGATAAACATACACACTTTGTCTGAGAATGTAGCAGATGACATGGGTATAGAATTAATACCACATATATATTTCAACAGTGTATGAACGTGGCAGCATTTTACAAACTGACAATATTGTCTGCAATTAGATACTTTGTAAAAGTAGTTACTGGTTCCTGTAGATATAGACACTTATAATATGATATTCTTTATTTTTACAAGTTCATGTACAAGGTATACAGACCTAGTTGACATTAATGGTATAGTACTACATAGAAAGTTCCTTGTTATGCAGAGCATTTCGGGCAAATTAGGTCAGTTTTGTCCCAGGATGCGACCCACACCTGTCAACTAACACCTGTTTTACTGATAGGTGAATATTGGACAGCAGGTGACTTACGGAAACACATCCTAATGTTTTCAGATGTACCGGGGGATCGATCCCCGGACCAGAGTGTGAGAGTTGAGTGCCCTAACGATCGAGCTACTGGTCACCTTAAGTTCACTAGTAATAATACCAGTGTAGTGATGGGGTACACAGCAACAATTGCGTGTTAACTGTTCATACTGTAATGTACTGTTTTATGGTGGTATGTTTACTCACAGGATGAGTGGCACCGCCTAGTAAACTCCACCCTCAGGACAGAATTTAAAAAAAAAAAAAATCTCGGAATAACCTCGATGTAGTCCACGGGTTTTGTCTTATCTCAGTTTTCCCGTGTACTATCTGTGCTTTACCCTTCTGTACCCACCCCGTTTCCCTGTCTCCTTCATTCCCATCCTTTCCTTTACCTCTCCCCCTTTCTCTCCTTCACCCCCACCCCTCCGTCTTTCATCTCCTTCCCGCCCGCAGTGCTGGTGGTGTAAGGCAAGGTCGTCTCGGACGTAATGTTGCATCAGGATGCTCAGTGTCCGCTCCCTCCCTCCTGCCTGAATCATCCTTCTCCCTCCCTCCTATCCTAGCCACTCTTAGTGTGTCCTTGTTGTTTGTATCTTTACCGCCTTAGCTTGTTCCATCTCTTCTTATCCAGCAGTTCCTAACTTATCACGTCATGTCAGTTCTATTTTAACATTTCCTCCTGTGGGTTGCAGTGTTGCTGGTGAGAGGCTCTTGATCATGTGAATTAGAGTTGTCCTGCTCTTCCTGTATCCGCTCCCGGAGGTCAGTGCCCCCGCGGCACGGTCCCAGACCAGGCCTCATGGTTGTTGACCTGATCAATCAGACTGTTGTTGCCCGCCGTTCGCAGTTCAACGTATGCACCACAGCCCGGCTAATCAGGGACCGATATAAGGAATTTATAGAACTCCCTCTTGAAGACAGCTACCTGGCTACCTCTCAAGTAATAAAGATTTCATTATAAACAAGGTCTTTCTCACTGCTTGTCTGCTTAGGCCATCTTTTATCCTCGTACCCCTTATTCCCTAAGTCATGTATGATCCTTACCGGTTTAGCGGTAATGTTGTACTTTTCAAGACAGACTCGGTCAGAGAAGTCCAACTACCCAAAATAAATAGTTTCGACAAATTTTGCTAGGTATTGACAGATATAATTGTGTGAATTGTCATGTTACAGATTTGTTGAGTTTTGCACCACACGTTGAGGAACCTAACATAACCTTACTTAAATTATCCTAATATAGTTTACCTTACTCCTACTATCCGGGTGTGCCACCTGCGTGGAACAGGTGTGTCACATAATTTAAAGTCAACGTAAATTTCGTTTATATTTTTTTTATCATCAGTGCGAGGTATTTTAATTTCGTGTTGTGACTGATTTTCCCGGAATTTTAGCTAGCTAGATTTTATGCTGTGTTTGTTTTGTAAAAAAATATTTGTTACCTTATTAAGGAAGATTACAGGCGCTTCCTAACCAGGAAGGCATATATACATGTATTGTTTTTGTGAGCGTTGTGTGACGTTCGTAGTGGGTGGGAGATGGGAGGGAGGTGGGTTGGTTGGTTGATGATAACCTGTGGTGGGAGGGAGCGGGAAGTGATGATATGGGAGGAAAGTGTTACTCACACATTTGCTCTCCCTTCCTGTGAGTTATCCACACTAGTATAAAGTGGTTCTTGATCCACAATGTATACTAATTTATGTATCCATTCATATATGAGCGCAAACATCAAGGGGAACACACGCACACCAGTGCTACGTGGTGAAGCACCAACCTCGGTCACTGATAGAAAACAGTTGATTGTGATGCCGCATCACGGACACTGTGTGGAGGTGTTCTCTTGATATTAATAAGTCCAGTGTGGAGTGTAGAGTAGGGAGAGAGCCTTCTCTTGTATTATCTTTATGTTGGTTATATACACAGGCCTTCCGCTGGCTTACTGGTCCAACCCTTTAAAAATTATGGTATATACTCTTTACTTCTCATCCTCTTCACGTATGGCTTGAAATAAATCAACATCATGACCTGGCTTACTCTTTATTCGGTTTTTCCGGCTCTGCTAACACAGTCCGGAATTCCTCCAAACTGATTATTTTCCTGCGTAGCACCTTCCTTAGACATCTCTTAACTGTTGCTATCATTCGTTCATAAAACCATCCTGCCAAGGAGCTCTGGAGGTGATAAATTTCCGGACACATCCTCGCTCTCCTCTTATCTTTGATTCCCTTGTTACGTACCTGATAGTTCTAACAAATCTCTCACCTGCGTTCCACTATATTATACTTTCATGGCTGGTGACAGTTTTATCTTGCGGGAACATATTTTGTCTGTTCCTCAGATTTGTCATTTATGCTGTTGAGTAAACTCATATGAGACATAAACAAGAAATTACTCACAAAATTATAATGAAACGACTGCAAACAACTCACAGAACTGTCCTGGGAGTTTTTAGGACTTCCCCGCCACGGGTTCGAGTTCTCTGGTTTATAAACAAGAAATGTGAGAAGCAGTATTTCAGTCTCCACCTAAGAGCTTTTTCTGCTGAAGATGTTCTGAGCTGGAGATGGAAATACATTAAATTCAGCTTAACATGTAATAATATTTCCTGTAGGTTTAGATGTGGTTAAGATAAACCGTTGCGGTTTAGAGAAACATTTTGCTGTTGGGAGGGTCATCTGAACTGTGATGTCGGCGCCCTTCTGGCAAGACGGTAATCGAATAAGTAACAGTGAAGGTGTTTTCTTGTTTGTCGGGCGACTCTACCTCTGTGAGAGACGGCAGGAATGCTAAAAGAAAGCAGTTTGAGATGTTTTAAAGATGTGATTAATAAATCAATGTGACAGCTCCTCACATAACGTGGTGACTTCACCTAAACGTTGAGAACGTGTTTATTACATAAGAACATGAGAAAGGAGGAACGCTGCAGGAGGCCTGCTGGCCCATACTAGGCAGGTCCTTTACAATTCATCCCACTAACAAAACATTTGCCCAACCCAATTTTCAATGCCACCCAAGAAATAAGCTCTGATATGAAAGTCCCACTCAAATCCAACCCCTCCCACTCATGTACTTATCCAACCTTGATTTGAAACTACCCAAAGTCCCAGCCTCAATAACCCAACTAGGTAGACTGTTCCACTCATCAACTACCCTATTTCCAAACCAATACTTTCCTATGTCCTTTCTAAATCTAAACTTATCTAATTTAAATCCATTACTGCGGGTTCTCTCTTGGAGAGACATCCTCAAGTCCCTATTAATATCCCCTTTATTAATACCTATCTTCCACTTATACACTTCGATCAGGTCTCCCCTCATTCTTCGTCTAACAAGTGAATGTAACTTAAGAGTCTTCAATCTTTCTTCATAAGGAAGATTTCTAATGCTATGTATTAATTTAGTCATCCTACGCTGAATGTTTTCTAACGAATTTATGTCCATTTTGTAATACGGAGACCAGAACTGAGCTGCATAATCTAGGTGAGGCCTTACTAATGATGTATAAAGCTGCAGTATGACCTCTGGACTTCTGTTGCTTACACTTCTTGATATAAATCCCAGTAATCTATTTGCCTTATTACGTACGCTTAGGCATTGCTGTCTTGGTTTAAGGTTGCTGCTCACCATAACCCCCAAGTCCTTTTCGCAATCTGTATGGCTAAGTTCTACATCATTTAACTTATAAGTACTAGGGTTATGGGCACTCCCAAGCTTCAGAACCTTGCATTTATCTACATTGAACTGCATCTGCCACTTTTCTGACCAAGAATAGAGTTTGTTTAAATCCTCCTGAAGTTCCATAACATCTACGTTTGAATCAATTATCCTACCTATCTTTGTGTCATCGGCGAATTTGCTCATATCACTAGTAATTCCCTCATCAAGATCATTGATATATATTATAAACAACAACGGGCCCAAGACTGATCCCTGTGGAACGCCACTTGTTACAGATCCCCACTCGGACTTAACCCCATTTATGGACACTGCTTCCTGTCAGTGAGCCATGACTCGATCCACGAGAGCACTTTTCCCCCATTGCCATGAGCTGCCACTTTCTTTAACAGTCTATGGTGCGGAACTCTATCAAAAGCCTTACTAAAATCTAAGTAAATAATATCAAATTCTTTATTGTGGTCAACAGCCTCAAAAGCTTTACTGAAGAAAGTTAATAAATTAGTTAGAAAGACCGGCCTCTTGTGAATCCATGCTGAGTATCATTAATCAAGCTATGCTTATCGAGATGGCTTCTTATAATCTCAGCTATAATTGACTCTAGTAATTTGCCTACAATTGAGGTCAGGCTTATTGGGCGGTAATTTGACGGTAACGACTTGTCCCCTGTTTTAAAAATAGGAATTACATTAGCCATCTTCCACATATCAGACACTACACCTGTTTGAAGAGATAAATTAAAAATATTAGTTAATGGTTCACAGAGTTCCATTTTGCATTCCTTAAGAACCCTTGAAAAAACCTCATCAGGGCCCGGCGACTTATTTTGCTTCAGTCTGTCTATCTGCTTCACAACCATCTCACTAGTGACTGTGATGTTACATAATTTATCTTCTTCTAGCCCACTGTAAAAAATAATTACTGGAATATTGTTAGTGTCTTCCTGTGTAAAAACTGAGAGAAAATAATTATTTAAAGTCAAGCGCATTTCATTCTCTTTGTCAGTAAGGTGCCCATAGTTATTTTTAAGGGGACCTATCTTATCTCTAACTTTTGTTCTGTAGACCTGGAAAAAACTTTTTGGGTTAGTTTTAGAATCCCTAGCAACTTTAATTTCATAGTCCCTTTTAGCTTTTCTTATCCCCTTTTTAATGTCCCTCTTAATGTCATTATACTGATTCATAAGATGACCCTCACCTCTTTTGATACGCCTATAAATTCCTTTCTTATGCCCTAGTAGATATTTGAGCCTATTATTCATCCATTTTGGGTCATTTCTATTTGATCTAATGTCTTTATATGGGATAAACGCTCTTTGAGCAGCATGTATAGTGTTCAGAAAACTGTCATATTGATAGCTCTCTTCGTTACCCCAGTCAACAGATGATAAGTGTTCGCTAAGCCCATCGTAATCTGCTAAGCGAAAATCTGGGACTGTTACTGAGTTATCGCTACTATCGTACTTCCATTCAATGCTAAATGTAATTGATTTGTGGTCACTAGCACCCAATTCCTCTGAAATTTCTAAATTATTAACAAGGGATTCATTGTTTGCCATAACTAAGTCAAGCAGGTTATTTCCCCTTGTAGGTTCTGTCACAAACTGCTTCAAAAAACAATCCTGAAATACTTCTAAGAAGTCGTATGATTCTAAATTCCCAGTCAAGAAATTCCAATCAACATGACTAAAGTTAAAGTCTCCTAGAATTACTACATTATCGTGCCTTGTGGCCTTAACAATTTCCTCCCATAGTAGTTTCCCTTGGTCCCAATCTAAGTTTGGGGGACGGTATATCACTCCTAAAATCAGTTTTTCATGCCCCTCTGAAAATTCTATCCAAACAGAGTCTGTATGTGTTACTTCAGACTTAATACCCGTTTTTATGCAACAGTTCAAGCGATCTCGGACATACAATGCCACCCCACCCCCCTTCCCAATACTTCTATCTTCTTGGAACAATTTAAAACCCTGAATATGACATTCCGCATGCATGTCCCGACTTTTTGAATTAAACCACGTCTCAGTTAAGGCAAATACATCAATGTTACCTGCACTAGCAACTAATCTCAACTCGTCCATCTTATTCCTAGCACTACGGCAATTAGCATAATAAACATTGAAAGACTCTCTTTTCTCTTTACCCTTCCTGCTCATTTCTGTTTTTCTACTAAACCTATTACTGTCCTTATCCCCCAAGGTCCCTGGCTTTTCAATATCTACCTCGTTCTTATTATTACTAGTTCCCCTAGAACTCGTAATATTACTACACTGGGACTTCACTGTTTTCCTGCCAAAACCCATACCACTAACTACTCCTTGTTTAAAGTCCTAACAGCTCCCTCCACTGCAGTTGCCAGTGCTCCCACCCCACACCTAGATAAGTGAACCCCATCCCTGGCATACATGTCATTTCTGCCATAGAAGAGGTCCCAGTTGTCGATGAATGTTACCACATTTTCCTTACAGTATTTGTCCAGCCAGCAATTGACACCAATTGCCCTGGACAACCATTCATTTCCAACTCCCCTCCTTGGCAAAATACCACATATGAGAGGGTTCCCACCCTTCCTCCTAATTATTTCTATTGCTGACCTATACCTGCTAATCAGGTCTTCACTCCTACGTCTGCCAACATCGTTGCCTCCAGCACTGAGACAGATAATAGGATTGCTCCCATTACCTCTCATGATGTCATCCAGACGGCTAACAATATCCTCCATCCCAGCCCCAGGAAAGCAAACTCTGTCTCCTACTCCTGTCCTTCAAGCAGAACGCCCTATCCATATACCTAATTTGGCTATCCCCAACAACAACAATATTCGTACCTTCCTTGGTGTCGTTCGTCGTGACGTTCCCAGTAGGCGACTCACATTCGTCGGGTAGCACTGAGAATGTATTAGATGTTTCCACAACAGTTTCCACGGCAGTCTCTTTCTTCTTCATCGTTTCTACCTTTCCATTCGTCTTCTTGATCGTCAACTTCTTTCCCTGCTGTCCAGCCACTGACCAGTTTCCCTTCTTGACCTGAGGACTCAAAACAGGAGACTACTACGAATCTTTTTGTTTTCCTCGGTCAGTCGCCGAATTTCCATATTCGCCATCCTCAATTCTTCCTTAAGCTGTTGGTAAAGTTGCTCGATGGAGGGCATCTTGCTTCAATTCTAGAGAGCGCGCAAACAGGTCTTCACAGAGCCAAGTACACGTCAACACTCATCAAGGTTTCCAGTCATTCATATATTTGAAGTTTGCCTCGGAAGACAAATCATCTTGATGTGTTTAGTATCAGATGTGCGGCAGTGTTCCTTATCTTCACGTCTAATTACAGTGACGTGACTCAGGTCCCGCAAGTGTGCTTCGTTCACAATTTCAAATTTATTACAGCGCACAGTTTCAATCATCATAGCCTTAATGGAGAGAGAGAGACTGACACACACACACACACACTCTCACACACACAAACACAAACAAAAACACACACACACACACACACACACACACACACACACACACACACACACACACACACACACACACACACACACACACACACACACAAACACACACTAACACAAACACAAACACAAACATAAAAACACACACACACACACACACACACACACACACAGATGAGCGGGCGAGAAGAAGAGGAAAAAAGGTGGAGAACGGAAGAAAAAAGAGGAAGAGGAGGTTGAAGGAAGGAGAAGAGGAAGGAGGTAAATTAAATTATGAATCACGAACTTATATGAAGTATATATTTGTCAGCGACATCTCTTGCAGCCTGGGAAGATGAACCTAGTTATCTCTCTCTCTCTCTCTCTCTCTCTCTCTCTCTCTCTCTCTCTCTCTCTCTCCATCTCTCTTATTAAAAAATAAAAATAATCTACCTGGTTACCTGGAGGTTATTTCGGGGATCAACGCCCCCGCGGCCCGGTCCATGACTAGGCCTCCCGATGGATCAGGGCCTGATCAACTAGGCTGTTACTGCTGGCCGCACGCAGTCCAACGTGCGAGCCACAGCCCGGCTGATCCGGCACTGACTTTAGGTATCTGTCCAGCTCTCTCTTGAAGGCAGCCAGGGGTTTATTGGCAATTCCCCTAATGCTTGATGGGAGGCTGTTAAACAGTTTTGGGCCCCGGACACTTATGGTGTTTTCCCTTAGTGTACCAATGGCGCCCCTACTTTTTATTGGGGGCATTTTGCATCGCCTGCCCAGTCTTTTACTTTCGTAGGGAGTGATTTCTGTGTGCAGATTTGGGACCATTCCTTCCAAGATTTTCCAAGTGTAGATTATGATATATCTCTCCCTCCTGCGTTCCAACGAGTACAAGTCAAGTGCTTCCAAGCGTTCCCAGTAGTTATCTACGATATATTTAGTAAACTTAGGCTAAAATAAATTCAGGTAGGTTAGGTTAGGTTAGGTTAGGTCAGATCTCTTAGGTCAGGTTCGGTGCAGAAATGTCAGAGTTTACACCATTTTCAATGGAAAAACATATGTCTATTAATTCATAGAATTTTTTTTGTAAAAGTTAAATTTTTAGGGCAGTTTGGTCTAAATGACCAGTGGGTCTTATTAGGCACCACATGTATTTATACTGTGTGTGTACTCACCTATTTGTGGTTGCAGGGGTCGATTCACAGCTCCTGGCCCCGCCTCTTCGCTGGTCAGCGCTGGTGTGTGTGTGTGTGTGTGTGTGTGTGTGTGTGTGTGTGTGTGTGTGTGTGTATGTATGTGTGTTGTGTTTATGTGGATGGAGGATAGCGTCTTCCAGGCGCCCAACCACTTCCATCATGTCATATATAAGACAAGAAATGACCCTACGTGACAGACTTCTTTACCCCTCCCTCCCTCCCGCCCTCTCTCCCCTTCACCTATCTAACCTCTTCCTCTATCCCCTCCTCTTTCTCTCCCTCCCACTACCCAGTCCCCTCTCTCCGGCAACCGCTACCCGCTCTATCCTCTTCTCCGTTTCCCCTCTCTTTCTACACCCCCCTTTATTCAACCCCATTCCCTCCTCTATCCACCATGCCTCGATCTCTGATATCCACCCCAATCTATCTACCACCCCCTGGGGCGCCAGCAATTTTAAGTGTCAATCAAGAAACAATTCAAACTACCTAACAGGGAGGCTTCTAGAAGTGTGTGTGTGTGTGTGTGTGTGTGTACTCACCTATTTGTGGTTGCAGGGGTCGAGTCATAGCTCCTGGCCCCGCCTCTTCACCGGTAGCTACTGGGTCCTCTCTCTCCCTGCTTCATGAGCTTTATCAAACCTCGTCTTAAAACTATGTATGGTTCCCGCTTCCACTACGTCACTTTCTAGGCTATTCCACTGCCTGACAACTCTGTGACTGAAGAAATACTTCCTAACATCCCTTTGACTCATCTGAGTCTTCAGCTTCCAATTGTGACCTCTTGTTTCTGTGTCCCCTCCCTGGAACATCCTGTCTTTCTCCACTTTGTCTATTCCGCGCAGTATTTTATATGTCGTTATCATGTCTCCCCTGGCCCTCCTGTCTTCCAGTGTCGTCAGGCCGATTTCCCTTAACCTTTCTTCATAGGCCATTTCCCTTAGCTCTGGAACTAACCTTGTCGCAAACCTTTGCACTTTTTCTAATTTCTTGACGTGCTTGATCAAGTGCGGGTTCCAAACAGGTGCTGCATACTCCAGTATGAGCCTGACGTACACGGTGTACAGTATCTTGAACGATTCCTTGCTAAGGTATCGGAACGCTGTTCTCAGGTTTGCCAGGCGCCCATATGCTGCAGCAGTTATCTGGTTGATGTGTGCTTCCGGGGACGTGCTTGTCTTATACTCACCCCAAGATCTTTCTCCTTGAGCGAGGTTTGCAGTCTTTGACCACCTAGCCTATACTCTGTCTGCGGTCTTCTGTGCCCTTCCCCTATCTTCATGACTTTGCATTTGGCGGGGTTAAATTCGAGAAGCCAGTTGCTGGACCAGGTGTTCAGTCTGTCCAGGTGTCTTTGAAGTCCTGCGTGATCGTCATCTGATTTAATTCTCCTCATTAACTTCACATCGTCTGCGAACAGGGACACTTCTGAGTTTAACCCTTCCATCATGTCGTTCACATATACCAAAAATAGCACTGGTCCTAGGACCGACCCCTGTGGGACCCCGCTCGTCACAGGTGCCCACTGTGATACCTCATTACGTACCATGACTCGTTGTTGCCTCCCTGTCAGGTATTCTCTGATCCATTGCAGTGCCCTTCCTGTTATACGCACCTGATCCTCTAGCTTCTGCACTAATCTCTTGTGAGGAACTGTGTCAAAGGCCTTCTTGCAGTCCAAGAAGATGCAATCAACCCACCCCTCTCTCTCGTGTCTTACCTCTGTTACTTTATCATAAAACTCCATAAGGTTTGTGTATGTGTGTGTGTTCATGTGTGTGTGTGTGTGTGTGTGTGTGTGTGTGTGTGTGTGTGTGTGTGTGTGTGTGTGTGTGTGTGTGTGTGTGTGTGTGTGTACTCACCTAGTTGTACTCACCTAGTTGAGGTTGCGGGGGTCGAGTCCGAGCTCCTGGCCCCGCCTCTTCACTGATCGCTACTAGGTCACTCTCCCTGAGCCGTGAGCTTTATCATACCTCTGCTTAAAGCTATGTATGGATCCTGCCTCCACTACATCGCTTCCCAAACTATTCCACTTACTGACTACTCTGTGGCTGAAGAAATACTTCCTAACATCCCTGTGATTCATCTGTGTCTTCAGCTTCCAACTGTGTCCCCTTGTTACTGTGTCCAATCTCTGGAACATCCTGTCTTTGTCCACCTTGTCAATTCCTCTCAGTATTTTGTATGTCGTTATCATGTCCCCCCTATCTCTCCTGTCCTCCAGTGTCGTCAGGTTGATTTCCCTTAACCTCTTCTCGTAGGACATACCTCTTAGCTCTGGGACTAGTCTTGTTGCAAACCTTTGCACTTTCTCTAGTTTCTTCACGTGCTTGGCTAGGTGTGGGTTCCAAACTGGTCCCGCATACTCCAATATGGGCCTAACATACACGGTGTACAGGGTCCTGAATGATTCCTTATTAAGATGTCGGAATGCTGTTCTGAGGTTTGCTAGGCGCCCATATGCTGCAGCAGTTATTTGGTTGATGTGCGCTTCAGGAGATGTGCCTGGTGTTATACTCACCCCAAGATCTTTTTCCTTGAGTGAGGTTTGTAGTCTCTGGCCCCCTAGACTGTACTCCGTCTGCGGCCTTCTTTGCCCTTCCCCAATCTTCATGACTTTGCACTTGGTGGGATTGAATTCCAGGAGCCAATTGCTGGACCAGGTCTGCAGCCTGTCCAGATCCCTTTGTAGTTCTGCCTGGTCTTCGATCGAGTGAATTCTTCTCATCAACTTCACGTCATCTGCAAACAGGGACACCTCAGAGTCTATTGTGTGTGTGTGTGTGTGTGTGTGTGTGTGTGTGTGTGTGTGTGTGTGTGTGTGTGTGTGTGTGTGTGTGTGTGTGTGTCTGCGTGTGTGTGTGTGTGTGTGTGTTCGTGTGTGTATATGTGTGTATGTGTCCGTCTATCCGTGTTTGCTTACATGTTTGTACCCTAGTGTTTCTAAGTATGTATTAAGCGTATGCACACGTACTTGTCATCATGACATTACTATAATCTGCTGACAAGTGCCACCATGACGTCCTTACTGTTAGCAGATACTTGTTATTTTGATGTCACCACCATGAGTTGACACTTGTCATCTTGACGTCACTACCCTCAGCATGTTACAGCATCATGTAAGGCTCTGGACAGGTTGAGCAACGTTACTTATTCTTTGAGCATTTCCTTCCCTTTCTGTAACCTTTCTCGCATTTTTGTATTGCGTTTACATCATTGTATCGCATTTTCTTCCTTGTGACAAACAATGGGCGGATTTCTCATACCTGTCAGTCGTATCTCCCTTCACTTATCAATCGTATCTCCCTTCACTTATCAGCCGTATTTCCCTTCAGTGGAAAGGCTATAAAGGTGAGAGAGGGCAATAGTAGGAAAAAATTAAAAAAAATAATCCTATTTCAATGTATTTTTTTTTTGTAAGTTAAGGTGGTCCGAAGTATATACTAGAAGTTTCGTGAAGTTTGTCTAAAAATTTTTTATAAGAAGAGAAAGCAAAATAAGATAATGATTTTTGGAACAGCAACTCCGTAGTTATTTTTTTTTCCAAATTGTTAATATTTAATATGGTGTCGTTGACTTTACAACAAAACAAGTAAAGGCTAAACACTTAATTGTACAGAAGGAATTAAAGGATATATATTGTATCCCCCCCCAAAAAATCTTATTATAAAAACCTACGTCAGCGCCAGACCTTTTATTATATACGACGTTTCATCGACGAGAGGTTTTACCAAGTACTTGATAATGCCTGTTGCAGGTGAAACATCGTATTTAATAAAAGGTCTGATTTTATTGTACGTGTATTCTTCCAGCACTTGTCTGCTGCACACGGCCTCACTTCAGCTACCTGGCGCTGCTGCACTACGCTATCTCACAATTATAAACATTTATAAACTCGGGTATCCACCAGTGTTTACCATGTAAATAATTACACATCCTTCTGTCAACTGATGTGAATGTTTGACTCACCATATATCACCCACCTGATGTATGAGGAATGAAATTGCTCAGATGTGAAAAAAAAAAAATGAGGAAGTCAAAGGATGATAGAGAGTCACTCCGTGGAACGAAAAGAACTTAATGTCAGTCAGGAAAGTGACAGGTGGAAAGTGAGAATTTTCAAAAACACGAAAAATAATGTCATTGGTAACACTATTCAGATCACTTTGTTCTCTCGCTTGGAGTACTGCTCAGTGTTGATAGCTCCATTCAGAGCACGTGAGACAGCAGAGCTGGAAAAAATATAAAGCACTTACTGCACGCAGAGAACCCATAAAGCATTTGAAGTACTGGGAACACCTCTGGAAAGAAGGTGGGAGAGATATATGATAATATACACATGGAAGAAACCGGAGGAGGAAGTGCAAAATAGAGCCAGTGAATTGCAGGGAAGTCACAAGCACAACACTAGAACACTATCAATAACTGTGGGTCTAGACTTTTCAACCTGCTACCAGATATCAAAAACTAATAATGAGCTAAATCCACATGGCACGTGGATCATATAGCGCTGTAGGTAGGGGTGTGTGAAGGGTAGGGCTGGGCGAGGGATAAGGGTTAGTGTCAGTACGTACGTATGAATGTGAAATTGAGTTTATAATTGGTGCAGAGGTTAGTTTCAGTTAAAAGGTCAATGAGCGAGTCTGCATCAAAGGTGGGAGTTTCAGCGTGGAGATCGGTTAGAGTTTGTTAAGGTGTATTATATGTTGAAAGTGAAATTTGCGCCTTACTAAGAGACAGGACAGTATTTTAAGATATAGTGAACTGACAGTGACAGTCCTCGCAGAGTGGTACTGGTCATTTTTCGTCGTGTGGTAACTATGTTTGAGTTAAGTGTTGATTCGTAATTATGAGAGTTAAGCTTCCGAAACTCGACAGCGGTGTGAAGATGGTCAGACTTCCAATCGTGGTTTTATATAAAAAAAAATAGTGCATTCTAACTTAGATCAGCGTTGTTGCCATCTGTTTCCAAGTTGCTGAGAGAGCATTGAAAAATAGTCCGAGGAACTAATACCCCTTCGAAAAGCTGGCAGGTCGTGAAAAGCTGACCGAGCAGCTGAGTCTGATACATCGGTGTGTCCAGGAACCAAATCTTGATCAGTACCTCGATGTGCGCCAAATAATCCAGGATGTGATTGATATGTATGTCGGCAT
>NC_091310.1:36372227-36379727 GCF_038502225.1 Cherax quadricarinatus | reverse complement strand
CAATTTTTAAAGTTCTGAACCCTCTGCCTGGGCGCCAAGTGAGTGGCTCACAGATATCTATTTTGAACAGAAACTGTTTAATGTGTTGAACAGGAGCGGCCACAGTTAGTGAGTATGTTTGGCATGAGTGAGTGTACACGTGTGAGTCAGTGGCGCCACTCTACCTGCAACTCCCCCCCCCCCCCCATCCTCCCACGGCGAAATGTAAACAAAACACACGTGCGTTTGTTGATGTGGGCGAGCACGTGCGTTTGTTGATATGGGCGAGCACGTGCGTATGTTGATGTGGACGAGTACTTGCGTTTGTTGATGTGGGCGAGCACCTGCGTTTGTTGATATGGGCGAGCACGTGCGTTTGTTGATGTGGACGAGCACGTGCGTTTCTTGATATGGGCGAGCACGTGTGTTTGTTGATGTGGACGAGCACGTGCGTTTCTTGATATGGGCGAGCACGTGCGTTTGTTGATGTGGGCGAGCATGTGCCTTTGTTGACGTGGACTAGTTTATTGAGATAGTGCAAGCCAGTACACCAGACGCCAGACACCCACATGATACACAGTCACTTACATGATGAAGATTGTGGCTGTGATACTGTGTTCACCTCCATGATGACGGGAATAGTGGCGGAGGAGTTTCAAGGTCACCTTCACAGCAACAGCAGCAGCAAGCGGCATGCGGTGAAAGGCTTGTTGACTGTGGGTGGGGGGACGGGGGGATAGTATTTTACAGTATGTGTGGAGGGGCGGAATTTTTTTTTTTTAAGTGTTTAGGTGGGTGGGGGATGGTTGTACTGTGTTAGCAGGTAGGAGTGAGGTAGGGTAGGGTGAGGTGCGGAAGTGTGTTGAGGGGGGTAGTATTCCAGTTCAATTTTTAAAGCATCATCGTCGGCAGAAATACAGGATTTGATCCCCTTGGGCAGTTCATATATATATGGTTATCCTTACGGAGTACCGCATGTTACCATCGCCTTTCTATACATTTCCTCCTGCCTGCCTGCCTGCCTGCCTGCCTGCCTGCCTGCCTGCCTGCCTGCCTGCCTGCCTGCCTGCCTGCCTGCCTGCCTGCCTGCCTGCCTGCCCGCCCGCCCGCCTTCCTACACCGTTACTTCTCACCCGCCCATTCTCTCACCTTCATCACTCAGTAACACGCGTTCTACTCCCCCCCCCCCCACGTTCCTTCCCCCACGCCAAACATTTGCTCGACTCTTGGGCCCCCCCTCCCATAAGGAAGCACCTACACTCACTGTCCGGTTGTGGTTCACAATGTTCTTGATCAGTGTAGCGGGCCCAGGAGTCACCTTCAGCGGAGGAGTTGATGGCTCAGGAAAAAAACAATGGCTGGAATGAATTTTTGTGGCTTGGGGTGGCAACTGTGTTCATCATAGGGAAGGTCTGATATAAATGTAAACCTTCCGTATCTCCCACTCCAGTAGCTAATCAAGGGAGTTAGTTGCTTTGATGTCCATGAAGGGCTTTTGATCAAGGGAATTGGACCTTCTCCTTAGATCAAACCAGAATACCTTTCTTACGGATTTAGCACTTCCCCACAATAATAATTACTCCAGTAAGTTGTTTTAGTGCACTGATTAGGAAGCTAAGTACTTCTCCTATATATATAATTTGTGATAACACTGAGATCTGCCTAACAGTGTCAACTGGTGTGACCCAGTAGTGTCAACGATTCATTGTTTCTCTCAGCCATAAAGATCTCTGTGTACCTTCTTCTCCAATAAACTCACTTGTATTTAAAGATGTGAGGACAACTTTATTAAATATGTGAGGACAGAACTTCAGATGAGAGAATGCAAGTCGATAATAACAAGTCATTGTTGACATGCAGTCACCACGTGTTAATCATGTTTTCCATGTCTTCTCAGAACCTTCCAGTTGTTCTCCCTCCCCGTGACTCGGCCCTCTCTTCTTCCCCCCATCCTCCTTCCCTCTCGTCGAACCTGTGTTGCCATGGAGGACGCGACGTAGTGACCTTCCAATGTTAGGTACAGCTTCAGCCATGGAGGGTAAGGCGTAGTGACTTTCCAGTGTAGTGAGGGCCACCTTCACCTGTCTCTTTATCCCCGATGCTGGGTCACCTTAACATGGTGGTGGGGGTTGGTGACGCTTCTCTGGGAGAGGTGTCACTCTGCACAAGGTGCTTGCTAACATCCCAGCGTATTTATTCGTCATAGATGGTGGGGATATTTCCCCTTTGTATAAATTTGCTGACACGGCCGATGTTACGGAACGAATTACAAATTGCGGAATGTGAAGATTAACTTGAATAGCTTTACTTGTGATATGAAAGTGAATTGGTGAGGACAGTAGTAAGTTGATAGTGATAGCATAAGTTGGATAATGTTGGAAGCATAATAAGTTTAAAACCTTGAATTAACCAAATAGTTTGAGTGATTTGTAAATAAAATAATAAAAATCAGCGGAGTATCAGTTGAAGGTGAATTTAAACCAACTCCGTCTTGCAGTTTTTTTCTTATTTAATAGTCACGCACAGTCGCAAGTGGTGGTGGCGGTCTGCTGCTGCTTATTCTTCTTCCGCGTTTGCTGTGTTGCCGCCGCCGCCGCATCCGATTCTCTTCTTTTTTTTCATTTATTGTTCCGTTGCCTTTTCCTATGTATATAGTCTTTCTCCTCTGCTTTGTCTCCATCGACATCACCTCTGGCTTTACTTCTTAAGAACATAAGAATGAAGGAACTATACAGTAGGCTTATTGGCCCCATGCTAAGCAGGTGCAACTCACACCCACTCATATACCCGTCCAACCTGTATTTAAAGCTCACTAACGCTACCTGGGAATTTGTTCCACTCATCTACAACTCTGTTGCCAAACAAGTACTTCCCAGTACGTTTATAGATCTCAATTTGTCCAACTTGAAGCCATTGTTGTGAGTCCTATCTTGGTTAGATACTTTCAGCACGTTATTTATATCCCCTTTATGTATGTCTGGTTTCCATATGTATGCATCATTCATATCTCTCCTGTTACACAAAAATGTGGGATACCTGGGGGCTTGAGCTTTGTCTAAGGGCAAAGGTAAAAGTTACACACATCTCAAGCATAAACAGGCCACCCAGGGCTATCCCAGTCAAAACAGAAAGCGCTAAACCAGTAAGTGTTACTTCAATGGGTTGGTTAACAGAGGGTTAGGCAAAAATCCCAGTTAGGAAAATATATCTATTTATTCAACATAACACTATATGCACCCTCTAGAAACACCTTAATCCTAAACGCCCAAATGAGAGTACACAAGAAACAGCTGCCTGGAGGTCCAGCCACCATAACCACTAGGCCTAGTCAGCGCCAGGCCGTCACTACTCCACTACCAACCCCATTTCTTATTTCCTCACTCAATCCCACAGCACCCTGACGCCAGCCTCCACACCATGCTGACCCCACTTGACTCCCCCAGCCACGCTCACTCCGCGTACCCAAACACACTTGGAAAATAACTACCTAGAAGGATTTCCTTATAATTACAGTTAGAGTACTTTACAGTGCCCCCAAATGTACATTATGAATTATAAAATTATTCTTTACAGTTATAACATTCATACTATTATGGCACACTTCTCCACTATATGTACATTACAATGTCATGCAGAACCCTGCATAACATCTCCCCAATTCTACTCCTTTCTAGAGAGTGAAAACTCACTGCCTTTAGCCTTTCTTCGTATTGACTTTTGAGACATGGTATCATTCGTCATCCTTCTCTGTATATTTTCCAGAGCGTTTCTGTCTATTCTGTAATATGTAGACCAAAACCCAGCAGCACAATCGAAATATGGTCTTACTAAGGATATATAAAGTTGAAGTATAGCCTTAAGACTTATACTTCTTGATATGAAGCCAAGAATTCTATTTGCTTAATTGGCAACACTTATGCACTGTTGCATTCACTTTGACTAAGATCTACATTATTTAGCTTATAAGTGTCATAGTTATTCTCTTTTCCTAGGGTTAGAACTTTACACTTGTTTGAATTGGACTGCATCTGCCACTGCAACCCACTGAACTGGTACTTGGTAATGAAGGAGAAATTATCTCTTGAGTCGAGGCTTGACTGATATATAAGTAACGGAAAGTATGCTTCAAAGTTTTCCTTCCAGCAGGGCTGAAGTTACTATTACTTCGGAACTACCATCTCTCAGAATGGCTACCATACACAGGAAAAAAATATTTTTTGTGAAAATATCACCATCTTCATAGAGTGTAGCAACAAAAATGCAACATGGGTACACAGTGAGGTGGCGTGGACGTACTGTCTATGCGGGTCGTGTAGACTTGCAATCTATGCAAGGGGGTGTGGGCATGTGGTGTACACATTGGGTGTGGACGCGCGGTGTTTCGTTGAAACAGCTGATCTGTTGTTTACAAACACAATCAGCTGGGCGAAGCCTTACCCTCCACGTCAGCTGCTTTACAGCTGCTGTAGAAAATGGGGGAGAGGGGGGGGGGTCACCCCCTTCAAGCGAGATTCCTTGGTGGTGTCGAAGGGTTCACGATCCAAGGAATTTAAGCTACCTACAAATTCCCTCTTCATTAGATCGAATCTAATCGTTTTTCATATACAGAACGCTGTATGAGCACTTTGGGTTTATCTCTCCCTATAAAAGTAATAATAATAGTAGCAGTAGAAGTAAAAGTAATGGTAGAAGTAGTAGTAATGACATTTTTTTCATGTACTATATTGTTTTGTAATTCTGTGCATTTTCAGTTACAAGTTTTTTACGAATTGTAAAATTATGTGTACTCATCTATATGTACTCACGTACTGTATATGTAAGTAAGTAAGTAAGTAAATTTATTCAGGTATACACAAATACAGTTACATAGAATTATCATACATAGCAGCATATGTGTAGAGAACCTAGGATAACCCAAAAAAGTCAGAGTGACTTATTTCCATTGGGGTCCTCATTTCCATTGGGGTCCTTACTTATTTCCATTGGGGTCCTCATTTCCATTGGGGTACTCATCTGTGTGTATGTATACTCATCTATATGTGGTTGCAGGGGTCAATTAATAGCTCCTGGCCTCTGGTTTGTGCGAAGATGTGTCTCCCAGACGAGTGAGCGCACCAGTGTGCGTGTTGTGGCTTCCAGTGTGTGACATTAGAGATCTGGAAATTAAGGAATGCTGAGCGGACGTTTGAAGGTTACGTGTGCGCTCTCTCTCTCTCTCTCTCTCTCTCTCTCTCTCTCTCTCTCTCTCTCTCTCTCTCTCTCTCTCTCTCTCTCTCTCTCGTTTACACGGGTTTTTACAGGGTTAGGGTAAAAGTTCTTTACTTTCTTTACATTTATCACCTTCACGACCTTTGCGTTTGACGAGGTTTATGTTTGTTTATGCTTGTATTTGATTTTTTTTATGTTTCTGCGTATGTTAGGCGAGGTTGGCGTCCTCTTCGAGGTTAGGGAGGAGACTTCAGTGTCACTTTCCAATACATTGACCCCCACCATGATTCCCCCATATCCCCCGCCTCCCTCCACGCTGGTTCTTTGCACCCCCACCTTCATCAACACCATGGTCCTGCCCCGCACTAACACTTTTACCCCTCCTTCACACCTCTGCTCCTTCCTTCACACCTCTGCTCCTTCCTTCACACCTCTGCCCCCTCCTTCACACTTCTGTTCCCTTTCACACCTGAGTCCCTTCCTCACACCGTTTCCTCTCCTCCCTTGCACCTCTGTTCCCCTCCAGTACATCGCTGTCCCCCTCCTTCACACCTTTCTTCCCAATCCCATCACCTTCCCCATTACCCCATCTCGTCACCCTTCCTCTCCTATACCCTACCGTGTCCCCCATCCTCCCCTATGACCTACCCCACTCCCTTCCCCCACTCCTCTCTCTACCCCACCTCATGACTGCACCTTCCTCTTGTAAGAAAGTTTTACGTGTATGAGCGCAACATGTGATAAAAAGGGAGAGAATGGGAAGAGGAGAAGGGAGAGAGTGGGAGGATGATGTATGAGGATGAGGGAGGGTGGATGAGAGAAAGAGAAAGATAGTTCAAGGTCAAATTTGACGGCGCAGGAGGATAGGCAATCCGGTGGAGTGTGAGTTGCCAGCTGTTGTGTTATGGAAGTTTGGTGCCGCTCTGACTGTTAGTGTGACTGTCATCTGTTACTCACAGCTGTGTCTGTCAGTATGGCTCACAGCTATGTCAGTATGGCTCACAGCTGTGTCTGTCAGTATGGCTCACAGCTGTGTCTGTCAGTATGGCTCACAGCTGTCAGTATGGCTTACAGCTGTCAGTATGGCTTACAGCTGTATCTGTCAGTATGGCTCACAGCTGTGTCTGTCAGTATGGCTCACAGCTGTGTCTGTCAGTATGGCTCACAGCTCAGTCAGTATGGCTTACAGCTGTCTGTCAGTATGGCTCACAGCTGTGTCAGTATGGCTCACAGCTGTGTCTGTCAGTATGGCTCACAGCTGTGTCTGTCAGTATGGCTCACAGCTGTGTCTGTCAGTATGGCTCACAGCTGTGTCTGTCAGTATGGCTCACAGCTGTGTCTGTCAGTATGGCTCACAGCTCAGTCAGTATGACTTATAGCTGTGTCAGTATGGCTCACAACTGTGTCAGTATGGCTTACAGCTGTGTCTGTCAGTATGGCTTACAGCTGTGTCTGTCAGTATGGCTTACAGCTGTGTATGTCAGTATGGCTTACAGCTGTGTCTGTCAGTATGGCTTACAGCTGTGTCTGTCAGTATGGCTTACAGCTGTGTATGTCAGTATGGCTTACAGCTGTGTCTGTCAGTATGGCTCACAGCTCAGTCAGTATGGCTCACAGCTGTGTCTGTCAGTATGGCTTACAGCTGTGTCTGTGCTAAAGGGATAACTGGCAAAGTAGGCAGATGGATCTTCAACTTTTTAACCAATCGAACACAAAGAGTAGCGGTAAACCGAGTTAAATCGGAAGCTACCATAGTGAAGAGCTCTGTTCCACAAGGCGCAGTACTCGCCCCTATCCTGTTCCTCATCCTCATATCAGACATAGAGAGAGATGTGAACCATCGCACCATATCATCCTTTGCAGACGGTACTAGGATCTGCATGAGAGTGTCATCCATTGAGGACACTGCAAATCTCCAAGAAGATATAAACCAAGTTTTCCAATGGGCAACAGAGAACAATATGATGTTCAAGGAAGACAGATTCCAGATACTCCGCTATGGAAAACTAGAGGATATAATAGCTAGAGCTGAGTGTACTACAAACTCTAATCACAAAATTGAGCGGAAAAGTAATGAGAAGGACCTGGGAGTGGTAATGTCTTAGGATCTCACCTTCAAGGATCAGAACAATGCCACTATCACATCTACGGGGAAAATGATAGGATGGATAATGAGAACATTCAAGAGAAGAGATGCCAAGCCAGTGATGACCTTTTTTAAACCACTTGTTCTCTCTAGGCTGGAATACTGCTGTACATTAACATCTCCATTCAAGGCAGGTGAAACTGCAGGTCTAGAGAATGTACAGAGAA
>NC_091310.1:36287227-36367227 GCF_038502225.1 Cherax quadricarinatus | reverse complement strand
ACATTTTATTGTCACATTAGTTGCATCTGTGTCCATTTACCTAACACTCAGGATTTATTGTATGTAATATCCTTCTTATACACACTGCAACTGGTGCAGTGATCGGGAGCAACAAAAACAGAGGCGGTAAATGGTTTAGAAAACCGACAAGTTGAAGATTGAGACACTTATGCAACATATGGGAATCTTTATTGAGGAAACGTTTAGCCACACAGTGGCTTCATCAGTCCAATACAAAGCAGAAGAGTGTAAGGGGAGGAGGAGTTTGAGGTAATTAGTCCCTCAGCCTGGAATTCAGTCCATCAATGGATTGAACACATCGACTCCAGGCTGAGGGACTGATTACCTCAAACTCCTCCTCTCCTTACACCCTTCTGATTTGTATCGGACTGATGAAGCCACTGTGTGGCGAAACGTTAACTCAATAAAGATTCCCATATGTTGCATAAGTGTCTCAATCTTCAAAAACAGAGGCGGAAGCAGCAAATCTGATTGGGGAGCGGTATGTTATTCTTGTGTATGTTGGTCGTAATTATTATTTTTTCTAGCAATAGTTTGGCCATTAATCCACATGAACATGTTGTGAAACTGTTCATTCATCTCTTTCAGTGCTGTCAAAAATTAATACCAGTAGTGGCAGTGTGTTGTCAAGTGAACTGGCAGGGACTAGTGTTGAGTACAGTGGCAGGGTCTTGTGTTAGTGCACTGCCAGGGTCTGGTGTTAGTACACTGGCAGGGTCTGATGTTAGTACACTGACAGGGTCTGGTGTTGAGTACACTGGCAGGGTCTGGTGTTGAGTACACTGGCAGGGTCTGGTGTTAGTACACTGGCAGTGTCTGGTGTTAGTACACTGGCAGGGTCTGGTGTTAGTACACTGGCAGGGACTGTGGTGTTGGGTACACTGACAGGGTCTGGTGTTGAGTACACTGGCAGGGTCTGGTGTTAGTACACTGGCAGGGTCTGGTGTTAGTACATTGGCATGGTCTGGTGTTAGTACACTGGCAGGGACTGTGGTGTTGGGTACACTGGCAGGGTCTGGTGTTGGGTACACTGGCAGGGTCTGGTGTTGAGTACACTGTCAGGGTCTGGTGTTAGTACACTGGCAGGGACTGTGGTGTTGGGTACACTGGCAGGGTCTTGTGTTAGTACACTGGCAGCTACTGTGGTGTTGGGTGCAGAGTAAAGATCACTTGAAGCGAGTAGAGAGAGCTTGAAAATCCCCATTATTATTATTATTATTATTATTATTATTATTATTAGTAGTAGTAGTAGTAGTAGTAGTAGTAGTAGTAGTTGTAGTTGTAGTTGTAGTTGTAGTTGTAGTAATAGTAGTTGTAGTTGTAGTAGTAGTAGTAGTAGTAGTAGTAGTAGTAGTAGTAGTAGTAGTAAGTAGTAGTAGTTGTTGTAGTAGTAGTAGTAGTAGTAGTAGTAGTAAGTAGTAGTAGTAGTATGCTCTCTTATAAAGATTATATGGTACAATTTTTTGTAAATGCGATTGGAAAATTCATCCAAAATTGCAAAGGACTTCATAGAACCTTCTGTTGAGTTTTGGATGAAATTTTTTTTAAATTAGATTTGAAAAAAAAAATCGTGCCATATAGAATAGTCTTATAAAAAGAGCTTATGATTATCATTATTTCACATATTCACGGGAGCGATAAACTTGTCAAGGTTTGAGCAGCGTTTGGTGAAATGGGAGGCGTTTAGATTTGATTCGAGGAAGGGGAGAATGGGTGTAATTCCTAAGATCAAGAACCCATCACCAGCATCAAGACATCCCATATGAAAAGATGGGACTCCAAATTTTCATTTACCCGTGCATAACTTCGTCTCATTCTACTGTGGTATCAGTGTGGTTATAGAATTAATTAATGTATATGGTTCAAAAAATGTTTATTGTATAAATTAATAAATATATAAGGTACACTATTTAGGGATCGAAGATATCGTTATGTACATGAGAAGCACCAGCATGTTTGTCCCTAGATCAAGGGTGAAAGAGGACAACTGGCACTGTGCCAGTGCCACCCACCCTGCAGGATAGCTGCACACTACCACCACTAGTATGGTACACACTACCACCACTAGTATGGTACACACTACCACCACTAGTATGGTACACACTACCACCACTAGTATGGTACACACTACCACCACTAGTATGGTACGCACTACCATCACCCTCACTCCATTTCACTCCATAATACTATTAATAAATGCGATTCTTATAATAATTACTATTATGCGCTTACAGTAATAGCATGTGAGCGATTATTATAAAAATTATAGGGATTATATTAATATTACTGATAAAAAATGATAAGGATTATATTAATATTACTGATAAAAATTATAGGGATTATATTATTAGTGATAATAAAATGATAGGGATTATATTAATATTAGTGATAATAAAAACAATAGGGATTATATTGATATTAGTCACAATAAAAATGATAGGGATTGTATTAATATTAGTGATAATATGAATAGGGAAAATAATGTAATTTGTAGCTTGTTGAAAATATGATGAAACTAGTAATGGTGTGCCTGCCACGTGGAGACAAACTTTGCTACATCAGAGGCACACTTCAGTGTTCCAGGGAATAATAGCCTATCCCATGAACTTTGTGTTTATGTCGAAGACTTGCCGCGAGGCTGCGTCCTTAGTATTACCTTATTCTGATAGTGTTGTTTGTTAGGTAAGACACATGCAACAGTTAGGTATCTTTATTTCGAAACGTTTCGCCTACACAGTAGGCTTCTTCAGTCGAGTACAGAAAAGTTGATGGAAGCAGAAGAGACTTGAAGACGATGTAATCAGTCCATCACCCTTAAAGTTTTGAGGTGGTCAGTCCCTCAGTCTGGAGAAGAGCATTGTTCCAAATTGTTTCAAACTTTGGAACAATGCTCTTCTCCAGACTGAGGGACTGACCACCTCAAAACTTTAAGGGTGATGGACTGATTACATCGTCTTCAAGTCTCTTATGCTTCTGTCAACTTTTCTGTACTCGACTGAAGAAGCCTACTGTGTAGGCGAAACGTTTCGAAATAAAGATACCTAACTGTTGCATATGTGTCTTACCTAACAATCTGTCGGTATTTTATACCATTTTAATGTTTTATTCTGATAGTTATTAATGGACTTAGCTCGGTTCTTCTCAGTTTGGTCAACCCCTATGAAAATGATTTTTACAATTGCCAGCGCAGGCCCAGACTGTCGACTTTTAGTGATTTTTTCTAATAGATCGCGTGGTCAACTGGGCCATATTATCCCACAACTAATTTTATTCCTGCATGGTTTCCATATTCCAGTGTGTACAATGGTTCAATTTATAAATTTTCGCTTTGATAATCGAGTGTTATTGCGATGTGGGATATGTTTTATAGTTTTGTTTTAATATTAGAATGTCGACAGTGTTGAAGGCCATTTCATGGGACATGGCCTTCACCTGAGGTGCTGTTCCTTACTCCATATATAATGATGTTCCCCTTTCACTTTACTTTTTATATTTGCTACGAGAACTTCAGTTGGTGGCTCGAAATGTGCAAATCAACTTTATTTTCCGTGTTTATTTCTCCATGTGCAGTCAGTGTCCACGATAACACTGCTGCCGATGACTCCATACAAGGACCATTCGTCAAACGAATGTATTCCCGCCATGTTCTGTGGGGAGAATGGGTGGGGGTATACCACAATACGACCAGAGCACAAGATGGTTGATTTAGTGCTTGGCGCAGCTGCAGAAATCCTCCTTTCTGAGATGACAGCGTTCGTCAACAACTGTCTTACTGAGCTGATGCCTGGAGAAATTAAATTGTTCTTTGGTGCATCATTATTTACCTTAAAAAAAAAAAGTGACGGACGAATCAGCCCCATCGCCGTTGGTAACACCCTCCTTTGTTTCCCTGGTGTCAGATCATGAGAAGTGAAGTCACAGGAAGAAACCTTGGGGCTGCTCCTCGTCCCTTCCAGATGTGAAATTATCTAGACTAACTAGTTAATCATTACTGCTGTTAGTTCCGTTTTTACCAAAGCTTCAGATGCTCCCCCTCCCCCCTCGATCCCCACTGACAGCATCCTTCTTGAAATACTTATGGGTCCTCAGACTTAAAAAAGTCCTGGAAGACCTGAATGACTTGAAGAGGTTTGAGCAGCGAATAAGTTATTTGGATGCCCAGATACTTTGTATCGTCTCACAGAATATCTAGCTCCACCCAGGCTAACTTATTTCTTGAGGTGTTCACCTTCCTTTGACACCCAGTGACTAAATGAACACGACACGCTCCTGAAATTCGTAATCAAGAAAGCACTAAATCTGGCACTGGTTGATCACCAATGGGATCATACAACACTTTCAGTTAGACTAAGGGGAGTTGGAGTTTACAAGGCAAAACAGATAGTATTACGCTACATTTCTTTCTTTGTATATCGCATCCAACGTAGTGAGATTAATAATCAATGTGATTTAAGTAACCAGTCTATTATTATTATAATCAAAACTAAGAACTAAAGCCACCAGGGTTATACAGCGCTGCAGGATATTGTGTGGGAACTGTCAGGTGCTTGAGCTGTAACTAGCACTGATGGAGAGTATAACGGAGGTAGAGTTAGTAAGACCAGTGTGCAGTACTGTATCATCGATTATGAAGTAATTAAACTAAAGGAATATAGTTTCCTTACTTAATTTATTTTGTAATTTATAACTTGTATTACTGAACAATTTACTTCGCATCATTGTCTACTGAAATTTTTTCTACTTAATGTTTTTAGTCATTCATATTTTCAACTTAATTTATCCTTCTCTGAGTTATATTACTTCTGTACAATAGTACTGTTGTAATTCAGTAATATAGTGTGTGTGTGTGTGTGTGTGTGTGTGTGTGTGTGTGTGTGTGTGTGTGTGTGTGTGTGTGTGTGTGTGTGTGTGTGTGTGTGTGTGTGTGTGTGTGTGTGTGTGTGTGTGTGTGTGTGTGTGTACTCACCTAGTTGTACTCACCTAGTTGAGGTTGCAGGGGTCGATTCCAAGCTCCTGGCCCCGCCTCTTCACTGGTCGCTACTACGTCACTCTCCCTGAACCATGAGCTTTATCGTACCTCTGCTTAAAGCTATGTATGGATCCTGCCTCCACTACATCGCTTCCCAAACTATTCCACTTCCTGACTACTCTGTGGCTGAAGAAATACTTCCTAACATCCCTTTGATTCATCTGTGTCTTCAGCTTCCAACTGTGTCCCCGTGTTGCTGTGTCCAGTCTCTGGAACATCCTGTCTTTGTCCACCTTGTCAATTCCTCTCAGTATTTTGTAAGTCGTTATCATGTCCCCCCTATCTCTCCTGTCCTCCAGTGTCGTCAGATTGATTTCCCTTAACCTCTCCTCGTAGGACTTACCTCTTAGCTCTGGGACTAGTCTTGTTGCAAACCTTTTCACTTTCTCAAGTTTCTTTACATGCTTGGCTAGGTGTGGGTTCCAAACTGGTGCCGCATACTCCAATATGGGCCTAACGTACACGGTGTACAGGGTCCTGAACGATTCCTTATTAAGATGTCGGAATGCTGTTCTGAGGTTTGCCAGGCCCCCATATGCTGCGGCAGTTATTTGATTGATGTGCGCTTCAGGAGATGTGCCTGGTGTTATACTCACCCCAAGATCTTTTTCCTTGAGTAAGGTTTGTAGTCTCTGGCCCCCTAGACTGTACTCCGTCTGCGGTCTTCTTTGCCCTTCCCCAATCTTCATGACTTTGCACTTGGTGGGATTGAACTCCAGGAGCCAATTGCTGGACCAGGTCTGCAGCCTGTCCAGATCCCTTTGTAGTTCTGCCTGGTCTTCGATCGAGTGAATTCTTCTCATCAACTTCACGTCATCTGCAAACAGGGACACCCCAGAGTCTATTCCTTCCGTCATGTGTGTGTGTGTTTGTGTGTGTGTGTGTGTGTGTGTGTGTGTGTGTGTGTGTGTGTGTGTGTGTGTGTGTGTGTGTGTGTGTGTGTGTGTGTGTTTGTGTGTGTGTGTGTGTTGTGTGTACTCACCTATTTGTGGCTGCAGGGGTCGAGTCTTAGCTCCTGGCCCCGCCTCTTCACTGGTTGCTACTGGGTCCTCTCTCTTTCTGCTCCATGAGCTTTATCAAATCTCGTCTTAAAACTATGTATGGTTCCCACCTCCACTACGTCACTTTCTAGGCTATTCCACTGCCTGACAACTCTATGACTGAAGAAATACTTCCTAACATCCCTTTGACTCATCTGAGTCTTAAGCTTCCAATTGTGACCTCTTGTTTCTGTGTCCCCTCCCTGGAACATCCTGTCTTTGTCCACCTTGTCTATTCCGCGCAGTATTTTATATGTCGTTATCATGTCTCCCCTGACCCTCCTGTCCTCCAGTGTCGTCAGGCCGATTTCCCTTAACCTTTCTTCATAAGACATTCCCCTTAGCTCTGGAACTAACCTTGTCGCAAACCTTTGCACTTTTTCTAATATCTTGACGTGCTTGATCAAGTGCGGGGTTCCAAACAGGTGCTGCATACTCCAGTATGGGCCTGACGTACACAGTGAATGTGTGTGTGTGTGTGTGTGTGTGTACTCACCTAGTTGTACTCACCTAGTTGAGGTTGCGGGGGTCGAGTCCGAGCTCCTGGCCCCGCCTCTTCACTGATCGCTACTAGGTCACTCTCCCTGAGCCGTGAGCTTTATCATACCTCTGCTTAAAGCTATGTATGGATCCTGCCTCCACTACATCGCTTCCCAAACTATTCCACTTACTGACTACTCTGTGGCTGAAGAAATACTTCCTAACATCCCTGTGATTCATCTGTGTCTTCAGCTTCCAACTGTGTCCCCTTGTTACTGTGTCCAATCTCTGGAACATCCTGTCTTTGTCCACCTTGTCAATTCCTCTCAGTATTTTGTATGTCGTTATCATGTCCCCCCTATCTCTCCTGTCCTCCAGTGTCGTCAAGTTGATTTCCCTTAACCTCTCCTCGTAGGACATACCTCTTAGCTCTGGGACTAGTCTTGTTGCAAACCTTTGCACTTTCTCTAGTTTCTTTACGTGCTTGGCTAGGTGTGGGTTCCAAACTGGTGCCGCATACTCCAATATGGGCCTAACGTATACGGTGTACAGGGTCCTGAACGATTCCTTATTAAGATGTCGGAATGCTGTTCTGAGGTTTGCTAGGCGCCCATATGCTGCAGCAGTTATTTGGTTGATGTGCGCTTCAGGAGATGTGCCTGGTGTTATACTCACCCCAAGATCTTTTTCCTTGAGTGAGGTTTGTAGTCTCTGACCCCCTAGACTGTACTCCGTCTGCGGCCTTCTTTGCCCTTCCCCAATCTTCATGACTTTGCACTTGGTGGGATTGAACTCCAGGAGCCAATTGCTGGACCAGGTCTGCAGCCTGTCCAGATCCCTTTGTAGTTCTGCCTGGTCTTCGATCGAGTGTATTCTTCTCATCAACTTCACGTCATCTGCAAACAGGGACACCTCAGAGTCTATTCCTTCCGTCATGTCGTTCACAAATACCAGAAACAGCACTGGTCCTGTGTGTGTGTGTGTGTGTGTGTGTGTGTGTGTGTGTGTGTGTGTGTTTGGCTATTAATTACAGGGAAGGATTAACAAGGTAGTTGTCCCTGACATTTGCGTTGCCTTCTACGACAAGCATGACTTAGAAGGCGACTATTAATATCAATGTTACGTATATAACTCCTCACTTGTATAACTGAATTATTGCGTAAGCTGAATGTATCTTGGTAAAACCTGTTGATGAAAGACTCGTTTATCATTTACTTTTATTATTAAACGGATAGTGAGTGAGTGAGTTGCTTAAATGGGCTTGCTCATCCAGGAAGCGTTTACATGTATGTGTATTACATGTGTATGTGTTTATACATGTATGTATAAATGTTTCAAAGTGTGTACGTGCATATGTACAGATAATCTTGTGTGTATAAGTGTAATATATGTGAAATATACATGCATTTAAAAATAAAAAAAAATAATGTTAGCGTCACTATACGAGCTTATATTGATTCTGAATTGTTATCTACTAATGTATGCTTATATGTATGTGTGTATGTATATTTGTGTATTTGGTTAAATGTATGTGTGCGAAGTATATGTATATATGCATATGTATATGTATGTTTGTATATGTATACGTGTATATGTGTGTGAATAGTGGATATCTTAGTGGATATCTCTTGCCCACGCTCTGGGACGATGGAGGTATCTTCATAAAAAATTAATTTCTTTTGTGTATGGAATAGGCTGTCCTGAAAGATGGCAGTTCTCAAGTGGTGGTAACTCCAGCTCTGCTGGAAGGTAACCTTTGAATCTGCCTTAGCTAATGAGCCCTTACTGAAATGCTTTACGATATCCTCAACCCAGTAAGATCTCCTAGCTCAGGCTGACACATTTCAACACCTTGTATGAGCACCATCCTGCCTGATGGAATATGGCAGGGAAACATAACTAGTTTTTGTTCCCACTGTGTAACTATTATATAGAAATGCACCAGCGCATTGCTGATTTATCCAGTTTTGTTAAACACACGCACACACACACACACACACACACACACACACACACACACACACACACACACACACACACACACACACACACACA
This sequence comes from Cherax quadricarinatus, assembly GCF_038502225.1. Classification (NCBI taxonomy): domain Eukaryota; kingdom Metazoa; phylum Arthropoda; class Malacostraca; order Decapoda; family Parastacidae; genus Cherax; species Cherax quadricarinatus. Next base: position 36,358,602 of record NC_091310.1, on the reverse strand, counting down.
CACACACACACACACACACACACTGGGCAACTACCTGAGGTATGGAAGACGGCAAATGTAGTTCCCATTTTCAAAAAAGGAGACAGAAAAGAGGCACTAAACTATAGACCTGTGTCATTGACGTGTATAGTATGCAAAATTATGGAGAAGATTATCAGGAGGAGAGTGGTGGAGCACCTGGAACGGAACAGGAGTATAAATGCCAACCAGCACGGATTCACGGAAGGCAAATCCTGTGTCACAAACCTTCTGGAGTTTTACGATAAAATAACAGAAGTAAGACAAGAGAGAGAGGGGTGGGTTGATTGCATCTTCTTGGACTGCAAGAAGGCCTTTGACACAGTTCCTCACAAGAGATTAGTGCAGAAGCTAGAGCATCAGGCGCATATAACAGGAAGAGCACTGCAATGGATCAGAGAATACCTGACAGGGAGGCAACAACGAGTCATGGTACGTAATGATGTATCACAGTGGGCACCTGTGACGAGCGGGGTCCCACAGGGGTCGGTCCTAGGACCAGTGCTATTTTTGGTATATGTGAACGACATGACGGAAGGGTTAGACTCAGAAGTGTCCCTGTTTGCAGATGATGTGAAGTTAATGAGGAGAATTAAATCTGATGAGGACCAGGCAGGACTTCAAAGAGACCTGGACAGACTGGACACCTGGTCCAGCAAATGGCTTCTCGAATTTAATCCTGCCAAATGCAAAGTCATGAAGATAGGGGAAGGGCACAGAAGACCACAGACAGAGTATAGGCTAGGTGGCCAAAGACTGCAAACCTCACTCAAGGAGAAAGATCTTGGGGTGAGTATAACACCGAGCATGTCTCCGGAAGCACACATCAATCAGATAACTGCTGCAGCATATGGGCGCCTGGCAAACCTGAGAACAGCATTCCGACACCTTAGTAAGGAATCATTCAAGACACTGTACACCGTGTATGTCAGGCCCATACTGGAGTATGCAGCACCTGTTTGGAACCCGCACTTGATAAAGCATGTCAAGAAACTAGAGAAAGTACAAAGGTTTGCAACAAGGTTAGTTCCAGAGCTAAGGGGAATGTCCTATGAAGAAAGATTAAGGGAAATCGGCCTGACGACACTGGAGGACAGGAGGGTCAGGGGAGACATGATAACGACATATAAAATACTGCGTGGAATAGACAAGGTGGACAAGGACAGGATGTTCCAGGGAGGGGACACAGAAACAAGAGGCCACAATTGGAAGTTGAAGACACAAATGAGTCAGAGAGATAGTAGGAAGTATTTCTTCAGTCATAGAGTTGTAAGGCAGTGGAATAGCCTAGAAAATGACGTAGTGGAGGCAGGAACCATACACAGTTTTAAGACGAGGTTTGATAAAGCTCATGGAGCGGGGAGAGAGAGGGTCTAGTAGCAACCGGTGAAGAGGCGGGGCCAGGAGCTAGGACTCGACCCCTGCAACCACAAATAGGTGAGTACAAATAGGTGAGTACACACACACATCTTAACATTCACAAGCATGGCTTGGGATGCGTGTAGGTTTACAATTATTATTTATTATAAATAACTTTACATTAGCACAAGAGGATGGAGGTTAAAACGAAGCACAACAAGGTCATAAACGGTGTTTGTTTAAGCAAGGTCATCACTTGACACAGTTATACACAAGGCAGCAGCACTCCTGGAGGGATTTAGGACACCCCCGAAACGGTTTTATTACATGGGGAAGCGCCAAACCTGTAGGAATCATACAGCATCTGGGGAATGGGAGGTAATCAGGTAGTATCCAAGGAAGGGAAATGTAGCTTCTATTCCTTGGATGAAGAACTTCATGAACTGGTATCAAGACGAGTGGGGGAGACAGCAACAGAAAACATGGGCTGGGTACCTATTGTTTGATTTCCAACACCTGGCCTAGTCTAAGTCATGAAAAAATAATGCTTCATAAGTATTAATAATAATAATAATAATAATAATAATAATAATAATAATGATTATTATTATTATTATTATTATTATTATTATTATTATTATTATTATTATTATTATTATAGGTATTTAAAGAGACTATATTTCGATCTCTGTCTGAGATCTTTAGTCTGGAGCAGGAATGTAATTCTTCATAGGTAGTAATGGGTCCTCAAAACGATTGTCTGGAAACACTTGTCATGTTTCCTGACCAATAAAATAACAACAACGAACATTTCTTTATTGTGAATTTTGAAATCTCATCAGGAATCCTTAATGAGATGCTCAACGTAGCAGGGAAACATTCACTGGTAGTTGTAGTACGTATGTCGGTAATGGTAGCAGGATCAGTTGTGCCAAAACTTTTGAAACGTTGAAACTCCCAAAGTGATTGAAGGCAGCGAGATCTCTGGGAAGTTTTTGCTTTGCAGATTAGTCTGGCTTCACTTCATAGTCAAGACAGTCACATGAGAGACCGCTGGAGGCACTGAAAACAGTCGATCTCTGATTATTTTGTTTAGATAGCGCTCAAGTGGCTGCCCGTTTACCATTCACTCCGCAGAACTTTTTTTTATGGCCTTTTATCTTCTATTTATATTTTTCCGTTGTGATCAATTATACATTTTTTCTTTATGACTAGAGGACAACCTAACCTAACTGACAAATGTACTGCATACCATATGTGAGGAATCTACTTAGATGACGAGAGGACAGGTTACCACTCCATTACATGGCGGTAACTATTGCTATGTATTATGCATGCATTGCTGAGAATATCTGTACAACAGGTGTAGGTACTGCACATGCCCCGCCTACATTACACCTGTCCTTCTCTGCAATATTTACCTGTGTTTTGTATTGGTTTGAAAAAAGTTCTTGGTGACCTAAACGTATGCTAATAACAATTTCCAAACGTTATATTTAAGTTTAATTTTACGTCTTTCGGTATTATAGACCTTATTTGATAGTATTGGTAGTAGCGTTGGTATGAAGTATTTGCAGTAGTATAATTGTTTTTATGATATTAAATATAAGGATAAGTCTTTTGTCTGCCTAGTTTGTACTCTGCTAGGCACCTGCTGGTGTGTGTTGTCCGGGTGAGGTACGTCAGCTAGGCAGAAGTGAGACGAGAGGCGGCTCTCTACCCTCTAACTGCAGTTAACCAGCTCATACTGAATATCACCAGTACAAGTTAAAGGGGACGCCCTCAGCCTTGTGATGGAACAAGACAATAAAGAGAGCGTCGAGGGGCGGTGAGTGACTGTGTACACAGGGCGGGGGTCTATTGATTGCTTCATTTATAATACACTAGAAGCGTTTAGTCAGCGTTTTCAACATCTATAGTTGCTACCATTATCAATTTATTGCTCTCATTACCAATTTATTGCTCTCATTATTAATTTATTGTCATAACAGAAATCGTCACAAGTGAAGTAAAATGTCATATATTCACATAGAGAAAGAGAGGAACACTGCAGCAGGCCTACAGACATATGGTTTAAAAAGACACGGGATTATTATTATTACATTGACAGGGAAGTTCTAAACTCTAAGGGATCATACAGTGCGTGTGGAATAGGATTCAGTCTGGTTTAATCCCGGAAAGAGTAGGTGTACCTGGAGGGTATTCCGGGGATCAACGCCCCCGCGGCCCGGTCCATGACCAGGCCTCCCGGTGAATCAGGGCCTGATCAACTAGGCTGTTACTGCTGGCCGCACGTTGTCCAATGTACGAACCACAGCCCGGCTGATCCGGCACCGACTTTAAAGTATTTGTCCAGCTCCCTCTTGAAGGCAGCCAGGGGTCTATTGGTAATTCCCCTTATGGCTGGTGGGAGGCTGTTGAACAGTCTTGGGCCCCGGACACTTAGTGTTTCCTCTTAGTGTACTAATGGCGCCCCTACTTTTCACTGGGGGTATGTTGCATTGCCTACCAAGTCTTTTGCTTTCGTAGGGAGTGACTTCTGTGTCCAGATTAGGGACCAGTCCCTCTAGGATTTTTCAGGTGTAGATTATGATGTATTTCTCTCGTCTGCGCTCCAGTGAGTACAAGTCAAGTGCTTCCAGGCGTTCTCAGTAGTTAAGACGTTTGATGGAACTTATATGTGCAGTAAAGGTTCTCTGTACATTCTCTAGATCTGCGATTTCACCTGACTTGAATGGAGCTGTTAGCGTACAGCAGTATTCCAGCATAGAGAGAACAAGTGATTTGAAAAGGATCATCATTGGCTTGGCATCTCTTGTCTTGAATGTTCTCATTATCCATCCTATCATTTTCCTCGTAGATGTGATAGTGGCATTGTTGTGGTTCTTGAAGGTGAGATCCTCAGACAGTACCACTCCCAGGTCCCTCACATTAGTCTTCCGCTCTATTGTGTGATTAGTTTGTAGTATACTTGGTTCTAGCTAGCATTTCCTCCAGTTTTCCGTAACGGAGTAGTTGGAATTTCTTTTCATTGAACATCATTTTGTTCTCCGTTGCCCATTGGAAAACTTGGTTTATATTTTCTTGGACTGACAAACCCTGGAACGAGTGAGGTTTGAACCTATTGCGGGTGAGTCCTAAAAACGCCAGTAGCTTGGAGTTTTAGGACTCTCGCTCGTGATGGGTTCATGACACACCCGTTCTGTGATTTGTTTGCAGTCGTGTTAAGATTTCGTGAGTAATGCCAGTAAGTTGATGAATAGGATACATAAACAACACGTAGGTATCTGTATTGTCGAAACATTTTGCCTGCCCAATAGGCTTCTTATGTCGAATATAGGAAGCAGTAGTAGTATATACGTGATTAACCAGTCATCCTGGGTGGAAGGTGATAAGTTCCTCAAGCCTAAAGTGTAGGTAGGCGGCCAGACATTGTATCCTAGTGCAGAGGCGAGTTGAGGTCACAGGTGAGCGTGGCCCATCAGTAGAAGTAACGATAACCCTTGGTGCAGTGTTTGTGCCTCAAGCGTCTGTGGACTGGGTAACCTTATCTCCTAGCCTCATCTCTTAACCAGCCCTGATTGGGTTCACTTTTATTTCGATGGCCCAATCATACTTATCATGCTTCCTCCATTTAATACTGGTCCTTCCATTTTATCCTGTGTGGGTTGGTGTTGGGATGGCTAGAGGCTTGGGGTTGAAAGGGATGGCTTGGGATAGGATGAAGGGATGGCTCGGGGTGGGTTGGGATGAATGGATGGCTCGGGGTGGGTTGGGATGAAGGGATGGCTAGAGGCTTGGGGCGAGGTGTGGGGGAGGGGGATGAGGAGCTGTTTCCTGCTCCAGTTTAGGTTCCCGCTTCAGGATTGACGTCACAGCTGCTCAGTGTTGAACTAATTGTGCCGCCTTGACCAACCTCGACTGCCGTGTTGGTAATAACTATTGTTTCTTGTCCTGTCGGGGTACTAATGTGTGCGTCAAACAAACGGGTGGGTGGGAGGGAATATTCTATTTTACTGCTACGTAAGTCTTCTTCGTCTCGCCCATAAAACAAAACAAAACTCTTCTAAATAATAGTATGCGATGCAGTTTAGTGTCCTTTTAATGACAAGGTAAGTTAGAAAGATGGAGTTTAGAAGAAGGGAAAGTGTGAAAGATGTAGGAAGTATAGATGAGGAAAGAGTAATATAACATCCAAGAAAAGTTAGCTTTCACCTGTTATACCAGTGATCGGTTTAGTTTTTCTGCCCTTGTAGCCCGGCCTGGGATCAAATTTTTCTGTTTATCGCCTTTTCAACCAGACTGTTGCTGTTGGTGGCCCGTTGGTCCACATATTCATTACAGCCTGGTTGGTCTGGCACTTGGCGGAGGTCTTGATCTAGTTTCTTCAAGGAAACTTCCACACTTGTTCCAGCAATATTTATATCTGCTGATAGCAGGTTCAATAGTCTTAGACTACAGATACTGATACACTGATATTTTATTGTGCCTACAGCGCCTCTGCTTTGCAATTGGTCTGTTTTACCTATCACTCCAGTATGTTATGGTATGTCCTCAAATTTGTTCCATGTATATATCAAGTATCTCTATTTTTGGTTTCAGAGTACATTTCTTGTACTCTGAAGGATTGTTAGTTGAAATGCTGTATTGGCTCTATGCAGGTAGCGAACGATCTCTTTTCCAGCTCTCTCTTGTCTTAACGGAGCCATTAACACACAACAGTGTTCTAAGAGAGAAAGCACAAGTGATCTGAGTAGTGTCGTAAGTGGCATTATTTCTCTTGTTTTAAAAGCTCTTATGATCTACTCAGTCATTTTTTGGCCTTTGTGGCATTTGCCTTACTGTTTCTAAATAATAAGTCATCTGACATTATTACACTTACATGTTTATTTCGTTCTGTGTTTGGTCAAGTGCTGCTCCTTAGCTCTGTATTCTTTATCTACATTTGGAATTTGTCACCACTGAGCATTATTTTATATTGCCTGCTGGAAGACTGTTTATATCAGCTCTCAAATTTTTTGTGTCTTCTACCGAGGCGACTTTCAGGATTTTGGTATCGTCTGCAATGACTGATGGGAAGCGCTGTTTAAGTCTGAGAAACAGTAAAGGCTTTTGCTTTGTTTACTACTGCTGTTTTATTTGAAAATTTAATATCCATTTGCGTATTTTACGAGCAATCACCTCCATGATCACATTTGTCAGTTGTCATAGCGAAGCCCTTGTAGACCTCATCTGCGTTCTGGTCTTCCAGAGCCTCTGTAATTTAATCAGTGGTTTAGTATTTGTGAAGATTTTCATCTTCCAGCTTTACATCCCTGTTGAGTTAGGTTCTGTTGGTCATAGTTTAACCTGAAATTTGTAATTTGGTGTCTCTCCATCCTTCCAAGGCTTTTATAATGTGTGATGCTATTGTCTGGCCTGTAATATTTTTTTTGTCATATCTTTACTGCCTCGTTCGTGTAGAGGAAGTATGTCTGCACTTTTTAAAGCTTATATTATTTTAGCTATATCTAAATCTCTCAAAAGACTATTAAATCTTCGTGCTAGTGGTATTTTGCACTTATTTGTAAGCAACTCGTTCCATGAATCACACTGGTGCATGTGAGGGCTTTTATATTTCCTTTTAGGATTCCAGTGGATTTACGTTTGTCACAAATGCATTTGTGTTCTTGAACAAGATTGCAAGCAACCCCAGAGTGAGGTTATTCTATTGTGTTTGATGGTAATATTGATAAAGGATACAAGCTTGCTGTTTCCTTGTCGTATTCCATCACACAGGATGTATTAATGTATTAGTGAAATCTGTCACCCCCGAGATATGAGTAAAACGTTAAGGATTTCACCTACGAGAGCGTAAAATGTACGTGTGAATTACCATCTTTCAGGTGTATGTAGGGGTAGTGTGTGTGTGTAGTGTGTAGGGGTAGTGTGTGTGTAGTGTGTAGGGGTAGTGTGTGTGTAGTGTGTAGGGGTAGTGTGTGTGTGTAGTGTGTAGGGGTAGTGTGTGTGTAGTGTGTAGGGGTAGTGTGTGTGTGTAGTGTGTAGGGGTAGTGTGTGTGTAGTGTGTAGGGGTAGTGTGTGTGCGTAGTGTGTAGGGGTAATGTGTGTGTAGTGTGTAGGGGTAGTGTGTGTGTAGTGTGTAGGGGTAGTGTGTGTGCGTAGTGTGTAGGGGTAGTGTGTGTGTGTAGTGTGTAGGGGTAGTGTGTGTGTGTAGTGTGTAGGGGTAGTGTGTGTGTGTAGTGTGTAGGGGTAGTGTGTGTGTAGTGTGTAGGGGTAGTGTGTGTGTGTGTAGTGTGTAGGGGTAGTGTGTGTGTGTAGTGTGTAGGGGTAGTGTGTGTGTGTAGTGTGTAGGGGTAGTGTGTGTGTGTAGTGTGTAGGGGTAGTGTGTGTGTGTGTAGTGTGTAGGGGTAGTGTGTGTGTGTAGTGTGTAGGGGTAGTGTGTGTGTGTAGTGTGTAGGGGTAGTGTGTGTGTGTGTAGTGTGTAGGGGTAATGTGTGTGTGTAGTGTGTAGGGATAGTGTGTGTGTAGTGTGTAGGGGTAGTGTGTGTAGTGTGTAGGGGTAGTGTGTGTGTAGCGTGTAGGAGTAGTGTGTGTGTAGTGTGTAGGGGTAGTGTGTGTGTTGTGTGTAGGGGTAGTGTGTGTGTAGTGTGTAGGGGTAGTGTGTGTGTGTAGTGTGTAGGGGTAGTGTGTGTGTAGTGTGTGTGTGTAGTGTGTAGTGTGTGTGTGTGTGTAGTGTGTAGTGTGTGTGTAGTGTGTAGTGTGTGTGTGTAGGGGTAGTGTGTAGGGGTAGTGTGTGTGTGTAGGGGTAGTGTGTAGGGGTATTGTGTGTGTGTAGGGGTAGTGTGTAGGGGTAGTGTGTTGGGGTAGTGTGTGTGTGTAGTGTGTAGGGGTAGTGTGTGTGTGTAGTGTGTGTGTGTAGTGTGTAGTGTGTGTGTAGGGGTAGTGTGTGTTTGTAGGGGTAATTGTGTGTAGGGGTAGTGTGTGTGTAGGGGTAGTGTGTGTGTGTAGTGTGTGTGTGTAGGGGTAGTGTGTGTGTAGGGGTAGTGTGTAGGGGTAGTGTGTGTGTAGTGTGTAGGGGTAGTGTGTAGGGGTAGTGTGTGTGTAGTGTGTAGGGGTAGTGTGTGTGTGTTGTGTGTAGGGGTAGTGTGTGTGTTGTGTGTAGGGGTAGTGTGTGTGTGTAGTGTGTAGGGGTAGTGTGTGTGTGTGTGTGTTGTGTGTAGGGGTAGTGTGTGTGTTGTGTGTAGGGGTAGTGTGTGTGTTGTGTGTAGGGGTAGTGTGTGTGTGTGTAGTGTGTAGGGGTAGTGTGTGTGTTGTGTGTAGGGGTAGTGTGTGTGTTGTGTGTAGGGGTAGTGTGTGTGTGTGTAGTGTGTAGGGGTAGTGTGTGTGTTGTGTGTAGGGGTAGTGTGTGTGTAGTGTGTAGGGGTAGTGTGTGTGTGTTGTGTGTAGGGGTAGTGTGTGTGTGTTGTGTGTAGGGGTAGTGTGTGTGTAGTGTGTAGGGGTAGTGTGTGTGTAGTGTGTAGGGGTAGTGTGTGTGTTGTGTGTAGGGGTAGTGTGTGTGTAGTGTGTAGGGGTAGTGTGTGTGTGCGTAGTGTGTAGGGGTAGTGTGTGTGTAGTGTGTAGGGGTAGTGTGTGTGTAGTGTGTAGGGGTAGTGTGTATGTGTAGTGTGTAGGGGTAGTTTGTGTGTAGTGTGTAGGGGTAGTGTGTGTGTGTAGTGTGTAGGGGTAGTGTGTGTGTGTTGTGTGTAGGGGTAGTGTGTGTGTAGTGTGTAGGGGTAGTGTGTGTGTAGTATGTAGGTGTAGTGTGTGTGTAGTGTGTAGGGGTAGTGTGTGTGTGTAGTGTGTAGGGGTAGTGTGTGTGTGTAGTGTGTAGGGGTAGTGTGTGTGTAGTGTGTAGGGGTAGTGTGTGTGTAGTGTGTAGGGGTAGTGTGTGTGTGTTGTGTGTAGGGGTAGTGTGTGTGTAGTGTGTAGGGGTAGTGTGTGTGTAGTGTGTAGGGGTAGTGTGTGTGTGTAGTGTGTAGGGGTAGTGTGTGCGTAGTGTGTAGGGGTAGTGTGTGTGTGTTGTGTGTAGGGGTAGTGTGTGTGTAGGGGTAGTGTGTGTGTGTTGTGTGTAGGGGTAGTGTGTGTGTAGTGTGTAGGGGTAGTGTGTGTGTGTAGTGTGTAGGGGTAGTGTGTGTGTGAAGTGTGTAGGGGTAGTGTGTGTAGTGTGTAGGAGTAGTGTGTGTAGTATGTAGGGATAGTGTGTGTGTAGTGTGTAGGGGTAGTGTGTGTGTAGTGTGTAGGGGTATTGTGTGTGTATGTGTAGTGTGTAGGGGTAGTGTGTGTGTAGTGTGTAGGGGTAGTGTGTGTGTGTTGTGTGTAGGGGTAGTGTGTGTGTAGTGTGTAGGGGTAGTGTGTGTGTAGTGTGTAGGGGTAGTGTGTGTGTAGTGTGTAGGGGTAGTGTGTGTGTAGTGTGTAGGGGTAGTGTGTGTGTAGTGTGTAGGGGTAGTGTGTGTGTGTGTAGTGTGTAGGGGTAGTGTGTGTGTAGTGTGTAGGGGTAGTGTGTGTGTAGTGTGTAGGGGTAGTGTGTGTGTAGTGTGTAGGGATAGTGTGTAAGGGTAGTGTGTGTGTAATGTGTAGGGGTAGTGTGTGTGTAGTGTGTAGGGGTAGTGTGTGTGTAATGTGTAGGGGTAGTGTGTGTGTAATGTGTAGGGGTAGTGTGTGTGTAGTGTGTAGGGGTAGTGTGTGTGTGTGTAGTGTGTAGGGATAGTGTGTAAGGGTAGTGTGTGTAATGTGTAGGGGTAGTGTGTGTGTAGTGTGTAGGGGTAGTGTGTGTGTAGTGTGTAGGGGTAGTGTGTGTGTAGTGTGTAGGGGTAGTGTGTGTGTGTGTAATGTGTAGGGGTAGTGTGTGTGTAGTGTGTAGGGGTAGTGTGTGTGTAGTGTGTATGGGTAGTGTGTGTGTGTGTAATGTGTAGGGGTAGTGTGTGTGTAGTGTGTAGGGGTAGTGTGTGTGTAGTGTGTAGGGGTAGTGTGTGTGTGTGTGTAGTGTGTAGTAGTGTGTGTAGTGTGTAGGGGTAGTGTGTGTGTGTGTACTGTGTAGGGGTCGTGTGTGTGTAGTGTGTAGGGGTAGTGTGTGTGTAGTGTGTAGGGGTAGTGTGTGTGTGTGTAGTGTGTAGGGGTAGTGTGTGTAGTGTGTAGGGGTAGTGTGTAAGGGTAGTGTGTGTGTAATGTGTAGGGGTAGTGTGTGTAGTGTGTAGGGGTAGTGTGTGTGTGTAGTGTGTAGGGGTAGTGTGTGTGTAGTGTGTAGGGGTAGTGTGTGTGTAGTGTGTAGGGATAGTGTGTAAGGGTAGTGTGTGTGTAATGTGTAGGGGTAGTGTGTGTGTAGTGTGTAGGGGTAGTGTGTGTGTAGTGTGTAGGGGTAGTGTGTGTGTGTGTAATGTGTAGGGATAGTGTGTAAGGGTAGTGTGTGTGTAATGTGTAGGGGTAGTGTGTGTGTAGTGTGTAGGGATAGTGTGTAAGGGTAGTGTGTGTAATGTGTAGGGGTAGTGTGTGTGTGTAGTGTGTAGGGGTAGTGTGTGTGTAGTGTGTAGGGGTAGTGTGTGTGTAGTGTGTAGGGATAGTGTGTAAGGGTAGTGTGTGTGTAATGTGTAGGGGTAGTGTGTGTGTAGTGTGTAGGGGTAGTGTGTGTGTGTGTAGTGTGTAGGGATAGTGTGTAAGGGTAGTGTGTGTAATGTGTAGGGGTAGTGTGTGTGTAGTGTGTAGGGGTAGTGTGTGTGTAGTGTGTAGGGGTAGTGTGTGTGTAGTGTGTAGGGGTAGTGTGTGTGTGTGTAATGTGTAGGGGTAGTGTGTGTGTAGTGTGTAGGGGTAGTGTGTGTGTAGTGTGTATGGGTAGTGTGTGTGTGTAATGTGTAGGGGTAGTGTGTGTGTAGTGTGTAGGGGTAGTGTGTGTGTAGTGTGTAGGGGTAGTGTGTGTGTGTGTGTAGTGTGTAGGGGTAGTGTGTGTAGTGTGTAGGGGTAGTGTGTGTGTGTGTAATGTGTAGGGGTAGTGTGTGTGTAGTGTGTAGGGGTAGTGTGTGTGTAGTGTGTAGGGGTAGTGTGTGTGTGTGGAGTGTGTAGGGGTATTGTGTCTAGTGTGTAGGGGTAGTGTGTTAGGGTAGTGTGTGTGTAATGTGTAGGGGTAGTGTGTGTAGTGTGTAGGGGTAGTGTGTGTGTGTAGTGTGTAGGGGTAGTGTGTGTGTAGTGTGTAGGGGTAGTGTGTGTGTAGTGTGTAGGGATAGTGTGTAAGGGTAGTGTGTGTGTAATGTGTAGGGGTAATGTGTGTGTAGTGTGTAGGGGTAGTGTGTGTGTAGTGTGTAGGGGTAGTGTGTGTGTGTGTAATGTGTAGGGATAGTGTGTAAGGGTAGTGTGTGTGTAATGTGTAGGGGTAGTGTGTGTGTAGTGTGTAAGGGTAGTGTGTGTAATGTGTAGGGGTAGTGTGTGTGTAGTGTGTAGGGGTAGTGTGTGTGTAGTGTGTAGGGGTAGTGTGTGTGTAGTGTGTAGGGATAGTGTGTAAGGGTAGTGTGTGTGTAATGTGTAGGGGTAGTGTGTGTGTAGTGTGTAGGGGTAGTGTGTGTGTAGTGTGTAGGGGTAGTGTGTGTGTGTAGTGTGTAGGGGTAGTTACCTGGAGGTTATTCCGGGGATCAACGCCCCCGCGGCCCGGTCCATGACCAGGCCTCCCGGTGGATCAGGGCCTGATCACCTAGGCTGTTACTGCTGGCCGCACGCAGTCCAACGTACGAGCCACAGCCCAGCTGATCCGGCACTCTCTCTTGAAGGCAGCCAGGGGCTTATTGGCAATTCCCCTAATGCTTGATGGGAGGCTGTTGAACAGTTTTGGGTCCCGGACACTTATGGTGTTTTCCCTTAGTGTACCAATGGCGCCCCTACTTTTTATTGGGGGCATTTTGCATCGCCTGCCCAGTCTTTTACTTTCGTAGGGAGTGATTTCTGTGTGCAGATTTGGGACCATTCCTTCCAAGATTTTCCAAGTGTAGATTATGATATATCTCTCCCTCCTGCGTTCCAACGAGTACAAGTCAAGTGCTTCCAAGCGTTCCCAGTAGTTAAGGTGCTTGACAGAACTTATACGTGCAGTAAAGGATCTCTGTACACTCTCTAGATCTGCGATTTCACCTGCTTTGAATGGAGATGTTAATGTACAGCAGTATTCCAGCCTAGAGAGAACAAGTGATTTGAAAAGGATCATCATGGGCTTGGCATCTCTCGTTTTGAAAGTTCTCATTATCCATCCTATCATTTTCTTTGCACGTGCGATCGTGGCACTGTTGTGATCCTTGAAAGTGAGATCCTCAGACATTACTACTCCCAGGTCCTTTACATTATTTTTCCGCTCTGTTGTATGGCCGGAGTCAGTAGTATACTCTGTTCTAGTTATTATCTCCTCCAGTTTTCCATAACGGAGTAGTTGGAATTTGTCCTCATTGAACATCATATTGTTTACCGTTGCCCACTGGAAAACTTTGTTTATATCTTCTTGGAGGTTAACCGCGTCCTCAGCAGATGACAGCCTCATGCAGATCCTAGTATCATCTGCAAAGGATGATACGGTGCTGTGGTGTATATCTCTGTCTATGTCTGATATGAGGATAAGGAATAAGATGGGGGCGAGTACTGTGCCTTGTGGAACAGAGCTCTTCACTATGGCAGCCTCCGATTTAACTCTGTTGACCATCACTCTTTGTGTTCGATTTGTTAGGAAGTTGAAGATCCATCTCCCCACTTTCCCAGTTATTCCTTTAGCACGTATTTTATGGGCTATTACGCCATGATCGCATTTGTCAAATGCTTTTGCAAAGTCTGTGTATATTACATCTGCATTCTGATTTTCTTCCAGTGCATCCAAGGCCATGTCATAGTGATCCAGTAGTTGTGAGAGGCAGGAGGGACCTGCCCTGAACCCATGTTGCCCTGGATTGTGCAGATTTTGGGAATCCAGGTGATTTGCAATCCTGCTTCTTAGCACTTTCAAAGATTTTTATGATGTGGGACGTCAGAGCTATTGGTCTATAGTTCTTAGCTAATGCTTTGCTGCCACCTTTATGGAGTGGGGCTATATCCGTTGTTTTAAGTGACTGTGGAATTTCACCCATGTCCAAGCTCCTCCTCCATAGTGTAGTTTGGGCACGCGAGAGGGGTTTCTTGCAGTTCTTAATGAAAACAGAGTTGCACGAGTCTGGGCCCAGGGCTGAGTGCATAGGCATGTTGTCAATGGCTTTTTCGAAATCTATCGGAGGTAGGGTAATGTCGGAAATCTGGCATACATTTATGGAGTTTTGAGGCTCATTCATGAAGAAATCATTTGGGTCGTCGATCCTCAGACCGATTAGTGGTTCACTAAACACAGAGTCGTACTGAGATTTCAATATTTCACTCATTTCCTTGTTGTCATCTGTGTAAGTCCCATCCTGTCTGAGTAAGGGCCCGATACTAGATGTGGTATTTGCCTTGTTTTTGGCATATGAAAAGAAATATTTTGAATTTCTTTCAATTTCACTAATAGCTTTAAGCTCCTCCTGCCTCTCCTGGTTCCTGTAAGAGTCATTTAACTTAAGTTCGATAGTTTCCACTTCGCTGATCAGCGCCTCCTTTCGTGTATCAGATATTCTAGCACTCCTGAGGAGCTCAGTGACTCTTCGTCGTCTTCTGTAGAGGGAGCGTCTTTCTCTCTCCAGTTTACTCCTGCTCTTCTTCTTTCTTAGGGGAATATGCCTAGAACATGCTTCGGCTGCCAGGAAGTTGATCCTTTCAAGGCACTGGTTTGGATCCATGTCATTTAATACATCTTCCCAACATGTTTCGTTTAGGACATAGTTTACCTTTTCCCAGTTGATGTTCTTGTTGTTGAAGTTGTATTTTGTGAAGACACCTTCACAGGTACATGCATTCTGCTGATCAGGACCCCTATGCATGTACGTCTGGACTTCGATTAGGTTGTGATCGGAATTAGTTGTTTTTGATATTCTTATGTCTCTTATCAGGCCCTCATTATTTGTGAAGATAAGGTCACGTGTGTTTCCTGGTCTTGTTGGCTCCACTATCTGCTGGCTTAAAGTAGTGTGTGTGTAGTGTGTAGGGGTAGTGTGTGTGTAGTGTGTGGGGGTAGTGTGTGTGTAGTGTGTAGGGGTAGTGTGTGTGTAGTGTGTAGGGGTAGTGTGTGTGTAGTGTGTGGGGGTAGTGTGTGTGTAGTGTGTAAGGGTAGTGTGTGTGTAGTGTGTAGGGGTAGTGTGTGTGTAGTGTGTAGGGGTAGTGTGTGTGTAGGAGTAGTAAGTGTGAGAAGAGTTGTGGGGTGGGTCTCTGCCTGTGTGGGCTCACTGTCCTACCTGGATCGACAAGGTAGCTGCTGCCTGCACCTGAAGGTCGGAGTCTTGAATGTACACAACCAACGATTTTGTTATTGTTAATTGTTCTTGAACATCCATATTTGGAATTAGTTTAAACGTTTCCGTGGCTGGGAGACGGGTGGCTGCTTATAATCATCAGCATACTTGCGAACACCCTTTAGTTTCAAGCGCAATTTCTAATTTTACAAAATAACGTTAAAGCTGAGTAGGTCAGTAAGCTTTACATATATCAGTTTCACTTAAGTTTCTAGCTTAAGTTGCACTCAGAAATAAGCACTAGTGATAATGGATAGTATGAAAATAAACAATAGACCCTTTGCAGATTTCTTAATATTCAAATTTTACCTTTGTTCCAAAATATTTTAAAAGAAAAGGTTTTCGTCGAAAAGGTGAAAATGTCTATCAGACCTCCCCTGATAAGGACGTTTGTGAGGGAACAGTATGTTCTAGTGTCTAACAGACGTCCATAACAAGGACGTTTGTGAGGGGACAGTATGTTCTAGTGTCTAACAGACGTCCATAACAAGGACGTTTGTGAGGGGACAGTATGTTCTAGTGTCTAACAGACGTCCATAACAAGGACGTTTGTGAGGGGACAGTATGTTCTAGTGTCTAACAGACGTCCATAACAAGGACGTTTGTGAGGGGACAGTATGTTCTAGTGTCTAACAGACGTCCATAACAAGGACGTTTGTGAGGGGACAGTATGTTCTAGTGTCTAACAGACGTCCATAACAAGGACGTTTGTGAGGGGACAGTATGTTCTAGTGTCTAACAGACGTCCATAACAAGGACGTCTGTGAGGGAACAGTATGTTCTAGTGTCTAACAGACGTCCATAACAAGGACGTTTGTGAGGGGACAGTATGTTCTAGTGTCTAACAGACGTCCATAACAAGGACGTCTGTGAGGGAACAGTATGTTCTAGTGTCTAACAGACGTCCATAACAAGGACGTCTGTGAGGGAACAGTATGTTCTAGTGTCTAACAGACGTCCATAACAAGGACGTCTGTGAGGGAGCTGAAACCTTCTCTCAGTGACGGCACCAACACAAGGATGGTGTAGGGCGCACATAGTGAGATAAAAACAACTGTATCTGCATAACTTCCTTCTGCACCTCTTCCATTGTTGGAGGCTGAACGGGTGTGTATTGTGGAGAGCGAGTGTGTTGGAGGGCTGTAGTTGTTAGGTCTGAAGGTATATGTGGGGATAGAGGTGTGTAAGGGCTGGACAGATTCATGTGTTTGGGGGGGTGGGGGTGGGGGGGCTGGAGCTTGTTGATACGAATGAGACTTTTCACACGCTCTTTCTCGCACACAAGTACAAAATTTCACAATCAGACACCTGAAAGACAAGAAATGTTAGAAAGGAAGGCTGTAGAGGGAGAGGCTTAAATTAGTCATATATCGAAAGCATTTTCATTTTGTCCGCCAATGAAGTCTTTCACTTCAATTGTGGCATTTATAATTACTCGTATTTCTTTTGACATTAACAAATTTAATAGAATCTTGGACTCATACCAAGTTTTTTTTTTTAACTTGTTGTGACGGTGTGTATTTTCATGCTAACTTGGTTTGTTATTGTTCGTTAGTTTATTTTTTGTTGTATCTTTACTGTTGTATTAATTTTTATTGCCTAGATATATACGGTAAAACGTGCTCTTTAAACAACAAAGTATCTCCCTGGCTTTTTTTTCTACCTACCTAGCTGCAAATAATGCTAAGTAGTATTCCGCTCAAAATAAAGAAGATAATAAGAAAGTGACCAGTGGATCACCTTGAACAAGAGTCACCTCAGAACAACAGCATAACTTCAGGAACGTTAATAATACCTCGCTGACCTGCATGAAATGTAGGAAATATGACAGATACGAGAGTATTGATCAAGTGTGTCTTCCTTGATTACAGGAACACGTTGGATACGGTACCATATAAACTAGTAATCCGCGAACTCTATAAACGAGATGTAAGAGAAAAGGTAAAATATGGGATAAAACAATACGTAAATAAGAGTAATAGAAAACATAGGGATGAAGTACATAGGTTAGCATCTGCCGCCGACGTTTGTCTAACTAAAGAATGGTAATCAGAAACGTAAATATAAGCGTTCACTGTCCTTTTCCCAACATATATTGAACCAATTGTAGCATATACAGAACCATCGTGGAACCCCCTTCCTCACCACGTCACACTTCACGAAGACAGAAATGGTTCTAAAATAGACTACAAGCCTAGTATCGGTACTGAGGTGCTAAACCTCACGAGACTGGAAGGCAGGTGAACATGACCAGGACAAACAGGATACTTGGAGAGATAAACAAGGCTGACAGACAAGTTATTCACGACAAACAATTACATTGTAGCGCCACACATGTTTTTAGATGAAATATAAATTGATCATCTAACCTGAGACATTGATAAATTTATGATGGAAATAGTAATTTTCAAAATTAAATGTGTAATTTGCATGTTTTACTATACTACCCAAACTGTGTTGTAGCATAATGTAAGTGTTATAAGTGCCACAGAAAGAGACTGAATCAAGATGAAGGTTAATATAATCTAGACAAGGAAATGAAGTCAAAGATTTAATAAGAGCTGCAGTGAGGTTCGTCTCTGGAGTATGAATTTCTGGAGTTGTTAGCATAAAATTGAGTAACGCTTATTGCAAGCAAAATTTAATAGAAAATAGGAAGAGTTTAGGGTCTAATAGAACCTCGGGTAACACCACGTTTATACTGCTGGCAATACTTTAGTGTACTTCGAATGTACACTCTGGCGCGAATAAGAGATACCTGATAATGTACGAGGTGCTGTGAGAAAGTTTCTGGACTCTAAATTTCGCTCACTTCCTGGGTGAAATATGGCGGCGGCGTCGTAGATCATGCTGTGCAGTACACTGCTTTAAGTAACGTGACAAGTTTCAGTGCGGTCGGTTATTCTGTTGAGGTCATATGGGATTTTTTTTTCTTTGCTTTGTTGCGATTTTTGTGTAACACATGTTTTTAAAAGTGATTGTGGTTGTTTGTGTGGTTGTGTTCTCTCGTTCGTGCATTCTCCATTCCAGTCATTGTATGTGACGAAGTACAACGCTGTAACTGCTCCTCCGTCATATGAAATTTATATTCTTTCCCCCTCTAAGTGTTGTGTGGTGTAATTTTCGACTGAGTGGCAGTTAGAAGAGGCAAACTATCTGAATAACTTTAGTAGTTCATGATGGGCACCTTATCAAGGACGCAGGTTGCCTGTAGTCGCTTCCAGGGGGGGAATTGGTCACTGCCCCCGCTTAGTCCTGGACCAGGTCTCCTGGTTGTTGGTCTCATCAACCAGTAACGTATATTGGAAAGTTTAAAAAAACTGATATGCACTCTGTAAGCGTGTTGTCTACCATTATTCTCTGCAACAGTTGTCATTCCCATCCACGAGCTACGACACATACTAAAGTACTCAGATGATATAATTAATACACCTGGAAGTTTCTCTGCTATAAAAAGATCTACTGTGACGTGTATTAAATTGTTAATTGTTGCTATTATTGTTGACTTGTGAGACAAGGTGAAATGAAAGACGCTCCCGAGGACGAACTCTGAAATGTTTGATAGGAGTGCTGCAGTGTCTTGGTGTGATGCTGCAGTGTCTTGGTGTGATGCTGCAGTGTCTTGGCACTCGGAGACAAGAGAGTCAATGAGTTGATTCGCTCACGTTTTATTAGCCCTTAGGACCAGGTGTGTGCTTGAGAGACTGGGGTGTGCTAGGCATACAGCCCTGGGCATGTATTATTGTGTATTCTAGGTGGCAGTGGGAGCAGGGTCCGTTCATTGCCATGGAGACTCATGACAACTGTTTCTCGCTCGTTATGACTCTTGTTAGTTTGTGTTGGGTTTAACACCTGTCGACTGCACGATTCTCATTAAGGCTGCATATCGCCAGTTCACTACCAGTCAAGAATACTTTATTTCCTAAAGTGAGGATTGAATTAGCGTATATATACTAAGAGATAGAAACCTCCCGGTGTATATTCACTATTAGTATGCTGGCTGTGTGGACCAAGCAGTGAGGAACGCTAGTTTGAATTACGATATTGTCGCATTGAACTGTAACATCTCGGTAGATGTATATTTGTAGTTTGTACGATAAGTCAGTGTGTAGGTCAGTATTTTCTGCGTGTAAAGCACCCTGCGCTTAATGTAATGACTAAAGGTTCTTAGGGTCAGATAATTAATTTTTCAGGAGTGTCCTTGTAAGTCCTTCAAGTCTGGAAGGATGCCAGGGCTGGTAGGGGAGTGTGGTGGTTGGGTGGGAAATGTGGTGAGAAGGATGGTGATGAGGGGGTAAAGGGGTTGCTGAGTGAACTACCAGAGTGAGGGAGGGAGGGTAACTGTCATAAGTGGGTCATTACCACTGTGATTTGCTGAGTCAAAAATAACGCTGGTGGGTATGTGGTTCATATTTAAAGCTATATACCCCTGCAGTGTTTACACTATTGCCTGTAACATGAATGTGGTTCATGTTAAAGCTGTTAAATTTAAATGCAAAGTGATAACGGATGGTGTTAGTGCAGTGGTGGGGAAGACAGAAATGGTAATCTGGGATTGACATGGTTTCACGATCTTTGGATGCTGTAGTTACAATAGGGGATGGTGGGAGTGACGACTGGGGCACTAGTGATGGGGAAGACCTTGAGCCACGGTTTCCATCTGTTGCTGGTGTTACCTGGCACCAGTTGAAGGTGCTCTTACATCTCCTCCATCAGCTTCCTTGTTCAATAAAGTCTAGTGTTGGCATTATGATCGATAACGGTACTTGTTAACGGCTATAGTTCCGCACATAGGTGTTTGTGTCTACTCTCCTATATGTAGTTGCAGGGATCGATTCATAGCTCCTGGCCTCGCCTCTTCGCTGGTCGATACTAGGTCACTCTCCCCTCACCTAGAGCCTTATCATACTTCTTCTTAAAGCTGTGTATGGATCCTGCCTCCACTACATCACTCTGCAGATTATTCCACTTCCTGACAACTCTAAGACTAAAGAAATCCTTCCTAACATTCCCATAACTCATCTGGGTTTTCAGGGTCCAGTTGTGGCCCCTTGTTCCTGTGTCTCATCTGTGAAACATTCGAGCCGTGTCCACCTTGTCAATTCCTCAGCATTTTATACGTAGTTATCAATGTTCGCCTATCCCTTGTTATCCTCTAGTGTCATCAGGTTGAGTTCCCTTAAATTTTCCTTGTAAGACATACCCCTCAGTTCCGGGACTAGGCTTGTTGCAAACTTTTCCACCTTCTCCCGTTTCTTGACGTATTTGGCTAGGTGTGGGTTTCCATACTAGTTTTGCATACTCCAGTATGGGCCTGACGTACACGGTGTACATTGTCGTGAATGACTCCTTACTTAGATGTCGAAATACTATTCTCCGGTTTGCCAAGCTCCCATATGCTGCAACAGTTATTTGATTGATGTGAGCCTCAGGAGACATGCTCGGTATAATGCTTACCCCAAGATCCTTTCCTTTAAATGAAGTTTGCAGCCTTCCATCTCCTTACCTGTACTCCGTCTGCTGTCTTCTTTGCCCTTTCCAATCTTCATGACTTTGCACTTGCTGAGGTTAAACTCCAGGAGCCATTTGTCAGACCAGTCTTACAGCATGTCCAGATCTCCTTGTAATCTTACCGTTCCTCGCCCACCTGTATTCTCATCAGTTTCACATTAGCGAAGAACGACACTTCTGAATCTATTCCTTCCATCATGTCATTCACGTATCCAAGAAACGGCACCGAACCTACGACTGACCCTTGTGGAACCTCACTCGACACATGCGCCCACTCTGACACTTCTTCACGTGATGAATGGTTTGAAAAACCGACAAGTTGAAGATTGAGACACTTATGCAGCATATGGGAATCTTTATTCAGGAAACGTTTCGTCACACAGTGGCTTCATCAGTCCAATACAAAGAGGAAGGCGTAAGGAGAGGAGGAGTATGAGGTAATCAGTCCCTCAGCCTGAAGTCGATGTGTTCAGTCCATCAATTTTGTAGAATGTACAGCATAGGGCCGTAGACGTGGCTTATATACTGTAGTGAGGTGAGGTGAAGCAGGCGGAGGCGGGGTCATAGTGGTACCATCCACTAGTCGAAGTAGGTCTTCGTCCAAAGGTTGAACAAGCGTTGAAGAATTCTTTGTAACAAGATCCCATGATGCTGCAGTGTCTGACAGTTGTGATGAATGGTTTCCTGAATAAAGATTCCCATATGCTGCATAAGTGTCTCAATCTTCAACTTCTTCACGTACCCAGTTGGTTTCTTCCTGTCAGGTATTCCCTGATACATTGCAGTACTTTCCTTACTATTCTTCCCTGCTCTAATTTTTGAACCAGGCTTTCACGTGGTACCGTGTCAAAAGTCTTCTTTCAGTCCAAAAAGATGCAATCTGCCCATTCCTTTCTCGTTTGTGTATTTATATATAATATAATAATTTCATTTATGTTGGTTGAGCGCTTCTTTTTCATAATTCATTTATGTTAATGTAAAAATTAATAAATCATATCACGAGGGGGTGATTGAGCACGCGATCAGAGTCATAAAACTCCAAAAGAACCTTAGAAAACATACCTAACCTTATTATAAGCGCAATTTAATTTAGCCTAATCCAAGTAAATATATTTTAGATAAGTTTACAGTAATAAACAAATACAATGAAATATATATTTTTCGTTAGGCTCAGAATGATTTTTACGAAATTATTGTATACACAAATTTTCGCTTGTATTATTCGGCAAGAAGAGCGTTGCTATTTAAGCCAAAATAGCAAGTTTTACCTATTCGGCACGATTTATAATGATTTACGAATAAGACTCTGGTGCAAGAATACTCAGTGTTCCACAAGTCTTACTCGTCAACTTTGTGTTGTATAATATTTTAATGATACAGAGATGCATTATAAAAACAAAAGGCAGTTGTTTTTTCTTCAGTATATATACTAATGGTTATAATCATAACCATGATTTTTAAAGAGATGGATCGGTAAGCCAGCGGAAGCCCTCGGTCAGATGACCAAAAGCTCCAGCTGTGGGTCATTATATGGTTAAGATCCGTGTCAGGAAACTTTTGTCCTGTTTCTTGACAAACATTATATGTACCTGCCTGATATTGTATTACTGTGGATGGAGGATGGGAGGACGAGTTTGGTCCTCACGGTGCACCCCGTCCTTCACCCTAAACTGCGTCTTGTTATCCTACCGTTTATATAACCTCCTTGTTGGTGGTTAACTTTGTTAAATAAGTAAAGATTAAAATGTTTGTTTTGGTTTCGCCTTATTGCAGAAATTAGCACTGCAACACAATGCAATAGCACACTAGCTATTTGGAGGAAGTGTTGCTGTGGACTAATGTATATACACTTGATATGTGTAGCTCTTTTTGTATATGCATTTACAGATGCGTTTAACAGTGTATATACTGAAAAGTTTGTATCTGTTGTGTATACATTTATATATACTCCTAACAAACTAGCTGAGGATGAGTCAGGTTATGGGCGAGACGTGTACTGGCCATGATGAGAGTTTGGGTACAGTTCTGGTAGAAATGTTGTTGGTTTAAAGCCTATCTACTACGCTAGGGGTCCTTAAGGTTGCGCAACATGTAACCTTTTCACCATTAGAAAATACTCTAATCCCTAAAATAGGTATTAAAATTGTGTATATACGCTGAGAGACGTACACCTTTTGTTGTAGTGCCTCGCCCACGTAATACTATATACAATATAATGTTTTGATGATAATAGGTATATTTTTAAAATTGTGTACGTCAGAACAGTGCTGAAGTCGTATTCTGTATGACAATTGCATTGGGTACAAAAAGTTTTCCTTGTCATATTCAGTCATGCAAGATGAGTTTTATAAGGTAATCTGGCAGTCAGTGATACGCTTCAGTAGGAGATAACATGAATTCCAGTATGGGTTAATGTGTGCGCATTAAAGTGCGCGTGGGTGTACGTGTTTGGGGTGGTGTGAGGGAGGGAGTCATTATCAATGGTGTTTATTAGGTGGAATTACTCAGGGAGTTCGAAAGCTGCAACTTAATTGTAATTTGTGTTGTCTTAGGTTCTCGTAAACATGTGGTAGGAGGTTCCAACGAAACCAGGAACTAGGAGGGATGGGGGAGGGAGTAGTAGAGGGGCGTAAAGGGCGAGAAGAAATACATAGGAAGAAGTATGGGCAGAAGCAGTAGGGAGTTTTCCTGGTCGTACGAGTAGAAGCAAGTAGCACGTTATTATGGAGAGGAATGAGGTGGTAATGGAGAGGGGGGGTGGATTTATTTATATTTAGCAAACTTTTGTACATCAGTTGGTATGCTGCTCCCCTATTCCATATGCTAGTTAGTGGGAACAATGTCACTGTCATGTGAAACAATGTAGCAGCACACTGAGCGGTAGACGAGTGTCGTGTGTGTGTGTGGGGGGGGGTAAGGGGTTACCTTTGACGAAGCTCTTTTGTTGAAAAAGTGGAAAAATAATAAGTGGGAAAGGGAGGTGACTTTGGTTATGTTTGAGGTTAGAGTATTATTTACTAATGCAAAGATGGATCAGGGAGTGGAGTCTGAGTGGTGGTGGGCATAAAATTGGTCTTCTTGATTCTTCCCTCCCCCCACCCCCCTTTTAGTAGGTACAGTCACGGTCATTAGGAATCGGTTCTCACCTGGTAAGTCATTCAGAGGCATCGGGAACAGGATGGGCCCCAGTATTAGGCTTTTGGGGTATCCACTTCACTCCTCCCTTACCATTCTTTCCTTTAAGGCAGATTATTGTATATTTATTTTAGCAGATGTATATATATGCTATTTTAGTAAAGAAAAGTGGTTTAACCAATTATAACAGATGCAAGAAATGTCATTTAACATGTAATCCATGCACAGCTAATCTCATTTTTTTTTCAGGTAAGCGCTTCCGCTGGTGTGATCATTCAGGTAACGTAGTGCTCGTGAGTGTCTAGTACTCTTCCTAATCTCCCTTCTTCAGGAAATGCTTTCTCACCACCGTCGCTTCCTGTCCTGTCTTAATATGAGTTAGTTTGTACATGTTTTTTTTGTGCCTCTAAATATAATAAAATTATATCTTCATGTGCACAAACACAGGGAGTGAAATTAATAGATGCCTTTCATGATGCAAATTGAAGGTGCATATTCAGGAGCAATGCATTGAAAGGAATGTGAAATCTCGGTAGGAGTATAGATAGTGGGATGAAACTAACCTTTTCGAAGGGATTTAAGAAACCCGGTTAAGCAGGCTAGAGTCCTGGAGGTGGGGATATAAAATTCCTGCACTTTGAAGGAGGGATGGGGGATGTAGTTCAGAGGGCCGCCTGAATTGTGATGTCTGTACGCTTCTGACAAGTGTACAGCGATTAGTGAATGACAGTGAATGTTTTCGTTTTCTTGGTCATCCTCTTTCGATGAGAGATGGCCGGTGTTACAAAATCACAGTTTTTAACTACTCAAATAAAATAGGCAGTAAACTCATTAAAGCCAGTCAGAAAGGAAGCTAAATATACCTTGCCAAAATATGTTGTGGCATGAGTATTATTTTAGACTGATGAATATCCGAGTACCAAAGACCTGTGAGATATGCTCTATCTGTTATATCTCAACATATCAGACAAATTTGCTCTATATTGAGTGCAAAAGAGCAGAAATAATCAGTCACACAAATTTGGCTACCAAAACAGTCATAGATGCTATCCTGAAATTTAAAACTTCAGTAGAGGGTGTGACCACAAAATAAGGGTGGTCAGCTGATGTGACCTGACCTCATTCGCATAAGTTTCCTCACTTTTTGTCGTCTATAGAGGTTTGTATCAACACTGCCCCCCCCTCTTACTTTAATATTTTTGAGTTTTGTCGAGACAGTTGGCTGATGCAGGTTTTAATTAGATAACCCGTTGTTTATTTCAGCTAGTTACTATTTTTCATTTTTGGCAGTTATCCCACTTCTAGTGACTTGTTAAAGATTTGTTGTAGCAGTTTACATATGCATCTGTTCTTTGTCAGAATTATGGTGATACACTTTAGTTACATTATTCTTCATGTGGACGAGTCGCTTTACTGCTTCCCAGGTTGTACGGGTCTTGTACACTGCTTGGTTTCTGCTACCTCTCGTCTTCCCTCAAGGAAGGTTCCTTGATGTTGGTGAGGGGCTCTTGATTTAGGGAATTGTATCTGTGCTCCAGTTCCCCGAATTAAGAGTGAATGCCTTTCACATCCCCCCCCAGGCGCTGTATAATCCTATGGGTTTAGCGCTTCCTCCTTGATTATAATAATAATAATAATAATTACTCTCGTCTCCATTAATATCTGATCTCTCCCACAACATATTTTAGAATTCTCTATTTTATGGATTCGCCTCTTCAACTTGGGGTTATTTGATGTTAACTATTGTATTTGTTTATGAATTCGCATGTAGCCTACTAAGACTTCTTTACTTCCTTTGAAAAGCAACAGTGCTTTTTAATGTAATATGTAGAGATCATCTGTCTTTGGATTACATCAGTAGCCCTCATCATGAACAAACAGTAATGGTTAGTCAGGTACCGGATTATTTTTGTATGTAGTGATTGTCTTGCGTTGAGTGAATGTAATTTCTGCACTTGTTAGTACATATTTTAATGAAAGGCTGAGCTCTAGTTCTTGGTCCTTTTTCTTTCGGCCGTCTTCGTGCGTTCTTGTATGTATGTACATAGTGGTGGTGTGTTCGCGCGAACTCGCGTCTGTATGCATAACAAGTCTGTAATAGTCAGCGGGGCGCCAGTGGCTGGCTGTCTGCCTGCATGACTGGTCACTGTGAAGAGGGGGGGGGGGGATGGTTCATGATCGGTGAGATTGGGGGGGGGATGGGGGAGTGTCTGGTCGTGTTTTCCCTGGGTAGTGGTGTCTGAGTGTCGGCGCCGCTCAGAACACAAGTGACTAATGGTGTCGCGCCTTTACCCCATCATCCTCCAATTCTCTTGTATCCTCCTCATACTCTCCTGTCCTCATCTATCCTCATACTCTCCTATCCTCAACAAACGTGGTTCTAGACGTCAACATACCACTACCAGATAAAAAGATGCTGTTTATTGCTGGAACAAAGGTAGGAGTTTTTAATATGAGAATTGAACCACTGCAAGTTCTAGATCAACCAGGCTGTGATAGGTGTGCAGGCCGCTAGCAACAGCAACGACAGCCTGGGTTACCAAACAGTCAACAAGGAAGCCTGATACCAGACCAGGCTACCAGGTAGAACCCCGGTAATAGGTCACAAGCATGTCCAGCTCGCAAGCTGTTTGTGTCTGCGGCAGACGGCGTTATCAACAAGGGAAGCAGTTATGGTTCACATGCATGTTTACAGTAGCAGGGGTGAGGAAGGTGTCACCTGTGACATCTTACTGGTGCTGATCCTGTTAGTGTGGAGGCCAGGTGGAGGTGTAGCGCTGGCATCCGTCCAGGACGGTGGAGGGGGCACACAGTGCCAAGCAGGAAGGTAAAGGCAGGAAAAGATTGGAGGAGGCGGAGGAAGGCGATAAAGTGAAGGGTAGGGAGAGATAATAAACAGATAGAAACGAGGACACTGAGAGAACTGTGTGACAGTCGGGGTTCCTGGTGTCATGTCTGCCAGTGCCCCATTGCCGCGCCTGCTCCGTATTTCCTTGCCTTTGTGCCGCGCCTGCCCCGTATTTCCTTGCCTTTGTGCCGCGCCTGCCCCGTATTTCCTTGCCTTTGAGCCGCGCCTGCCCTGTACTTCCTTTTCAGTGTGCTGCGCCTTCCGTTACTTTCCTTTTTTATACCAGTACGGTTTAGCTCTTCTTTTTTATAATTATACCAGTACTCCGGCGCAACACCTCCCTTGCCCTCTACATCAGTGCTCCTGTGTCACGCCTGTTTCCTCTACATGCCGTCTCTCATTACTTGGTTTCATCTACAACGTTTTGGCTGATAGACAAGTGCTGGAACGGAGGAGAATAATTTCACTAATTTTAGTGCATGAAATATTTGTGTCGTTTGTGGATATATCAACAGTGTGCTGATGCCCTATTCTATATGATAGTTTTTCTTCCCACTGTAACTGTTTGTCATGTTCCATAACACAGGATGAGGCTCATACTTACTGTTGAAATGTGTTAGCCTGATCTATTCTTGTTGAGATGACAGGGTTTGGGGAAAACGTCTCTGGGTGACGAGGAGTGTGGGAAGCAAGTTGGAGTGGGAGGGGAGGATATGGGGAGAAGTGTGTGTGGTTCTTAGTTTTGGGTGAAACAATTTTTTTTGGGGGGGGAGGGGGAATGGAAGTTTTACTGTTTAGTATTGGCCTTTAGTGTTCTTCATAATTAATGGCGGCCAGCCTTTCCTCACCTTTCTCATAGCTACACTTGTCTCATTTCTACTTTTTCCTATTGACTATATGAACGAATAAGTATATACGTATAATTTTATTCTGCGTGTGTGTGCTCGCCTGTATGTAGTTGCAAGGGTCGTGTGTGTTGTGCGCGTTTGTTTGCAATCTATTCAATATAACCTTCAGTTCCTTATATCGACCACTTAGTGTTTCGCATCGTTGGACAAAATGTGGATTGCCTCTGATGTAATTGTTAGTGTATCATAGTCGTTGCTCAGCGCTGGTTAGTTTAGTCTGATATCTTTATGAACCCCGTTCCCATCCTGTGGATGATAGTCAAATAAATACAAGGCACATAATAGGTCCAGGGATTAGGCCTCAAGATTTGTTTGCAAAGAAAGTTAAAGTAGTAACAAGACTGATTGAATTCAGAACAATAACAATGAATTTGTCATTAATTTAGTTACAGAACATTACAATGTATGATTTATTTACAGTGGGCAAGGTTAGGGCATTTCTTGAACATTAGTGAGCGAGTTGTCAGATTTTTTCCCTTAGCACATAACAACGCTAGGTATGACAATAGTTCCTTTGGCAAGGTTTACATTTAATTATGTCTACATTATCTTGCGTTCAACACCTACAGTGTCAACATCCCTAGATTATTAGCAGCGTTGCCTTTCTACTTGAGTATTGTAAATTACTTCGTTAGTCATACTTGAGTTCAAGATCACGAGGACCCAAGGTTATGCAAGTTGGTTGAGTGTTAAGGTGAAAGCAAAGTTTCAGGTACTTCTGGGTCGTCTCTTGTCTGGCTACCCGCCTAAGCACACCACATATGTTGGTTGCGTATGAGAGTGAAAGCGGAGTTGGAGGAACCTGTCGTGGGTCCTGTTGCTTCTGGCTTGTACAACATAATCACAAAAGACAACAGGATAATACTACAATCCAGTCATACGAATGTATTCGAAACCTGTGAAATCTTCTATACTCGAGCACTTCTGCTGGTCTTACTTTCTCACGAATAATGAGAGATTAAGGGTAAATCTTCAGTTTTTAGTCCTGCAGTATTTTTTTCGTATTTGTGGCCTGGTGATACCGGGCCACGTGGGCGATGATCACCGATACTATTAACAGATATAATACAGATTATATATGCAAAGACAGCAGATGCATTGTAAACAGGTGAGGACTTTAACACAAAGTCGGGTGTTGAGGTAACAAACACAAGGAACAGCATACAAGATTCCTTTTATAGTCGATCACTCGCCAGAATACCAAGCAGCTGTCTCCTGTATTTTTTATTTTTTTTTCCTGCTTTTGTTAATTTTATGCTGTTACGTAAGTATGTTTGGATATATTATTATTATTATTATTATTATTATTATTATTATTATTATTATTATAATCAAGGGGAAGCGCTAAACCCAGAGGATTATACAGCGCCTGGGGGGGATGTGGAAGGCATTCAGGCTTAATTCGGGGAACTGGAGCACAGATCCAATTCCCTAAATCAAGAGCCCCTCACCAACATCAAGGAACCTTCCTTGAGGGGATGTTTGGATATACATATATGTATTATATTAAATAAGGATTAAAAGTTCAAATGAGTAATATATAAGATTTAGCTACATTAGCCGTAACAGCAGAACAAATCTACACTACCACTCTTGCATTCTCAATGTTGTGTATCATTACAGCAGTAATACCTTTCCAAAACATTTTGGAAACTTACAATTTCTAGCATGTTCAGTACCTGCCATTTTCCAAAATGGCGGATTTTTTTTAGGCCATATTTAACACCTCTGGTTCTATTGTTCTTAGACAATAAATGTTGGTGTAAGGCTTCCTTAATTCAAGGAACTGGAGTGACCTTTTCCTTCCTCAAATAAAATCAGGTTATCTCTTTTGTTCTGTGGTGTTGTATGACGCTTCTCAAAGATTAATATTGCTCACAAAAATATAATTATGGTATGGAAAGAGGTTGTTGCTCCAACATTTTAATTATTATTGTTGGTAGTTGAAACTGAAATATTTTTTAAACTTTCATTTGTTGACCTTTTTCTGTATTGTTGGGAACTGGATCTGTGCTCCAGTTCACTGAATTAAGCCTGAATACATTCTATCCCCCCCCCCACAGGCGCTGTATAATCCTACGGGTTTAGCGCTTCCCCTCTATTATTATTATAATAATCTGTGTTGTGTTAATTCTCTTGTACTGTTATGCGAATTATAAGAATTTTTTTTCCCGTTTACAATGTCATAATATTTGAGTACAAGTTATTAAAAACGATTCTAAAACATGGCAACTTCTGCAGTGAACTGAACAATCAAATTCTATATACCTTAATATTTTTACTTTTTCGGAGTTCCTAACAACACGCGTGACCGACGTCACAGCCTCATTTGAGGGTAGTAGGCTTATTAAATGGGGTAAGCCTAGTTGGGTATCAGATATAGGGCGGTAGGCCTAGGTAGGGGGACATTCTGCTTTGCCTTATCTCAGTTAACTTGAGGTCTACGTGATAGTGGCCACACACTATTAACAATCTCTGCTTCATCTCTGATGACGTCAAAGGTTACCTTAGGATGCCTTGCCCCCGCCGTCTCCTCGGCTGACTGGTCTCTCAGCCCAGGCTACCACAACTCAGTACTTGGTATGTGCTAAATAAAATCCATCTTGTTCCCACTGTAGAACTAAAGTGTAGGACAGTAGTACACTACTCGTGTGCCCAAGTTTAGTATTGATTTTTTTTATCTTCTTCCTAAGCTTCCTCTATCTCTTCTTCTCATTCTCCATCTTTATTCTCTTCTTGCATCTCTGCATCATCACCATCCACCTCCAACTTTTTCCCACCTCCTTTATCTCTTACAAATTTTCTTCCAAATTTTCCTCCGCCTTCTCCTGCTGCTCCTTCTTGGTGCATCAGGATACAAACATTAAGTGGGCAGGTGGCAGCATTAATATGTGGGTCAGGCGCGATAATGTGGACTGGAGACGCATGCTGCCGACACAGTCACAATGCTACTTTGTTTAATATCTCTGAAGTCTTTCTTACAAGAGGATTTATATTCAGTTCTGTAGATGACTCCTATGAGGCGCACTCCTCCCCCTTTCAATGAATTACTCTTGATGTTGGAGTGAACACTTTTTATTTTTTTCCTCCCATTTCCTCCGGACGTTTTATGATCCTGACGGGTTTAGCGCTCCCCCATGAATGTTATAATTGAGGCTCGTGTGTGTGAAAGGTCGTGTCACCAGTGGTGGTGTTGGTCACTGCCCTCCAAACACTGTCAAATTTAATCATAACTACTCTTGAACCTTATGGTTCTTCCTCTACTTTCTCTTCTAGTGCGTTCCACTTACTATCACTAAAGTCACTCTAGCAGGAAAAGTCAGTAAACCTAGAACTAATTGCAAAATAATGTATGTTGATTAGATTTTGGGCAACATAAGTAAAATGGTTTTGTACAAGTTGTAGCGCAAATTCTAATGAAACCTACCCATCACATGCCTTCATGCAGTCAGAATTGAATTACTGTATGTAAATCATGGAGCGGGAGGGGCACGATCCCAGGGCAGGTGAGCTCTAAAACTCACAGGGCAGTGTGTTAACCACTGGACCAGCTGGTTCTAATAGTATTTACTCATGGGCCCAACTATGATCACAAATCCAGGCTTTTACATCCGAATCCCACACTAGCATGGTTGTGTCGTGCTCTAGCTCAAGTCCCTTCAAAGCTGCCACCATAACACTATTTTATAAAATACTGACCAAAAAGCGCGATTACTGGGTATGCGGGGCAAATATTTGTGTATATGGTGTGTATATAATAAATGATTGAATTACGAGCATAACTAGCATGGTGACATGTTTTGAACAAACGTTAATATTAACAGCAAACTCTAACTTGAGTGATTATATAAAACTACTATCCACAAAGAAATAATCATTTATACTGCATATATTACATTTGCCAGTTCGTTTATGTTAATACGGTGTGTGGGGGAGTTGTTAACCGGCTCTCTTATACTCTGTACATCCGTCACTAGCATTAGTCATTGACAGATATGTAATGAATGATTATCCTAGGTGACGTCCTTGTCTGTCTGCATCATTCCTAACCAATCAGGCTTTGGCGAACGTAATGGTCATGCAGTTTGAGACCTAGTTTGTCTAGTTATAGCGGAGAGGAGACAGGTCGTCTTAAACCAGTTATTGCTAACTGCTGGAGAGTATGTTAAAAAGAAACTTGAATGTCTTCCCGAGTGTCGATAAGTCTTGTGCACGAGAACATCTTGACACTGCTGCTTTTGTCAATTAGTTCTAGGCGTCACTACAGCCATTATTCCCCTTCCATGGAATGTATTGAATCCATCCATTGTGCTTACTTATTAATGTTTTGTCACGAAATACAATAAGGAGTAATACCACGGCTGGTTGTACTTTGTGATCGTGCTGCACTGTGTTCCAGCATAATCACTTCTAATGGTTGTTTGACGAATCAGGGACATTAAGCCAAAGTGGTGATGAATCTGAAAGTCTAAACCGATCAGAAGTGGTAGGATGAGATGAACAATAGCTTGGTTCACTAGTGCAGTCTTTATTATTGCCGTCTTGTCAGTGAATAATGTTCTTAAAAGAAGCTGCGAAGTCTGTGGTAAGAGCATCAGTCTCCTTTAAAGGCTAAATACTGTCACGTGTGGTTTACATGCCTGTCGAGGTGTTCATACTTTTTAATATTCTTGAGGACTTGCACCTGTCTAAATAAATCTCATTTGTCATGTCAAAGGCTGTTGTCACTTGAGGTACTTCGTAAAAAAAAAAAGCAACTCAATAATTTAGTGTCCGAAAACAGAAATACGTAGGAATCTGCTGCAGACGTACTATTAAGGTATAACAGAGACGGAAAAGTCCCTGTGGACAGTTATGGGTTATGGAGGCTGAAACTGCTCCTTTACAAACGCATGGTATTTATTAGTTCAGTTAATGGGTAATTTTCACCGTATTATATTGACCAGTGACCACGAAAACACGATAGTTTTAAGAACCTTTACATACAAAATGAAATTTAAAAAAAAAAAACTTTCATTTTATTTTTTCCCCAACATGTGGCTTTTAATCCCCCCTTCCCTCTCCCCTCAGATTGAAATCCTGGCTTATACCGCCCTCCTTCCTCCCAGAATAGAAGTGTTGACTGCGCCGCTACCTGAGAGACACCACACGTCACTCCGTCAATCCTAGTACCTCCTCAGGGACCATCACTTTCTTTGCGTATTTCTCGAAACGCCAAGCGCCTAATTTTCCAGTTTGTGGTTATTTTTTGCGGGGTAGCTTAAAATTTTACATTATACCAGGAATATTTTACATTACACCAGGTTATTACTGCATTATTACTGTATTCTTTTTAAGTATTAAAATCATGCAAAAAGTGCTAAACCGGTAGGGGTGACTAAGCAGTAGTAGGTTTATGCAGGGATGTACTATGTGTCGTTTGAGTGGGTCTCCGACTGTATGTGTGTGTGGTTGGGGGGGGTTGCGCCCTTGCCTCTCTCGTCGCCTATCTACATATATATATTCACTTGTTGAAGAAAATTAAGCTTTAGATCTTGGGACCTTACTCCTCACTTCGATTAGCTGCCTTGTTGATCTTTATTATATCCGTATTTTTATACATGTTTTCAGTTGGTTTTCCACTTTCCATCGTAATGCAGTTCACCAGTGGAATGAAACTTTTAGTTCAGATGATGGAGGAAGCATGAAGAGGATGAGTTAGTGTGAAAATGATTGTGTGGTATGTTGGAGTTAAGTGAAGAGGGCGTGGTAGTTGTAGTGGTGGTGCCAGAAATAGCAGAGTGCCGGCAGTGCCAGCAGTGGGTGGCGGCACTCTTACCCTACTGATCTCTTGTATACTGTAATCAACGCTCATCACATAGTCCTCTTAATTTTCTTCCTCTACTCCTATGGTGGTAGTCGCCATACTCTCCTTTATTTTCTCGAATACGTCATCCCTTTCCTTAATCCACCTTCTCTCTCCCTTAATACTTCCTCCATTACCTCCGCACCTTGTTCCTCCTACTTCTCTTAATTTCTTCCTCCTCTTCCCTCATTTTTTTTTCTCCGCCCTCACATCTTCCTTCTCTACCGCCGCCTCTTCCAACTCTGGTTATAGGGGCAGTCAGCTGCTGATCCCGCCTCTTAACTTTGTTGGTTCTTAGCCTCTTGTGGTTGAAGTTTTCCAGCGTATCTAAGCTCACTTGTGTTGAGAAACATTATCACTACAAGCACTTTACAAGTGACCTGCCATATCATGGTCCACAAAATATTTTTGATCTTCAGTCTTTTGTATCTAAGTATATGAAATCCGTCGAGTGGGTCCTGGTATGTAGCTTCAGTTTGGTTGGAAGTTCTAACAGCTGTTGACCACAGAAACAAGTCTTAAAGGCAGAAATTCAGCAATATTTTAAAAATTTAGAAAGCTTGATGGAGAAACTTGTTTAAGAAATAACTGGGCTGTAATCTTATCAAACTTTAAGCGTGTTGCTGAAATTTTTGTATAATAATACTAATATCTTTATTTACTACAAGTACAAGGTATACAGACCTAGCTGACATCAATGACATACTACTATATAGAAAGCCCCTTGTTATGCACAGCATTTCGGGCAAATTAAGTCAGTTTTTTTCCCAGGATGCGACCCACACCTGTCGACTTACACCCAGGTACCCATTTTACTGATGGGTGAACATAGACAGCCGGTGTAAGGAAACACGTCCGATGTTTCTACCCCTTCGCCGGGTATCGAACCCGGACCCTCACCGTGTAAAGCGAGAGCTTTTGCCACCAGGCCACGGGGTATTGGCAGACAAAACAGAAAATGGCAGATAAGAGTTCAGTAAATGGTTTCAAGACTAATGTTCTTCTGGAATGCCTTATTGGAATCACCACTGGTTGTTATATTGCCGTATGAGAGTTGGAGTCAAATATCAGTTTTTGTGGACACATCCTGTAATGTGTCGATGTAGAAGAAAAAGCTGTAGTAGCAGTAATGATAGACAGTACTGAACAAGCTGATGAATAAAACAGGTGTTCAATAGTGACGATTTTTTTTTTTTAAATGCTGCACCTCGTCTGACTCCTGCCTATAACCTTGATTTTTAAAAGGGTGGATCGGTAAGCCAGCTGAAGGCTTCGGTTAGATGACTCAAAGCTCTCATGGTGGGTCATCATATAACCAAGACCCCCGTCAGGAAACACTTGTCCTGTTTCCTAACGAATGATGCCTGACCTAACCTGCCTATGCTTCAGACCTATCAAGACTACAGTGAACACTTTTATCTGGGCCGAGGGACTGATTATCTGGTTGGCGAAACGTCTTCATAATCAAGATACCCAGATGTTGCACCTCAAGAAAAAACTAGAAATCTGTGATACATACATCGTAGACGTGTCCGAGGATCTGTTAAAGAATTATAATATTTAAAAAGTATTGATCCAGCAAATCTGGATAAAACACAGATGTTTCAATTACTTCAGTTTATATCATGTATTTCTAAAAGATATAATTGCAAATGTATTAATTTTACTGAAAATATTTTTAACTCTTACTGTTGGTGAGGTAGAACGTTCTGTCAGTACTCCCCCCTTCCTCTCCCTTTCCCTTCCCCATTCCTCTCCCTCACGTCTCCTGCTTCTCCGCTCCCCATTCTTCTCCCTCTCCTTTTCTGCCAACCCCTGTGGTTTAGTGCTTCTTTTTGATTATAATAATAATCCTTTCCTGCTTCTGTTCCCCTCTCCTCTTCTCTGTAGGACACTGTAACACAGTAACAAGGTCAGGTTTTCTCCTTGCCTCCACAGTTTTTGCTACTGTTTTTCTCGAGGCTGATAGGAAGTGTTGGCCCTGAAATGAAGGGTGTTAAAGAGGGCAAGAGGCTTAGTAGTGGTGGCTTAGTGGTATGGCTTAGTGGTAATGGCTTAGTAGCAGTGGCTCAGTGGTAGCTCATTCCGTGTACAGCAGAAGGGCCCGGGTTTCATCCAAGAGAGAGTGGAGACTATGAACACGTATCCTTAGACTTGTTGCCCCTGCTCACCTAGCAATAAATTGATGTATGGGCCCTAATCGAATGTTATGGGTCACATTCTGGGTAAGAGGACCGAGGGAGCCAATAGAAATATGCCAAATTGATTGGCCTCTGGGTTCATAGTACAATCTTATTTTCATCTTGGGTAATACGACGACAGTTATAAGAACAAACTTTGTTTTTACCTTGATATCAGTAGTCAGTCAGTAAACTTTTACAATATAAGGTTAAAAAATACTTTAATATTTATCTAACGCCTATGTAACTACATCTTTTTCGGCTCATGACTTTGTAGCCAATATATTGTAGCTTTTAGTATGTCTAAATTTAAAACAGTATAAAGTTTATTTTAACAAAGCTGGATAAGGCATGGAGAAAATATCCTTGTTTTAGAAGTGTGTAAGAATAAAAAATATATATAAATTCTCATTGATCATTGATCGATAGTAGTTACCTAGCTTGTAAGAAAGCAAATTATGTTGAAGTAACAATACATTAGATAAACATTATGACCACTACTATAAATGGGTAACCCCCAACATTTGTTTCAAAGTATTTGAAAAAAAAAAAACTTGAGGAATATTAAAATACCTATAACTATTAACTTTCTCGCTATTCTAAAGTCACAATAAATAACAAAAAAAAAAAAGGCACAATACCGTGACTGGAACAATACATAAATAACCCGCAGATAAAGAGAGGAGCTTTCTGTTAGTGTGATTTTGTAACTGGTGCAAATCCGACCGAAACGTCGTCGTAAGCTTCTCTCTTCTATGTGCGGATTATTTGTGTAGAGCCGCAATTTATAATCAGACATGAAATATGCTGTAAATAAAAATGAATCAAAATTAACTTTTTTTTAAATTTGTAAAAATTAAATTATGGATAAAACGTATTTATCTAAATTTACTTATCTTAATTTGCAAGTTTAAATAATGCATCTTTTTCACCAAAACAATGAATTATTTTTCTTTAAAATCTTCATTTGGATTACCCAAAACATCATAATCTGCATATGCAATATTGACTCCTAAGAAAATGGAACCTATATCCCACCTCCATAGAGGCTCTTTCATACATTGATGATGCAATTAATTAAAAAACAATGGAGAGAGGATGCCACCTTGTCTTACACCCTTGTTAATTATATAATTACCTTTACCCCCCCCCCCACACACACACACACACAATTTTGCCTCCCAAAAATTTGGACACTCACTATTCCTACCACTCGTCAAACTAGTCAGTATACACTTCTCTAGCTTTAATATGTAAGTATTTAACATTTCTATTCCATCCTGGAAAAATTAAAAACTTTTTCGAGTCTTAATAAAATCAGATGAGTAACATGATACAAAGTAATATTATCTTAAATATACTGTAGGTAATTTGCGGCAGATCAGGTGAGTGACAACCTAGTGTATAGCCTTTAAATACATCACACGGGGGTAAAATCTTGCCAAGTTCCTCAGTAACAACATTGCTTGTATCATTCAGATCTGTCTTAGCATTCACATAATTGTAAACTTTAAAAAAAAAAAACTGATATACCCTATCATAGGTAGATGATCAGAGCTTATCGAATCATGTAATACATATCATTACAAATGTCACGTGTACTTTTACCTATCACATGATATCATACCATATAATAAAAGAATTGTTATGAGAAACAATTGTAAAAGTATGAGACTTCATTAAAATTAAAATCGAAACCTTTTATTTCTCTGGCATAAATTATCTAAATGACACTAAGCCCCACCAACGAAAGTATGTGTATTAAAATCATCTACAAAATAACATATTTATAATTATGTAAGACGTATTGTAAAGTAATCAGATTTAATGTAATTATTGAAAGTAATATTTTCCTAGATGCTACCTGACTTTCCTCATTGTCCTACTGGCCTCTCAGCTCAGGTTAAAACATTTCAACACTGAAATTAATCCTGTGTGATGAAATATAAACGGGAAATTTGGCTGAAGCATTAAATTTTGTTTAATAAACCTTAGTCTCTCAACTCTCCTCGAGCTCTTGATCCAAGAAATTGGAACTATCCTCCCTTTAGATAAAAGCTAATTATCTCCTATTTCCAGACGCTGAATGACCCATACGGCTCTGACATTTCCAAATAGATGTGACAAGCTAGCCTCTCCATTTCTTAAATTCTCTACATGAGCAAACACTAGGACACTTAAAATAACATCTAACATGTTAGATGCGATCAGAGTACCAGGACCGAAAACTTTCTAATAAATGTTTGATCACGTATCTTTTTAAACCACTAGTCAGTATCACTTATCAAAGTACAATTACCCACCTGCTATCCCCACCGCACTCGCCCCTCTCACCCGCCACCCATACTGATGCGTAGGGAGCATTTGCATTTTATAGTCATTCCGCTTTCTTGAAAAGGGCAAGTTTTAGCAGCGTCATATTCACATCTCCGGTTATTCTAAGGTTTCTAAGCTGGGTTGCCAGAGTCGCTCTTGGTATACCAAATCCTTTTCTTTAATTAGGTTAAGACATACTTGTTCATTCGTTCTACATACCTGCAGGAAATGATGTTCCTCGGACATGGCACATGTGTGGCTTCGTCTTGAGGCTTCACTGGTCTTAATCTCTTGACTCGTCCTCAAAATACACCATTAGTTTCCTAATGCCTTTGCCTGCATCAATTTCTAAACGATATAAGAATGGGGGATGCACAAAATTCTTTCAGGATATATAAGCCGAGTTTTCTTTAATCTATTTTAGGGATTAAAGTATTCTTGTCTGGTGATGTACAGGTCACGTGCAGCTTTGATGACCCTCGTGAAGTCATAGGCTTTAAGCCACATTAACCAATCAATCAGTCATAGACTGCTAGTTCCTTGTAAACATGTACGTGTGTTAGGTAAAAGGACACCTATGCAACTAATGTGACATTGTATTAAGGCAGTTTCACTCTCCAGGAGCTTTTTCAAGACGTTACAAACAATACAGGGACAGTGGTATATACAAGTACCATGTGAGGTGAAAGAGCATATTAACTGCTGTAGGCCAGCATGAATATGATGATTATGATTATTATGTTTGATGATTATTATGATTCGAGAATGCCATGTCATAACACATTGTCCTCATCGCTTCCGGGCCCTGTGGACGTGCTGAGCAGACGCTCCCGATTCAGTTGATTTTCTGCGCAGTTTGCCTGTTTTGAGCAATCAACATGGCGGATAGACATGGCAAACGTGTGAATACTGTCTGTGTGAAACTGGTACATGGTGCCCTAAGCAGTTCTACAATGCAAGTGCTACTCCCTACGATTATTCGTGATGTGTATAGGATACCCAATGAGGAGCTTTATGGTGTGGCTGTTAACGGAGTTACGAGGATTTTCATCAAATTTATAAATGCTGGATTTTACTCAAGCATAGTTAACAAGTACCACGAGAAGAGGATGGCCGTGAATACAGCAGTGGAGGTATGTCTACATGATGTATCCAGCTATGTGACATACGTAAAAGTCAGGAATGTGCCCTTTGAAGCTACAGAGTATGATGTGGCTGCGGTCTTCCGTCGTAATGGCAAGATTCATTTGGCGGAATTGGGAGTGTGGAAGGATGGGCCTTATGTGGGACTGCCCGAGGGATCCTTCAATCTGAAGATGACGTTACGGCAATCAATTCCTTTGTATGTTTTACTAGAAGAGTTCCGAACTCAGGTCTACGTATACTATGCAGGACAGAGGCGGACTTGTAGGCTGTGCGGATCATTTGACCATATGGCAGCCCAATGCCATAGGAAACCAGGACGGAGGGAACAGATGCCAACACCGGTGGATCAGCAGTTGGGTCCTGTGGTGCAGGAGACAGATGCGGCTGAAAGGCAGGCATCGTGCAGTTGGAGTGAGGAAGTGGATAAAGCAGAGGCGGAGACGGACTCATGTGCTTCGTTACCTGTGGGGAGGGGGCCTGAGCAGACGACGACGACGAACGATGACGGTGAGCCTGTAATGCAACAGGATAGAATGCTGGATGAGGTTTTGAATACCTTCCTGAGTGAGGTGGAGGGGAGTCTGGATGATGAGCAGCGTGGACGCTCATTGGAGGAGACTACAGTCTCATCGGGACGTGGGAAGACCGTGTGCAATGAGGGGAAGAAGCACACGGTAGTGGCTGAGGTGCACAGAGCGCGCATGGAAGAGGTTACATGTGGAGACGGAGGTTCACTCAAGAGAACAGCTGGGACGTCTGATATGGATGACGTCTTAACGCCAGGGCAGAGACCTGGGAAGAAGTCTTGGAAGCCCAGGTTGGATCTCCCGGAGAGTGGGTGTAGCGGTGCTGAAGTACTGAAAGGTTCAAAGGATAAGGGGGGGTTGGGGGACTGGACAGACAAGGTGACAAACGGGGCTCTAGTCAGCAGCTAGGTCATGCGGGTGCCATTCCAAGGTGGTGGGGCAAGCCGCCTTTACTGTCATAATTCAAGGTTGTAACGATCAATGTTAATGGCCTGAGAGCCGAGGTTAAAAGAGTATGGGTGGAATGGTTTTTAAAGAGATTTAATGTAGATATATATTTCATTCAGGAGCACAATTATAAGTTTGGTTGTGAGTTGTCTTTGAAAGGATATAAGTTGTATGTGAGTGGCTCGTTGAGGTTGAAAGGTGGGGTTGCTGTGGCTGTAAAGGAAACCAGTCCATTGCGTATTTTGGGGTGGGAGGAGGGTCGTGCCGGTGGAGAAAGAATAGGGTGCAACGAGGGTTTGTTTTATAGGAGTGTATATGCCGGCGGATGGCAACGCACGAGTCAAGGAGAACTTTGTGAGGGAATTTTTGATGTACTATTTAAGGGGTTTACCTTTAGTCACTGTCATAGGGGGAGATTGGAATTGTGTTATTAGGGGTGGGGATGTGGAACCGAGGGGGGCGGGGTGTATGTTGGGCATGTTACGTAATGTGTTTGGAGACGTGGGGGTTTTGGATGTTGTGGGGAGGGGTGGTTGGCAGGTTGAGTATACGTTTGTCAGACGGGATTATGCTGCAAGATTAGATAGGATCTATGCAACGGAAGCTGTACGTGTGTTGGGAGTCAGGACTTTTGATGTGGGGTTTTCTGATCATAGGGCAGTTATGGCAGATCTTGATTGGGAGGGTATGGTTAGGATACATTCGGGTTTTTGGAAATTAAATGCAAGACTCGTGAGGAGTGAGGAGGTGAGTATGGCTTTTGGGGAATGGTGGCAAACTTTTTGGGATTCTAGAGAGGTGGAGTCGTGTGTCTTAGAATGGTGAGAAAGGCATGCTAAGCCGGGTATAGCAGGTTTTTATAAAAGGAAGGGAAGGGAAGAGGCAGGGTGGAGGTATGGGTTGCAAAATTATTTTTGAATATCAGCTAAATGGGTGTTATGAGGAAGGAAGGGGGGGCGGCAGTACGGAAACATGGTGCAGCTCAAGGACAGGTTGGCAGAGTTACATAATGGTAGATTTGATTCGGTATGTGTAAGGGCAGGAATGGAGGCTGTGCTGTGGGGTGATAAACCTTCGGGAAGTGTTTTGCGAGGTTTTAGGAGGGTAAGGCAGAAGGATTCGACTATTTTAAACTTGGAGGTAAGTGAGGATATGGGTGGTTATCATAAGGGACAGGTACTGAATACTACAGAAGGCATGAGCAATTATGCTGATTTCTGGTTCCAAAAGAAGTGGGGGAAGGGGGAGG
This sequence comes from Cherax quadricarinatus, assembly GCF_038502225.1. NCBI lineage: Eukaryota > Metazoa > Arthropoda > Malacostraca > Decapoda > Parastacidae > Cherax > Cherax quadricarinatus. The sequence continues at coordinate 36,317,701 of NC_091310.1, read as the reverse complement.
AGGACGATGCTATTGAGGAGGTGTGGGGGGGAGAGGTTTAGGGTCATGTGGAGAGGAGGGCATGGGGATGGGAGGTGAGATTAGCATGGGGGAAGTTGAGGAGGCTGTGTTCAACATGAGTAATGGCAAGGCACCGGGTATGGATGGGATATCAAATGATTTTTATAGAATTCAATGGGAACACATTAAGTACTGTCTGGTGAGGGTCATGAATTGTATGCGACGGGAGGGACAGTTAGGACAGACTCAGCAAACGGGTGTAGTGGTATTAGTAGCAAAAAAGCAAGAGGGAAGAGTATTGAGTGAGTACAGAGCTATTTCGCTAATGTGTGCCGACTATAAGATTTTCGCGAAGATACTGGGCAATAGGATGAAGAAGGCGTTAGGTGGGGTTATTCATAAGGGGCAGATGGGTATTTCGGGCAGAAGCATGAGAGATGGGCATGGCCGCATTAGGGATTTTTTGGAGGGTTGCAACGGGGGAGGGCTTTTGGGCATTGATTGGGAAAATGCATACGACTGTGTGGATAGAAACTTTCTGAGGGCTAGTTTGTTGCATCTTGGTTTTGGCATGGGAGTGGTGAGGTGGGTTGATACATTGTATTCATCTGCAATGGTGCGAGTACAAATTAATGGCAGGTTGGGAAGGCCTGTAAGGATGGAGAGGGGTTTGAGACAGGGGCGTCCCCTGTCTCAAATATTGTTTGCGTGTATGCAGCATCCATTTTATGGGCTCGTTGAGGGGAGGGGGATTTTAAATGGGGACAAGGATGGGTGTATAGATGTGGTGGGGTATGTGGATGATACCACTGTTCTGATAGCCGGAGTGGAGGGATTGCATACGGTGGAAAGTGTGTTGGAGCTTTTCGGGAGGGCATCTGGCATGCGGGTGAACAGAGCAAAATCAAGTTTGCTGGAGGTGGGTGCCTGGGTGGGGGGGGGCTTGGGGTTGGAGTTTGGGTGGAAAGTAGTGGCTAGGCTAAAAATTTGTGGAGTTATATACATGACAGATGCGCGGGAGGCTAGGCAGGTGAATTTGGAGGTGGTGGTGGAGAAGGCAGTAAAAAGGTTAAGGAGTTTACGGGCGGGGGACGTCACCTTACAACAGCAGGCGATAATCGTAAATTCATTAGTTTATAGTAAAGTGTGGAGTATGGCTGTGGTGTATCCACTGCGGACTCCAGACGTACATGAGATTCAGAGGAGGGCATTACGTTATGTTTGGGGTTTCAGGAGGGCATGGCTAAGCAAGGAGGTGATGTCGAATAAATGCAGTGGAGGAGTAGGCCTTTTAGCATTGGGGCCGAGAGTAAAGGCCTTATATGTGAAACAGAGGTTCGTTAGGGAGGGGGGGGGGAAGAGGGGTTAGAGTGGGGAAAGTGATGGAGAATGTGCGGAGATGGTGGAGCGGAAAAGAATTAATTGAATGCGAGGATATGCTGAGGTTATTGTTATTGATTAGGGAGGTGGAAAAGCTTAGGGTGGGGCGTTTGGTGATGATGAGCAGAAGGCCGGAAATCATACAGGGGGTATCGGTTTATCGCTTGTATGATTGGGGTATGATATGGAATGACTTTTGAAAGCTTAAGTTAATGCTGAGAGTACGGGAGTTTGTATATAGATTTATAATGGGGATATTAGCATCGAAAGCTGTTTTGTGTTCAATGGGATTGGTGAGGGAACAGACCGGCGATCACTTTGGAGAACAGGAAACAGCTTTTCATGCGGTTTATTTCTGTGAAGAGTTGAGGGAGGTAAGGGTGTGGTTAGCGAAGGTTTTTAGGTTGATGGGTGGGGGTAATGTAGAGACCCTGCGAGCCTTAACATTAGAAGTACGCGGGGTCTCCAGAGAAGTGAAAAGGGCGATTATGTATGTAGTGGTGGATTTTCTGTATATTTCCTGGGGGATGAGGGACACAGGAGGGGGAAGAATTAGAATTAGGGCAATTGCGGTGGGCATATATAGAATGGTTTGCAGAAACAAACTTATTTACAGGGGACAGTGGAGGGCACGTTTTCTGGAGACCTACTGCAAACTTACGGTCATTGGCCTCATTCAGTTGGCAAGCTAATTATACGTAAAAGACACATTCCCTGCTCAGACGCTGTGCTAAGCGGTCGTCAGCTGTCTCTCCTCTGTCCTGACACCTGGTGGAGGAGCTTTGCGACGACAACAACAATGGCGACTGTTTTTTGCCGAAGAGTTAATACTGTTTGTATTGACCTCATAAAGGGCGCAATCCCCAGTGCATCGATTAATGTGTTGGTGCCGATGATCATCCGCGATATACATGGCGATATACATGGCATCCAGCGTGAATCCTTGTGTGGCGTTGCTTTAAATGGACTATCCCGGATTTTTGTCAAGTTTTGTGATACCAAGACCTATGAGCAGATTGTCAACCAGTATCAGGATGTTAGCAGGCAAGTCACCCCAGCAGTTACAGTTAAGTTACACAACGTTTCACAATACTATACGTGGGTGCGTGTGTGAAACGTGCCTTTTGAGGCTAACGAAGTTGACATACGTGACGCCTTCAAATACTATGGGACGATCCACCAGGTCGGTGGTCTGACGGCCACTATGCTGGTTTGCAGGAAGGGTCTTGTTAAAAATGTCCCTGCGCCAACCAATACCTTTGTACATAAACCTAGAGGAGTTCCGTACCCAGGTATATATTACGTATCCTGGACAGAGACGAACTTGTCGCCTATGCGGCGCATTGGATCACATTGCTGCACAATGTGTTAAGCGCCAGCCGCCCACGGGACGTGGTCGTCGTCCGGATAGTGAGGATCCTCGTCTGATTCTGGCAGATGAAGTAGTTGAGGACTTACCGCGCCTGAAATCGTGGAGTGATGAGGTGGATTGGGCCATGCTCATGGAGTCATCCTGCGTGACTCTACCTGGAATGGTCAACCATAATGTGGTAGAACATGGTGGACGTGAGAGCCCTCAAGCAAGAGAGGATGCTGAAATGGAAGCTAACATTGTATCGACATTGAGCGACCTTTTAGTGTCACAGGAGTACGATTCTGTGCTGTGTGTGCCTGCGTTGGAGTGTTCAGACGAGGTGAGAACGCAGTTAAAGGATGTCGATCAGTTAATTGACGTAAGTGGAGTAGAAGGTCCGAGAGTTCATACTGTTGCAGTAGAAGTTCACAGGTCCTGATAACGCTGCGGATGCTGTTTCTAGGAAACGTGTGGCTACCCCGCCCGACTCCGATGATGTCTTGACCCCTGGTCAGCGTTCTGGGAAAAAGACATGGTCGGAAGTCACGGGTGGGGGGTCGCTTGGTCCCAGGACAGCGAGTAATATACCAGAGAATGTGCAAGGTAAAGGTGGCGCCTTTGATGTTAGTCAACGTAAAGGGAAAAAGGGTGTGGTGGTCCCTCGAGGAAAGCCACCGTTAGCGAAGTTAGGTGTATAACCATTAATGTTAATGGTATGAAAAGTAACAGAAAGCAAGTGCAGGTTCATGAGTGGTTGCATCGTTTTGCAGTAGACGTATGTTTCGTACAAGAACATAACCATAAAGTTGGAAGTTCTTTTGCGATAGATGGTTACGATGTTTATATGGCTCCCTCAAGTCGTCTGAAAGGTGGTGTGGCTGTATTAATAAAAGCGACCAGCCTGTTCGTGATGAAACATTGGGAGGAAGTGGGGGGGGGGGTCGCGTGATCCGCATCATAGGTGAGTGGGGTACTCATCAGGTTGGTTTTGTAGGAGTATACGGGCCAGCTGAGCATGATGTTACTATTAAAAATAATTTTGTTAATGATGTTCTTGTCTACTATTTGAGATCCCTGCCTGATATAACAGTGGTTGGTGGCGACTGGAACTGTGTGGTGCGCCGTAAAGACGTAGAGCCGAGGGGAGCGGGTTATTGTTCGATTATTTTGGGTGATTTATTGTCTGGGCTGGGGTTAGTGGATGTACGTGGAAGCAGTGACGTAGTGATTGAGCACACTTTCGTGGTAAGGACTATGCTGTGCATTTACACAGGGTGTATGTGTCTCGGCGGGTAGTTGTAACCAAAGTGCGTGTGTTAGACGTATATTTCTCCGACCATCGCCGTGTTCTCGTAGAGCTTGACTGGAGAGGTCTCCCAACTCCTTTTAAAGGATATTGGAAGTTAAATACTCATTTACTTCAAAGTGCGGAAGATGAGACACTCTTCAAGCACTTATGGACGTCTATGGGAGTAGACTTCTTCCATAGTAGTGATTTAGTGCGACAATGGGACGAGGTTCTGAAGCCTCAAATTAAGGAATTTTATGTGCGTCGGGGTAAGGAGGTCTCTCGATTGGAGTATGGATTTTTGAGGTACTTAGAGGATTCTTTACAGAACTGTTATGCGCAAGGAGAGGTATCAGGCATTTACCCGGTGGACGAGATTGACAATCTAAAGGAACACACCCAGGTGCTGAAAAATGTGGTTTTTGATGGGGCGCGTATTTCGAGTGGAGTCGAGGAGGCTGTGTGGGGTGATAAGCCGTCTGCATGTGTCTTACGTCGTCAGACACAAAGGAGACAGGCGACTGAAATCATGAGTTTAGTGGTGCAGGATGACGTTGAAGGGTATAGTGAAGGTCAGGTTGTAATAACAACTGAAGGAATAAGTTATTATGTTGATAAATGGTTTAAACTCAAAATGCTAAATAAAGAAGTAAGCGTGGATGCAATACAGGAATTGGAGCAGAATGTACGATGTGAGTTGAATGATAATGACCGCTTACTCATGGGTGGGCCTATAACTGACGCTGAGGTGTGAGAGGCTTTATAGGGGATGCGCAAGGGCAAGGCGCCAGGTATTGATGGCATCCCGTGTGAATTTTATATTCAACACTGGGAGGTCATAAGGACTTTTCTGGTACGTTTACTCAATGCGAGGAAGGAGGGGGGACGTTTAGGTTTGTCTCAGAGTACGGCGGTTTTGGTGCTAGTTAAAAAATGTGACATACCCGTATCACTTAAGGATTACCGACCAATATCGCTATTGTGTAGTGATTATAAATTATATGCAAAAATTTTAATGAATAGGATTAAGAAAGTGTTTGACAAGGTAATACATAAGGGTCAGTTTGGCGTGCCAGGTAGGTCAGTGTTTGATGGTCATGGGAATATCAGGGAGTTTGTCGAGGAATGCGGAACGAGGGGCGGGGGTGGTGTTTTGGCCTTAGACTGGCAAGCTGCTTTTGATAGTGTAGAAAGGGAGGTGATGTGGAAGTTTATGAGATGGCAGGGTTTTGGGAACGAGATCATTATGTGGGCTCGTTCTTTGTACAGTGGTGCTGGGTTTCAAATACAAATTAATGGGAAGTTAGGAGATTTTGTCAAATTGAATAGAGGCATTCGACGGGGATGCCCTATGTCTCAAATGTTCTTTGCTTGCATGTAGGACCCTTTTTATTGGACAGTTTGTGGGCGGGGAGTAGATTCGTCGTGGGGTTCGGGTGGTGATCGCCCAACCATAGTAGGTTATGTAGATGATACAACTGTCCTATTACGTACGAGAGAGCAATTGAGTTGTGTGGGAAGACTTGTAGACGTTTTTGGTAGAGCAACAGGAATGCGGGTTAACAACGAAAAATCAAAGATTATGAAGTTGGGAGATTGGGCGAGAGAGGAGGTAGGTATAGAGACGTGGACGGTGGTTGACTGTATTAACATATGTGGTATACAGTATATGAGAAAGGTTGATGAGACGAGGGCATGTAATTCGGGGAGGGTGGTAAATAGTGTTTTGAGGCATTTAAATAGTCTAAGGCCACGACATTTAACCCTACACCAGCGAGCGATAGTAATTAATGTTCTTCTTTATAGTAAAGTTTGGCACGTTGCTGCGCTGTATCCACTAATACAGGGGGATCTCAAACATCTTTTAAATAGAGTTTATAGATTTTTATGGGGCTCAGGGTGCGACTGGCTCACAAGAGCGGTGGTAGAGACACCAATGTGTCAAGGAGGATTAGGTCTTGTTCCTTTAAGAAGCCGAGTCATTGCTTGTTATGTAAAGCGTCGTTTTCTCCGACTGGGTGGTAGGCATGGTGGTTTAACAGAAATGTATCGTGACCTGCGCAGGTGGTGGGGAAGGACAGATTTAATTAGGTGTGAAACGATGCTACGTGTGTTACTATGCATGCGAGACGTGCGGAACGTTAAATTGAGTGCTTTGGAAAGAGTGGGTATGGTGAAAGTTGAGGTGAGAGTTCAGGGAATGTTCCCCATGTACGCGTGGTGTGATATATGGAAGCGGGTTCATCAGTTGCGTCTCCTTCCTCGAGTACGCGAAGTGGTTTTTAAATTTTTGCACGGGATTCTGCCGTCCAAGGTGGTGTTGTCTATTCGGCGTGTAGAGGAGGACCGGAGTTGTTCAGCGTGCGGGGAGGACGAATCAGCGTTTCATATTATGTATTTCTGTGAAGCTTTGGGTATAGTACGTGAGTGGTTAAGCAGGGTTTTACGAATGATATGGGGGGGGAGGTATGTCGGCACTTAGGGCGTTGAGTTTTGATGTGGGTGGGGTTGACATCTCTGTGCAACGTGCTGTGTCGTATGTCGTAGCCGATTTTATTTGTGTCATGGACCATGAGGCATGTTGAAGGTAATGACAGAATCCGGGTTTTAGCGGGAACAATTCTTCGAACTAAGTGTCGAAATCAGTTGCTCTATGGGAGGAGATGGGAGAAAGATTTCCCGTCTGCATATAGAGCGTTAGAGTTACAGGATTTGAGATAAGTTGGGTTTCGTTCATTTGGTAATCTAACGGGCTGGTCAGCTGCGTTTGTGTGTAAATGTCTGTGTGAATGTTGTATGTACGTCGCCAATGTGATGATGACATTAATAGAAATGTGAAAAGTTTCTATGTGCGGAACGTTAACAGTTTTGCCTTTTATTCTTATATACCAATCATTGGTATTTGTATAGATGTATTTTCCTATTACATGCAATATATGATGTTAATTGTAATTGCTTACATTATTTGTTGAGATGTAAAATAACACATCGTATTTGTGTTATTTGGATGTTTTCGTCGTCTATTCATTACTACCTATGTCTATGTTGGTGTGTATGAGTGTGCTTGTGTGTGTGTGTTATTGTGTGTGTTAGTTTTTTAACACAATGATTTATTATATAATTAATTCTTCGTGTACGCTTGCCAGTGTATATACAACATGGTTAAACATGTTCTTTACTAATGTGTAATGTGTTGTCTGAGTATAAACCTATTGTCAATGCTTTGTTTGTGTGTATGTTGTATACCATTACATTATACGGTATTGTTGGCCGTGTGAGATGATTGTAAATTAACCGTTTTCTTTTATAAGTTTTTTTATACATTTATCATGGTGTATCTCGCTGTTTTAAATAAAATATAAAAAAATTATACGTAAAGACTGGTTTCCTTTATAAGCGGGTTGCCATTAGTTTTTCGGAGGGAGAGTGTATAAGGTAAAGGACTTGCGAAGGAATGTGAGGGTCGGGAAGGTATGTACTGCGTGGTGCTGTGTTGACATGTAAGTTTTGTGTGCAAGATTTTGATTAGCCCAAGATTTGTATAAATTAGGTCCTTGTGATTCAAAGGGAGTTATAGAAGTCACTGTCCATGTTAGTCTACCAGTTTTTGCAAAGATAATTTTTCTGGTATGTATTTTCGCAGTATTTATTGTAATTTTGTAGGGAATTTCTTTCCTCTTAGATGGGGTTTATATTTGTTTTTACATAATTTGTTTTCCATCACTTTTGTAATGTTATTAAGTTTCGTTGCTGATGCAACGTATGCTGTAAAAATCTTGCAGTTGTTGATGCTTTACACGCTTATGCAATTTTGTGTAATGCTTATTTTTGTTATAGAGTAATGTTTTCTGATAATTACCAGACTTTGTTCTTAAGTTAAATCTCATAAACAGTTGCATGTATATATAAAGTTACAAAAATTTATGTTTGATCACTGCTGTGATCAATACGTGTGCGAATGATGTGGGTGTATTTATAGATGAGTTTTCTGGGGGGGGGACCCCCGTCCAACAATTTTGTGTGTATGTCAGATATATTATCATTTTGTATAATGTGTGTCAGTGAATGGTGTGTATGTATTTTGCGTGTTTCAAAATTTTTTCTCTTGCACTTGTGATATAATTCTTCGTAATCTTGTCCAGATCCTGTATTATTGTGGTATTTAATATTTTATACTACCTTGTAATTTATGATGTTTTAAATAAAATATAAAAAAATACCTCCGAAATGAAGCTACGTGCATTTTGTTTAATGGTGTCTGAAATGGCGATTAAAGTTGAAATTTGCTACTTGGATCACTAGGCGGGTGTCAGTAAATCGTCTTAGGTTGGAGAAGTTTGAGCTCCACACATGTTGCTGTATGACCCTAGTGGGTTTAGCGCTTTGTTTTGATTATAATTATGCACACGAGGCCTGGTCACAGACCGGACTGCGGGGGCGTTGATCCCCGAAACCCTGTCCAGGAATACATGTTAGTTGTTTCTGCATGCATTGTGTTCATTGAGATGTTTGTATGGTACGTGTTGTTCACCGACGTATGCCTGTCACAACCTCCGCTAAGGATTGTGTAAACACCTGCTTGACTGGTCAGGTCTTTGATGACTGTGCTGGTTGTTGAGTCGGCTTGTGCAAGTACTTAGGAAACGTTCAAGGTAACTTTACTGTTATGAAATATTATGACATAACTTTTTAAAGTGGTGTTAGTGCTGGAGTTTTGAGACTCTATGACCGCGGGTTCAATCCCGGCCGGGGGTATGGTTTATTTGCAATCGTGTCATTACGATTTCTTGAGTCGTAGTGGAATTGTTCCAGCACTACTGGATTGGTGGCTTCTCACCGTTTTAACTTCGTCTATTGGTGAATTAGATCAAACTTCTGCCACCCTGTTTAGTGAAGACTCCCCTGGCATGCTGAAACTATGCACTCCACACTATGGAATGGCCAGCGATAGTTCTTGCTAGCAGATAAACATTTGATATACTAATCAAGCATCCTTATAAGCGCTATTGTTTTACTGTCTACCATAACAGGTGTTGTCTGTAATGTCAGCAATAAGAAAACACGTGTAATTAGCATTAGATGTATTGACTAGTACTCAGTTGCACTCGCCTACTCCTGTTTGCAGGTAGATTCACACCTGGTCTCAGCTGTTATCACCCGGCTTTTTCTAAACTCTTATTCTCAAGGTTGTGTTATGGTTCCTTAATAACGACAGCATGCGATTGCTAGAGACACGTACCAAGAAGTCTTTAACTAGTTTTTGGTTGTAATACTATAAAAAATTCGTTGTTTGCAACTGACCTTATCAATATTAAGTGTCTTGTTTAGTCTTCACTGGTCTTAGTATTGTATAGTCTCTTCGCATGTTTTAAGTCTTTCTTGGCTAAATTTGTATGTAATACATTGAACGTAATATGCCTTGTCTAGTACAGTCTAATAATGTGTCTGTAATACCTTGATCAACAATGACATTATTTCTTTATTCTAATATTTATTATCTCAGCCTTCTGGTACATGTGAGAATGACTTTGCATAAGATATGCTAATTATATTGCTACTGATGTGTGTGTGCGTCAAAAGCAACAATCCATGTACACTTAAAGGGCTGTATTTCTCAGTGTACATACACTGAAGCGTTGAATTCTGCCCTATCTTAGGGACTAAAGTGCCTTGACTGATGGTAAACAGGTTACATGCAGTTTTTAAGACCCATAGTGTAGTCCATAAACTTTAGAAGTCAGTTAAGCAATTATTTTGAGAATTGCTCCAACATAATGTATTTTTTTCACTATCTAATTACCGGATCAACATTAATGCTCCACTTAAATATAAATATAAACTACGAGAAAATCTTCAATAAAAAATATTAACATAGCACATTACTATAGGTAAACACAAAGCGCGCCATGTTTGAGCACTGTCATAATTTTCAGGTTATTTGTACCAATCGGTATATTTTTTAAACAATAGATTTTTACAGCTTAAAATCTGTTATCCTGCCTCGGCTTAATAAATTTGTTGATGGTATATAATACCTACAAGTTGATAAGACACCTGCAACACTTGAGTATCTTTATTGTCGAAGCGTTTCGCCATCACAACTGTTGTCTTCATTATAATACAGGGAAAACATTTCGGAAATAAAGATACTTTAGTTTAAGAAAGATGCCTCAGTTTAATTTGAAGTTTGCCTCTAGTTATGGCATGCCATTACCAGGGTATGACTCAGAACACTCGACATTCATGTACCTGTTTACCACTATGTGAATAGGGGCAGAAAGTCAGAGTAGTCATTTATAACAATGACCAACTTTCTCTTGGACGATTTACCCTTGGCCGTTTCAGCTTTGTTCCGTAACTGAATCCAAATTTCTAAATTCTGTGTCGCGTATTGAAAATTTGCCTTAGTTTAAACCCAATTCATTATCGACTTTTATCTTAAGATTAAGTCCCGTGCGAGCCCGAGCTTTACATAACCTGGTTTGAATAAGCTAGATCAAAATGCCTGTGGTCAAAATATTGTAGCTGGCACATGCGCACGCGCAAAAAAGTTCAGTGTTTAGTGGCCGTCATTGGGCTCACAGTGGCCCTGTTGATATTCCAAGAAAGAAAAATAAGACAAAAGTCTGTTGTTTACGGTCGAGTTTTAGGAAGAGCTGTGAAGTTGAGACATTTGTATGCTGATGTGTACACGGAAATGCCTAGTCTCGATACCGTGAGGAACCAATGACACACTTAACTGATAAATTACTGTTTCTTTTACACCAGTATTTCTTCCGAGTATTTTTCATTAACAGCAGTATCTGTCCTGATTTGTTGAATGTTACGAAGCCCTTTACTAAAAAAAAAAAACAAGTCACAGGAAATATATTCATTGATGAATGCTCGATGCCCTTCAGTTGAGAAAAGTATTTGTCAATATGCTTCAAAATCTTGATAACTGTATATCAGATACGAGGAAAAATATTAGGATTCTGACGAATGACGCATGGTTTGTTGATAATACAAGGAGTCGAATCATAGATAACTGGTGGGGGAGAGACCTGATGTGGGGAGGGTGGGGGTTAGAATTTATTTTTCAGAAGAGTTTTGAAGAGGGAATAGCATCGGGTCTTGTGGTCCAGCCGCAAGTTGGGGAGGTGGGGATACAAGGCCATGCATAATCTGATTATTAAGTATTTTATATTATCGTGTTGATTAATTTAAGGTATATAATTTAGAAATATATTGAGGCAGTCGAGGATAGTATATTGATCATATCACAGAATAGGGAGGCACTAGTGTTAAGAGTTTTATTGATCAGTTTGGCATAGGAAAGCGCCAAGATGCGAGGGGACATTGTCAGTCAAATCATGATTGACCTCAGATACCTCTTTTATGGTGTAAAGAACTTTATATTGTTTTATATTGCTCGTATTTGTGTGACAGTAATTGCAAAACATTTTTAACCAGTGTCGGCCACATTAAAAATAAAACTACAGCCAACCACGAATCTTAGGTCATTATAGGCAGTTTAATCGTCTTGAGAGTTATTCGGAATTAGTTGATTCCTATCTATTCCACGCGGGTTACAAAGATGACAAATCACCCGTGCATCAGTATAAAGAATACTTAGATCCCAAAAATGGTTAATAAAGTAAACTTTCCGTGTATTTACACTTGCATATTTTCTTGTGTATATACCAGTTAGAGCAACATGTTTAGTCATGAACACATGAAGGTAATTTAGGCTACAAAGCAACAATACTCCTGTGTTAATAATACACAGTTGGTAAAATTTATATATTGTATGTAGCTGTAATTTATTGAATATATAAACATGACTCGAAACATTATACATTTGAAATCCAGTGTGTGACCAACTTCTCAGTCTGTGTAAGCAGAATTTAAGGAAACACACTTCTTAGCCAAAAAATGAAATAAATTCAGGAGAGACTTCTCAAATGATAATGGTAAATAGAGTTCAGTGAGGCACAATACTCAGCCGAGAAGTGTTAGAAGAGTTCAAGGATATTTAGAGACTTCTCAAAATATTTTGCGTAATCTAACAGTGGTGCACTTGCACCGAGCCGGTCTCGCTGACAGTGGTGCACTTGCACCGAGCCGGTCTCGCTGACAGTGGTGAACTTGCACCGAGCCGGTCTCGCTGACAGTGGTGCACTTGCACCGAGCCGGTCTCGCTGACAGTGGTGCACTTGCACCGAGCCGGTCTCGCTGACAGTGGTGCACTTGCACCGAGCCGGTCTTGCTGACAGTGGTGCACTTGCACCGAGCCGGTCTCACTGACAGTGGTGAACTTGCACCGAGCCGGTCTCGCTGACAGTGGTGCACTTGCACCGAGCCGGTCTCGCTGACAGTGGTGCACTTGCACCGAGCCGGTCTCGCTGACAGTGGTGCACTTGCACCGAGCCGGTCTTGCTGACAGTGGTGCACTTGCACCGAGCCGGTCTCACTGACAGTGGTGAACTTGCACCGAGCCGGTCTCGCTGACAGTGGTGCACTTGCACCGAGCCGGTCTCGCTGACAGTGGTGCACTTGCACCGAGCCGGTCTCGCTGACAGTGGTGCACTTGTACCGAGCCGGTCTCGCTGACAGTGGTGCACTTGTACCGAGCCGGTCTCGCTGACAGTGGTGCACTTGTACCGAGCCGGTCTCGCTGACAGTGGTGCACTTGTACCGAGCCGGCCTCGCTGACAGCACACCGACCTAAAGCACTGCCTACTGTGTGTTATTTCCGTCTCTCTGCTGAGTGGCTAACGAGTTTTGGTAACGCTGGGTGCCCTCGCTTACATTGAATGTTTTGTTTCGTAAATATGTTTAAAATAACATGTACATTGCAGTTGGATAAAAAAGAATTTAGCAGTGATATGACCGAATATTATCACTTGGCATTAACGTTTGACCGCTTTCGAGGGCTCTTCTACCCCCGCTGAACAAGGCCCGAGGCCACAGGCTTCCATGTTGACAGTCATGAAGACTACGGTTTGGAATACCTGCACCTAGGCTGAAGCACTGATTGCCTTTTCTTCTACTGTCTTCTGTATATAATTCTGCATGGCTGAGGGACTATCACCTCGTCATCAACAGTCGTTCGTTCATAAACTTATATTGCATCGATAGTCACTAGTTAGCGAAACGTTTACAAAAAGTAGATAATCATATTGCACATTTCTAGTAGTTTTTTTTTTCAGTTTTAAAGAAATTACTCTATTTACATGATTTATTTTTATTTGGTTTAGTTAGGCTAGAATATTGTTTAAAAATCAAAATAATAAATTGACATACCAGCAAAAGTAAATATGAAATAGTAGGTCAGATTTTGATATTGCCAGCAAAGCGGGATCCTGTGGGTACTAGCGCAAGAGCATGTGGATACGTACAAAAGGCCTGTTAAGTAAGCCCCAATGAAAGGTGTTCATCTGGATTTAATATCTTAAATTCTTATCTGTTGCAAGCAAATTGACGGTATTTGCTAAATATGTCCGGAAGCATGGTACAGTCGATGCCTTGAATAAACTAGTATTAAACAATTAATATCAAATAGTTTTGGTTTCCAAAACAGAAGTTTAAAATTTATTGCTAGATAAGAACTAGCAAATGAGTTTGAAAAAAGTAGAACAGAATATATAGGAACTAACCGATTATCGTCATGAAAAGAATCGGGCTAAAAGGAAGACATGTCTGTAGAGAAAGTTTGAAGATCAGCAGATTAAGTCATTGCTAGAACTAAGGCTAGAATAAAAGTGTATGATAGTTCAGTTTGTGGAAAGAGATCAATCACTTGAAATATAAAGTGTGTTGTGGAGAGAGAAAAAATAAATAACCATACACTAAGCGTTACATTTTAGTGTTCGAAAATCCAAAAATTTAGACACTCATCCAAGCAACTAGTACAGGAAATAGCAATAAGACGATACCTGAAGTCTTGAAACTATATAAGCACTGTCATGTATTTTGTTTAAATTATTGTACAGAAACAGAATTTAAACACTTGGTTTATGATAACGTGCATTTTTTGGAGCTGGTTCATCAGTTATTTATTACAAAAATTCATTTCTTTTTATTAATGGTGATGCCTTCTGTTAATGTCTTTAGACCAGGAACGACAGCAAACCTTCCGTCATTGTAATGTGTGATATCATTTCCTTGTATTTTTTAGCATTTCACTCGTCTGATTGTCCCACAGCCTTAGTTAAGTGTTACATTACTAATATTTCACTGGGGGTTCTTTTATTTTTAATCGTATTTTCATTTCTAATTTAACACGCACAAAAATCCTTGTACGGAAAGTACACTGGATTCAAACTGTTGGCATTGTTAATATTTTTTTTTTTTTACAGAAAGTACACTGAAGATCGTTGTAGGTAATTTCACAAATGATGTAACTTGACAATATTATCACTTTTCAAAGATGCATCATGTGAATGTCCGACTTTGAGGAGCTAAAATCGAATTCTATACAAATGTCCACCAAGAAGTTTACGACAACTCTGGTTTCTGAGCGCCATAATCCACATTTCTCCACCTGGAATATTAGTGTTTGTGTGTGTTTGTTTTGAGAGTTTACTTTAATCCAAACTTTAGGGATAAAGTATTCTTAAATGATAGTACGAGGACACGTGCAGCCTTATTGACTCATGTGTAAAGTTTTAAGGCAAATTACCCAACCACTTCACACGTCACATTGACTCTTATCTGTTTCTTGTAACATGGGGGGAAATCCTGTAAGGAAATCTTTAAGTGGCGATAAAGATTATGCAAATGTTTTACCTGGTGACTTAGTGAGTAATTCCCAATAATCAGTTAATGCATGTTGAGTCCGCTGCTTCATCCAGGAAGGTGTTGTTAAATTAGACACATGTGCAACTCTTGGGTATCTTTATTGAGGAAACGTTTCGCCACACAGTGGCTTCATCAGTCCATACAAAGGATAAACTTGAAGAACAGGAGGAGAATGAGGTAATCAGTTCCTAAGCCTTGAGTCGATGTGGTCAGTCCATCAATCTTGAATAGAATACGGCATAAAAGCGGAGAAGCAGCTTATAAACCGTATGGCAGGAGAGGTGCAGCAGTCGTAGGTGGTCACATTTGCCCAGTGTGGAAGTAGGTCGTGCCCAAGGGTTAGGCAAGCGAAGAAATCCCAAGTATTAAGATCCCAAGAAGTTGCAGTGTCTGACAGGATTGTAGATGGTGTCTAATTTAACAACATGTCGGTTCTTTGAACCATTCATCTACAATCCAGGAAGGTGTTGTGGTTGCTCCTTTCTTGAAAATGGGGTATGTAGATTTCAGCTTTTTTTTTTTACCTGTATTATGTTTTTGTGCATTCTGTCCTCGGATGATTGTAGTTTCGGAACATTTAGAACCCCTACGATTAATGTCAGATGACCTTTTCCCTGGGAATGTCTGGTAGTTCTTTGTTATCCCAGTCAATTATATGTTCGGGTTAAACTTACTGAGCATTCCTTCACGTTGGCTATTTCTTAGCTATGATATCAACTTCATAGAATGTTCGCACGCAGTACTTTCATTCATTGAGTCAGTGATAAGAGGCTTCACGGGATGTGCTCACACAATAAGCTCAATATGCTTATTGTGTGAGCAGTGGTCAGTGGTCAGTCGTCACGTGAGGTCACAGACCCTGAGCTGCTTTGGGGATTAGCGCGGACGGTTACAAAGTATGGCTTGCTTCTGCAGTGTTTTAAAAATTGAGGTTGGAGAGTTGAAGGAGGAGGTCTTGCTTCTCCAGGAGGAGATTAGGAGGCTGAAGGTCCACCTCAGTGGGTCTGGGAGAGAGTGTGAGGTGGCTGGAGTTGTGGGGAATGAGGCTTCTAGCAGTGAGGTGCAGTCCAGCACCTGCTACAAGTGGCGAGTGGTAATCAGTAATGGGAGGAGAATCAGAATAAGGAAAGTTAAGAGTGAAGATCTGAAGGTAGGAAATCGCTTCTCTGTTCTTCAGGATGAATGTACTTCAGTGGCCAGTGAAGGTAAGGGTACTACTGCCCCTGCTAACAGAGGTAAGCGCATTCTTGTGGTTGGAGACTCTCAGGTAAGATATATGGACCATGTTTTTTTGTAATAGGAATAAGAAGATGAGAGATAGAGTGTGCTTCCCTGGAGCTGGTGTTGGGGACATAGTTAACAGGCTGGATAATATCATGTCAGGTAATGGGAACAAGCCCAATATCTGTCTCAGTGCTGGTGGAAATGATATTGGGAAGGGTAGGAGAGAAGAGCTGCTAGATAAGTACAGGTCAGCTATAGATTTCATTAAGTCTAAGGGAGGGGTCCCAATCATATGTAGCATCTTACCTAGAAGGGGAGTAGGAAATGAATGGTTGTCTAGGGCAGTTGGTGTAAATTGCTGGCTAGACAGATACTGCAAGGAACTTGCAATCCCATTCATTGACAACTGGAACAACTTTTATGGCAAACATGATATGTATGCAAGGGATGGGGTACATATCTCTGGGGCTGGGGTGGTAGCACTTGCAAACTCAATTGAGAAGGCCATTGGTGAAATGCCTATGATTTTAAACTGACAGAAGATAGAGGTATAGGTGTGTGTGGGAAACAAGCAGGTTGCAACACTAGGGTTGGAAACAGTAAATGTATAAAAGGCATTCAGCATGAAGTTATAAATAAAGACAATAGATCAGGTCAGCAAACAAAGGGGGACAACAGAGGGCAGCAAGGGACTAGCTCCCTTAAGGTTTACTATACTAATAGTAGGAGTGTAAGAAATAAGATAGATGAGCTAAGATTAATTGCAAGTGCAGGAAACATAGATATTATTGCTATAACAGAGACCTGGCTCAATCTGAAAGATAGAGAGATGCCCTCTGAATGTCATATACAAGGCTATAAATTATTCCACACTGACAGGGTCAACAGGAAGGGTGGTGGAGTAGCGATGTATGTCAGAGACAATTTAAATTGTTGTGTTAGACAAGATATAAAATTAGAAGCGTCAGCCACTGAATCTGTTTGGTTACAGCTTCTCGAGGGCAGAGAAAAACTAATTTTGGGTGTGATTTACAGGGCCCCAAATCTTGATAGGGAGTGCAGTAAACTTCTATGGGACGAAATTCGTAAGGCATCTACATACGAAAATGTTGTGCTAATGGGAGATTTCAACTATAGACAGATTGACTGGAGCAATTTGACAGGAAATTTAGAGTCAGGTGACTTTCTTGATACGATCCAGGATTGTTTTTTTTAAAACAGTTTGTGACAGAGCCAACTATGGGAAATAACCTCCTTGACTTGGTTCTTGCCATTAGGGAAACACTAATTAATAATCTTGAGGTGAAATTGCCGACCTAGAAAATGTACAGAGAACTTTCACGGCGCGCATAACGGAGATAAAACACCTCAATTACTGGGAGCGCTTGAGGTTTCTAAACCTGTATTCCCTGGAACGCAGGAGGGAGAGATACATGATTATATACACCTGGAAAATCCTAGAGGGACTAGTACCGAACTTGCACACGAAAATCACTCACTACGAAAGCAAAAGACTTGGCAGACGATGCACCATCCCCCCAATGAAAAGCAGGGGTGTCACTAGCACGTTAAGAGACCATACAATAAGTGTCAGGGGACCGAGACTGTTCAACTGCCTCCCAGCACACATAAGGGGGATTACCAACAGACCCCTGGCAGTCTTCAAGCTGGCACTGGACAAGCACCTAAAGGCAGTTCCTGATCAGCCGGGCTGTGGCTCGTACGTTGGTTTGCGTGCAGCCAGCAGCAACAGCCTGGTTGATCAGGCGCTGATCCACCAGGAGGCCTGGTCACAGACCGGGCCGCGGGGGCGTTGACCCCCGAAACTCTCTCCAGGTAAACTCCAGGTAATGATGAGCTTGGGGAAAGTGATCACAAATCACTCAGTTTTTATCATGGAATTCCCCTAATAATGGCAATCAAGTCTCCGTCCCTGACTTTCGCTTGGCTGATTTCATAGGACTGAAAAATTACTTAGGTGGGCTGAACTGGAATGACCTGACTAAGGGTCAGGTAGGTGGTGATGGTTGCCGATATGACGCTTTCCAGGGCATAGTTCTAGCTGCTCAGTCAAATTATGTTCCAAATAGGGAAATCAGATCAAACAAAAATGATCCTAAATGGATGAACAATAGATTAAAATATCTGATTGGTCAAAAGAGAGGCATATATAGGCAGATCAAAAGAGGAGAGGGGCAATTAAGAAATCGATATATTCAGTTAGAGAGAAATAAAAAAGGGAATTAGAAAAGCAAAAAGAGATTATGAGGTTAAAGTTGCAAGAGAATCGAAGACTAATCCAAAAGGATTCTTTCAGGTATACAGAAGTAAGATCAGGGACAAGATAGGCCCACTCAAAAGTTCCTCGGGACAGCTCACTGACAGTGATGAGGAAATGTGTAGAATTTTTAACACATACTTCCTCTCAGTTTTTACACAGGAGGATACCAGCGATATTCCAGAAATGATAAATTATGTAGAACAGGACGATAATAAACTGTGCACTATTAGGGTCACAAGTGACATGGTCCTTAGGCAAATAGATAAATTAAAACCTAACAAATTCCCAGGCCCTGATGAACTGTATGCAAGGGTTCTAAAGGAATGTAAAGAGGAGCTTAGCAAACCTTTGGCTAATCTTTTCAACATATCACTACAAACTGGCATGGTGCCAGATAAGTGGAAAATGGCAAATGTGATACCTATTTTCAAAGCAGGTGACAGGTCCTTAGCTTCGAACTATAGACCAATAAGCCTAACCTCCATAGTGGGAAAATTTTTGGAATCAATAATTGCCGAGGCAGTTCGTAGCCACCTTGAAAAGCATAAATTAATCAACGAATCTCAGCATGGTTTTACAAAGGGGCGTTCCTGCCTTACGAATTTATTAACTTTTTTCACTAAGGTATTTGAGGAGGTAGATCATGGTAATGAATATGATATTGTGTATATGGACTTCATTAAGGCTTTTGACAGGGTCCCACATCAGAGACTATCGAGGAAAATTAAGGCACATGGAATAGGAGGAGAAATTTTTTCCTGGATAGAGGCATGGTTGACAAATAGGCAGCAGAGAGTTTGCATAAATGGGGAGAAATCAGAGTGGGGAAGCGTCACGAGCGGTGTTCCACAGGGGTCAGTGTTGGGCCCCCTGCTGTTCACAATCTACATAAACGACATAGATGAGGGCATAAAGAGCGACATCAGCAAGTTTGCCGATGACACCAAAATAGGCCGTCGAATTCATTCTGACGAGGATATTAGAGCACTCCAGGAAGATTTGAATAGACTGATGCAGTGGTCGGAGAAGTGGCAGATGCAGTTTAATATAGACAAATGCAAAGTTCTAAATGTTGGACAGGACAGTAACCAT
The DNA here is from genome assembly GCF_038502225.1 of Cherax quadricarinatus. NCBI lineage: Eukaryota > Metazoa > Arthropoda > Malacostraca > Decapoda > Parastacidae > Cherax > Cherax quadricarinatus. The sequence goes on along the minus strand of NC_091310.1, from coordinate 36,298,300 downwards.
GCCACATATAAACTAAATAATGTAGATCTTAATATTACGGATTGCGAAAAAGATTTAGGAGTTCTGGTTAGCAGTAATCTGAAACCAAGACAACAGTGCATAAGTGTTCGCAATAAAGCAAATAGAATCCTTGGCTTTATATCAAGAAGCATAAATAATAGGAGTCCTCAGGTTGTTCTTCAACTCTATACATCCTTGGTTAGGCCTTATTTAGATTATGCTGCACAGTTTTGGTCACCGTATTACAGAATGGATATAAATGCTCTGGAAAATGTACAAAGGAGGATGACAAAGTTGATCCCATGTATCAGAAACCTTCCCTATGAGTATAGACTAAGGGCCCTGAATCTGCACTCTCTAGAAAGACGTAGAATTAGGGGGGATATGATTGAGGTGTATAAATGGAAGACAGGAATAAATGAAGGGGATGTAAATAGTGTGCTGAAAATATCTAGCCTTGACAGGACTCGCAGCAATGGTTTTAAGTTGGAAAAATTCAGATTCAGGAAGTATATAGGAAAGTACTGGTTTGGTAATAGAGTTTTGGATGAGTGGAACAAACTCCCAAGTACAGTTATAGAGGCCAGAACGTTGTGTAGCTTTAAAAATAGGTTGGATAAACACGTGAGTGGATGTGGGTGGGTGTGAGTTGGACCTGATAGCTTGTGCTACCAGGTCGGTTGCCGTGTTCCTCCCTTAAGTCAATGTGACCTGACCTGACTAGGTTGGGTGCATTGGCTTATGCCGGTAGGAGACTTGGACCTGCCTCGCATGGGCCAGTAGGCCTGCTGCAGTGTTCCTTCGTTCTTATGTTCTTATGTATTATATAAGTACTTAACTGGTTAGTCTCAAGTCTTTAGTATTGTAATTGGCTTGATCTTGGAGTTCAACAATGATTATTGCTACGTCTAAGGTGATACTGACTGAAGCAGGAAGGGTGTGGTGGGGGCAGGAGGAAGGGTGTTGTGGGGGCAGGGAGTGAGGTAAATGTCACGGCTCATTCTTGCATTGTCTGGCTTAGTGGAGGTGTTGAGGTTATAGTTGCAACGCGCCAGTGCATCTTCCACTTCGAGAGCTGCAAGAGAAGATTACAAGGGACCTGGAGGGCAGCAAAGATGCGTTGATAATATACGTGAGAGACCCGTTAATGTCTTCCTAGACGCTCTTGGGGATGTGGAAGGCGAGGTTGTTGCCAGGACGTAAATGGTGCTCTTGCGGGGGGGGGGGGGGTTAGGAGGAGGGGCATGCAAGTGGGGGTTGTGCGAGGCGGGGCCCGTGCTGCTGGAGGCGGGGCAATGTTCTAGTGGGGAGGGAGTTTAGGGATTAGTTAGGAAGTGGGGATGAGGTGCTGCCTAGCTTGGCTGGTGGATTAGGGGAAGTGCGTTGGAAAAGAATAGCTTAGGGGACATAACACAAGCTTGGGTCCGTTTAGAGTAGTGGCTTTGATGTTAAAGGGGAAAGGGGCTCGTGTGGGGGGGTTTCGGAGTGGGGGGGAGTGGCCTAGTGGGTGGATGGTGCTATTAGGATGGAGACAGGGAAGGGGGGGATGAAGGCTGGTGGTGATCTTTGAGACTGGATAGTTGGTGTGGAGAGGCAGTAGCGAGCACCCACCACCTGTCTGAGTGAGTAGTGGGTCCTGCGGTCCACCAGCACCGACACACTGGAGTCACACACACAAGGAAGCAACTTTATGTTCACCTTCACCACTTCGCCAACACGAGTAGCGCAGTTCGAGCCCCGGCTCAGGGTTCTCAGATTGGAGGTAGTAAAGTGGCGAGGCTTTAAGCCGTGACGACGTTATTTGTTGCTGCTCCGCTCCCACACTCGGCCATCATGCGGAAACTCTTGATAAAGTTAAGCAAGCTGGGACCGTGGTGAGTGTTTCTTGTTTTTGGTCGGGGGATGGGGGGGGGGTGTTTCCTGACTAGTAGGGTCGGGGTGTTGCTTACTAGGTGGGTGGAGATGATGCTTATTTGGTGGGGATGGAGATATTGCTGAGGATGGAGGATGATAGCATTACTTTGTTGGTGGGAGGGGAGGGGGATCAGAAGGTACACCTTCCTCGTATATTATGTGCTAGGGAAATTAATCTTAAAATGTAAAGTGCAGCGTGGACAAATTTCTCCTTACTCCACAAAGGAAAATTTAAAGAAATACTGAAGCGGAGGTAATATGCAATCAAATAAAAATGTGAAGAAGAATCCAAGGGACCTGAGATAACCATGTTAAAAGATAGTTACCCTACAACAATGTTATCACAACTGCTGAAATAATCTTAAGAGTGGGAGGAACGATAGACAGGCAAAATATCTACAATAAGTGGGGCTATAGTAAGTACACTGAGGTAACTCTTTTAAAAAAATATTCATGTACATAATGAATTAGATCTAAGGGAACTTGATAAACAACTCCATGCCCAGTGCACTAACTAGGCCTGGTCTCGGAGCGGGCTGCAGGGGCGATAATCCCAGAAATACCAACAGTTTACTACAGCAATGCAGTGCTATAAACACCCGTGCAAAGCATGAGTACAGTCATGCAAGACTGGTTCGTACGTTAGATTGCGTGTGGCCAGCAGTAACAGCCTCGTTGATCAGGCCCTGATCCACCGGGAGGCCTGGTCATGGACCGGGCCGCGGGGGCGTTGATCCCCGGAATACCCTCCAGGTAAACATCCATGAACAGAGGTGATGAGAGCCGGTGAACATACAGGGTGAGGGAGTAGAAGGGGGTATCATGAAAGAGGTCTTGCTATGTTCTCACCCTCCCAGGCATGACCCTGGCCTCCACATACCTACTTGGTATTAGCGGTAGTGTCTGTGAATGGTACCTGATAGGTAGCCTCGCCCCTCGCTAGAAGCACCAATACAGGGAACCTGGGAAAAGTGAGCCAGTTTCTTATAAAAGTAGTGGAGCTGGCGTATCAGTAGATATAGAAGAAAAAAGAAGCTAGATCTTACAGCAACGGCATGAGTTTAAGATGTCAGTAGTTTGAGGCGTGAGTGAGTGCGTTCGAGAGCGATGCGGTCAAAAACAACACGGCATGGGGGGTGGGGGGACACCAGATGCTGGCGTCAGCACGCTAATATGGAGATGTAAACACAGCCACGTGGTCGCTGCTCCTTCCTTCCCTCCCTCCCTCCCTCCCACCAGCGCCGCCAGCAAGGGACGGAGGAAAGGATGTGTGATTGGTATGCCGGGGTTCTTGGGGTTGAGGGGGGTGGAACCACTACTGATCCCCAGGTAAGAGGTGAGGGGGGGATGAGGGTAGAGGAAGAGTGAATACGATCGCCAGGTATGTCACAGGAGGGTTTCTCGGTGAACTCGCAACCCTCACCCCCCGCCCCCCTTACAACCCAAGGTTTCAGGGGTCATAGAGGACGTGTTGAAACGACATTTGTTGGGCGGGTGGCTCGCTGTCTGGGAAATTTCCTGGCTCTGGAAGATTGGCAGATTACCTGAGGAATGACTAGACAGCTGACTGGGAAACCTGGCTGGCATAATTAGCTGGTTTCCCCAGAAATCGCTACCTAATAGCAGCAGTGTTGCCTTCCAACATAATGTTACTCATATTTCAGCTCATACTCTTAACAGTATTTGATTGTTGCTAAGATGGCCAAACGGGTGACTGATAAGTGTCTCGTTCTTTTAAATTTTTTGACACTTTCTTTTAAATCCCTCTTTAGTTCTTTTGAAGTTGCTCTCATTGTTTCCAGGCGTCGTAAGAACCAACTTCATTTTCTCCGTGATTTGCCTTGCCGAACAAGCCGTGGGTCCCCTTCCCCTCCTATTTCCTCTAATTCAACTCCTTGGGCACTCCATTTCTCGAGGTATTCTGAGAGCATTAACTAGGAGGCCTGTCTCAGAGCGGGCTGCAGGGGCGATGATCCCGGAAATACCAAGAGTCGATTACAGAAAAATAGTGCCATGTACACGTATGCAGAACATGACTACAGTCATGCAAGATAGTGTACAACCATGTAGGTAGAATGGAGGCTTATAGACAAAGTCGAACCAGAGTTGATGAGAGCCAGTAGTTTGTTCTACTAATCTGAAGCTGCTGCTGCTGCTGCAACTAGTATTATTACTACTATCGTGCTCCTCTTCCTCCTCCCTCACCCCATTCTGTCTTCTGGCCTTCCCTGCTCTTACCCTCAGTTGTGATTTGACAATGGTCCAGCACTGACCTAAACTTCAGTCTAACGTTCCCCTCCTATGGGCTCCCAGTTTTCTGTTTGCGCGTCAGAACTTTTTTTTTGTATCGCCTTTACCATATATTTCATTTATTGCATTTGTGGTAGGTTATCATTCGTTAAATTTGATTAATATAGAACATTCTAATCTAAATCTAACCTAAATAACGTGAATTGAGAATTTGCTGCTAACCGTATTTGAGAAATCTACAGGAATTTATAAGGATGGATTGCATGTTTATAAACTGGAATATAAACCACGGAATGGGTGAGGTTTGAACCTATGACGAGTAGTCATAACTCTAGGCAAGTGAGAAAGTTCTCCGTTCCGTGGTTTGTTTGCAATCGTGTTATCACGATTTCGCGAGTCAGAAACTGTAATATGTAATGACTAGAATCGAATGAACTATTAAATAATTTAAATATTTTTTTTTGTTACCACGCTGAAGTTGTGTTTACAAGCTAATAGTAATATATTGACATAAAATAATATTAATATTACAAGCAATGAGTTTTCATAGATTAAAACACACACACATACACACACACACACACACACACACACACACACACACACACACACACACACACACACACACACACACACACACACACACACTATATATATATATATATATATATATATATATATATATATATATATATATATAAATATATATAAATATATATATAATTATATATAAAAATATATAAATATATTTATATATATATATATATATATATATATATATATATATAAATATATATATATATATATATAAATATATATATATATATATATATATATATATATATATATATATATATATATATATATAAATATATATATATATATATATATATATATATATATATATATATATATATATATATATATATATATATATATATTTAAATGTGTGTGTGTGTTTTATGGGGTGGAAATTGAATTTGAAGCTCATTTCCTGACGCTGGTTGGTCGAGTGGATAGGAGGGTGGGAGCAGGTTGTTTCCAAATTCCAAATACTGTCAGTATTAACATACGATAATAGTTTTTCTTTAATTCTTTAATTTGTATTTGTTCATTGTTTTATAATGTTACAGATTGTATATAATTTGTTCTATAAAGTTGACAGAAATATAAATTAGTTTCCCTACGTTATCCTTAAGGGGTATTAATATGATGGAAACGTACAATAGAGGCTGTAAATAACGTTTTGAAAATATCCAACCAAGACGGGACTCTCAGCTTTGGGTTAAGTTGACAAATTTAGATTTAGAAAATCTAGAGGAAAGCACTGGCTTGGGAGTAGAGTTGTAGATGAGAGGAACAAACTTTCGAGTAACGTCATTGGGGGAGGGGAGTGCGAGAACTTTGGGTGGCTTTAAAAACATGTTGGATAAGTACATGAATGGGTGTGAGGGTTGGACGTGAGTTGGGATACTAAGCCTACTTCAGTGCCCCGCCCTTCTTATGTTCTCTTATTCTTATAACCTTTTTGTGGCGATTTTTAATTGTCGTCAGTAGCCACTTCCCCCACCGCCATATACCTTCCTAACCCTTCCAGACGCATCTTTTCCTCTAACGGTCTTATACCCCAAATGCCTATCTTTCTACCTACTTGGTTCTCTCCTCCCTACATGTTCTTCCTCTCCACACTTTCCCCTCTCCCTACATATTTCCTCCTATGCCCTTACCAATGTCTCTTTGCCACACACTTTTCACTCCTCCGCCTCCCAGATGCACCCCTAGCTTATCTTTACTCATCTTTGAGGGATTTCGAGTTTTCTTTCTCCCGCAGCCCGACCCTCGGCCAGTTGGGTCTGGTCAGCCAAGTTGCTGTGTTGGCAGCCAGTTCGCCCATATATCCATCAGTCTGGTCGATTCAACACTTGGAGATACTTGTCAAGTTTCCTCTTGAAAACTTGTACACTTGTTCTGGCAGCGTTTCTGATATCGTTTGGTAAGATGTTAGTCTGTGACCACAAATATTGACGCAGTGTTCCCTTATTGTGGCCACGGCGCCCCTTCTTTTCACAGTTCATTTTAAATTTTATCTCACTCCCGTATGTTATGGCAGTATGCAGATTTCACACCAGGCCTTAAAGTACCTTTTTCGTATATGCTTTCATGTATCTCTCCCTTTCGTTTCCCTATCCCTCCGCTCCAGTACATGAAGCTGTTCCCGGTAATTTAAATGCATTATTGGCTCTATGCTGGCCGTAAATGATCTCAGTTCCTGCTCTGATAGCTCTCCTATCCTGGAAGAACGTCGCTGAACAATATTCTAAGAGAGAAAGTACAGTGATTTGAGTAGTATCACCACTGACATTTTTCTTGGTTGTGAAAGTCATTATGTACCCCATCATTTTCCTTGTTTTCGTGACATTTTCCGTATTGGATTTTTTAAAAGGAAGGTCAGTTGATATTATTACACCCAGGTCATTCACATGTCCCTTTTGTTTCATTTGGTAATCTTTCGTTTTGTAGTGTCCTCTTTGAGTTCTTCACATTTTCCATATCTCAGCAGTTAGAACTTGTGACTATGGAAACGTCATGTTCTCCACTGCCCACTGGAAGACTTTGCTTTTATATAACTTCTTGAAACTTTTCCGTGTCTTCTACCTTCATACCTTTGATACCATCCGTAAATGATACTGTTGCCAGCGGATCAGGATCGTGTCTTGTGGTATCAAGCTAATGCTGGATTTGGCTCTTGTTTACTACTACTCTTGTTCTTTTTTGTCAGGTGAATATCCATTTGCCTACTTCGCCGTTATACTTATCGCCCTCATTTTACACGCAATCGCCCTCATGATTGCAATTGTCAAGTGCTTTTGCGAAATTCGTGTATACCACATCTTCGATTTGACTTTTCATCTTATGCTTCCGTAATTCTGTCAGTGGTTTAGTACTTGTGACGAGCATGATCTTCCGCTCTAAATCAGTTGTGCAGGTTGTTTCTTAAAAATTGCCACTTGGCGTCTCTTCACCCTTACGAAGACTTGTGTGATGTTAGAGCAACTGGTTTGTAATTTTTCTCACGTTTTACTGCCTCTTATGCAAAGGAACTGTCTGCACTCTTTCAGGCCTCTGGGATTTCACTCTGTTCTGGCTCTTTCTCCATGAGATACCTAGGGCGCGTGCTCATCGCAAATGTCCCTCTTCCTCTCTTCCCGCACACTTCGTCACTGAGTGCACAGTCATATTACATTGTCTTGAACCTCCCTTTCCCCTCTTGTTGCCTACACACTATAGGGTAGGAGGAAAGTGACTGTTTAGAAAGTTTTTGAACCTGAATAATTCAGGGTCAGTATGTGAAATAGTTCATATGATGGATTTGAAACCTGTCCATTGCACTTCTCATTGAGGCTGCATCGCCAATCAAGAATTTAATTCTTTTACAGCTCATTGAATTCTGATCGATATAAACTTCTACAAAAAAAATTAATATTTGTTATTCAAAGGTAGGTTACTTAAAACACATTTACCAATATTTAGGTATACTTAAACGATGAAAAAAACTAGCATAAACGAGCGGCTTACATTTTACAGGGCAAGAGCTATGGTAGTCCCAACGATCGTTGTTGTCTTCACGCACGTCTTTAAATTGGATGACGAGCTCTAAAGCATTTTAAGGACTTAAAATAGGTCATGTCATAACCACCATTTTGGCAGCACAAGCTGGGCTTCTCTTAGCTCTCACTGTACCAGCGTTGTATATTTTCCAAACTGAACTTGCGTCAACATTCAACCGGAAGCCATGCATTGGCTGTGATGATATTACTTGCAACTCGTAGGTGCCTTATTTTGAGGGCAAGGTCGATAGCATTTGTAAGCGTTTTCTGGAGTGTGCATACATTGAGCGGAAATAGTTCGGTGTAGATACTCTCCACGGTTTGATGTCGCAATCTAAATAAATGTTTACATCAAGAAGATTTTAAGTATATTAACGTGTACGTATATGTGTACGTGTAAATCTCAGAGATGGAAAATAAATTAAATCCTCATTATATATATTATAGGATACACACACATCGCAGTATAAGTACTCTAATAATTATATTAAATATTTTCTGATAAAGTGTACTTTTCAGTGGTTTGGTAGTACTCGGCTAATTTGTTAATTTATTTCAATGTGTTATTAAGATCATGGTGTGTTATATTGATGAAACAAGTTGTTAGGCTGGCACGTTTAATGGGAAGCAGAAGCCAGTGTCAATGATGGTCCCAGACGTTTTCAGTTGGGTTGTTGCCAGCACTCGCCCTTGGCCAATTTTATGACTATTTATTTCCCTCGATGTCTGTTTTGTGCCAAAGCATTTACACATTTAGGTAAATGAAGTGTTACGAATATTAAAACCGAAATATTTCGAAACGTCATAGAAACTGAGATATTAGGTATGGACCTTAAGGTATCTAAGGGAAGAATGAAGTCAACGTACATACATGCCGGGACCTGTTGTATGCACAGTCATTTACGCACATGAGAAGAAACCAGTCATCAAACTACTACCTTCACCACCTCTTTCCTCCCTGCTGCCAGCGCCTCCTTTACCACACCCTTCCCACGACCTGCCTAGCATGCTCCAGCTATTACTTTATTAAACAATCCCACCTTAAAGTTTTCTCAACTTTGTTTCGTTCTCTCTCCTGGTACCGCGGTTTTTTTTTCTATTTTTGGTACTGTACCTCACACTTCCTTCCATTCCTGGTACCTTGTGCCTCCTTCCATTCCTGGTTCCTTAATTAAGTCTGAGGCTGCCACAGTGAAAAGCTCTTGTTTCACAAGTTCTATTACTCGCTCCCATGCTTTTTCTTGACACAGGGATTTAAACCATAGCACCGTGTCTTCCTTTGCAAACCCTACTAGAATCTGCATTGAATGTAATCCATCGAGGACACTGCAAATCTCCAAGCGGATATAAGCCAAGTTTTCCAGTGGGCCGCGGAAAACAGTATGATCAATGAGGACAAATTTCAGTTACACCGTATTGGAAAACTGAGGGAATAATAGGAAGGAGCACGGCATCAGACCTAGTAGCACAAGCTAGTCAGGTCCATCTCACACCCCACCCACACCCACCCACACCCACCCATACCCACTCACTCACACCCACTCACGTATTTATCTAACCTATTTTTAAAACTACAAAACGTTTTAGCTTCTATGACGGTACTCGGGAGTTTGTTCCACTCATCCACAACTCTATTACCAAACCAGTGTTTTCCTATATCCTTCCTGAATCTGAATTTACCCAACTTGAAATCATTGCTGAGAGTCCTGTCTTGGCTAGATATTTTTAGCATGCTGTTTATATCCCCTTTATTTATTCCTGTTTTCCATTTATATACCTCAGTCATATCCCCCATAATTCTACGCCTTTCTAGAGTGCAGATTCAGGGCCCTCAGTCTATCCTCATAGGGAAGATTTCTGATACGTGGGATCAACTTTGCCATGCTCCTTGTACGTTCTCCAGTGCATTATAACCATTTTGTAATACGATGACCAATATGAGAAATGGCATGCCAGTGATGAGCCTCTTTGTCGCTATGTTGGAATACTACTGTACACTAACAGCTCCATTCAAGGCAGGCAAAATTGCAGATCCTGGGAATGCACAGAGAACTTCGCTACACGTATCAATTACCGAGCATGGTTTAAGTCCCTTGACCTGGAAAATCCTAGACGGACTGGTCCCAAATCTGGACACTGAAATCGCTCCCTATGAATGCAGAAAACTCGGCAGACTGTGCAACATATCGATACCCAATGAAAAGCAAGGGTGCCATGAATACACCAAGAGAAAAGTGTCCGGGGCGTAAGACTGTTAAACAACCTCTCTTGATACATAAAGGAAATTACCAGTAGACTCCAGGCTGTTTTAGAGGAAACTGGGCGGATAGTTAGTTGTGGTTCCTACATTGGATTGCGTGCAGTTGATTAGGTCCTGATCCATCGAGAGATCTGGCCTCCTAGGGGGTTGGGGTGACCCCCGGACCAACCTCAAGCTAAACTCCAGGTAAGGATGTCTTTCCATTCCTGCTATCTTACCTTCCTGGCACCTAATTAATATCATTCTTTGGCCACCAGTCTCTTCTTTTTATTTCCTTCACACCTTTCGCTGCACGCTGAGTCCCTTTCACCCACACCTGCGCACTACGAATTCCCAACACCCACACCTGCACATTACTCCCTTACACCCACACCTTTACCCAGGCCAACCATCACAACCACACCCATCACACACTACTCGAGGCTGTGACGTAAGAGAGCGAGGTTTAGCCATTGATCCAAGTCTGGGTTCCTGAGTTCATCATGCTGCCCAGTTTTTGAGGTCGTTGAGTCCAACGCGAACCTTCAATGTTTACTACTGTGCATCCCTCTCCCCCTCTCTTTCTCTTTACTTCCTCTCTTTTACATCCCCACTTCCAATCTCATTATTGCTGAATAGCTACTATTTTTACTCCTGGCTGAGATAAAAATACATTATCAGTGGCGCCGTTGTTTGGAGGGATGGGTTCATTGGAGCATAATGTAAATGCCATCTTGTCCAGTATACTACTAGGCTGTGTGGGGATACTTCACTGCCTGATTACCAAAACGGTCTTTATACCGCCCTGCATAGATCTCATTTTTCTGTATTTACGTATATTGCAGCTAAATATGTACTTGTTCATAATCTGGGAATAAAGCCATTAACTCGTTTGTGGTACATTCGTAAGTATTTTTTTAAATTATTCTTGCAAATTTGGTAACTTGCCTCTTAAATGTATATTCTCTCAGCTTTCTCTTCTCGTTGTCTCTCTGACGCAAAGGCAGTAGTGAGAAATACAACACAGCCTTCAAGATAGCCTTCAGATATGGCTGATGAAAA